>NW_026591598.1:12175090-12195922 GCF_907164565.1 Psammomys obesus | reverse complement strand
TCTTTCTTTCTTTCTTTCTTTCTTTCTTTCTTTCTTTCTTTCTTTCTCTTTCTTTCTTGAGTCGGGGTTTCTCTGTGTAGACCTGGCTGTCCTGGAACTCACTCTATAGACCAGGCTGGCCTCAAACTCACAGAGATCCACCTGCCTAAATTTCCCAAATGCTGGGACTAAAGGTGTGCACCACCACTGTCCAGCAGCAAGATAATCCTTTCTCACTTGAAGTGTAGGTCAGTGGTGGAACGCGTGCTCGGTGTGTGGTTTTGGGGAAGGGGGAAAATAGCACAAGCTTAAGGGGTTAGTAAAATGATTGGACGGGCGAAGGCGCCTGCTGCCAAGGCCAACTGCCCAAGTTCAATCCCCAGGACCCACACCGTAGAAGGAACAAACCAACCCCTGAACGTGGCCCTCTGACCTCCACACAAACGCAGTGGCATGATGGTACCTCACACTGATGCTTTAAAAAAGTTTGCAATCAGGCTAGAGAGATGGCCCCGTGCTTAAAAGTGCTTGCTGCTCTTCTAGAGGGCCTGGGTCGGATGCCAGCTCCCATTTCTGGAGGCTCACAATTGTCTGTAGCTCCAGGTCCAGGGGATCCGATGTCCTCTTCTGGACAACACGTGTCCCGTCCCGTCCTGTCCCCCGTTTTTTGGTTTTTTGTTTTGTTTTGTTTTTGTTTTTGTTTTTTTAAAGCGAGAAAGAGAAGTTTAAGCCGTCTCAAGCGTTCCCAGCAGGGAGTAACAACCTCGTGGCCAGACCTACGGCCCACTCCTTCTAGCTTCTTAAGAGGGGAGACAACTGTCCAGTTTTCAGCAGGGCGGTCTTGGGCTTCGGCATGGGCCCCCCCATCTCCTGCTGCTGGCCACCTGCTGCTTCCCTGGCTGCCAGGCAGCTCTCCCAGGCAGAGCAGGCAGCTGAGGGACCTAGAGTGAGAGCAATGGGAGGGGCGCTGTCTGGCGCGGCCCCCCCCCCCCCCCCCCCCCCTTCCTCCCTTTCCCCCCCTAGGCTTGACTCTCACTGCTTTTTCCCTCTCAGCTTTATCTCAGGAGATCAAGGCCTGTAAGGCCCACTCAGGTTTTACCTTGACTTGTAACCAAGGCCCTGAAACATGTAAAGGAAGACCAGGGAAATCCCCTTTACCATCTGGCGTGTAAGTAAACTAGAGTAAGCCAGGGAGCATGGGTGAGGGGCAGGAGCTGTGCTACAGAGCCAAGGAAGGAGGGCAGGGAGTCAAGATTTAATCAGGGGCTGGAGACTACTTGTCTAGCTTGTGTGACGCCCTGAGTTCGATCCTCCAACACCACATTAAAGAGAAAACAAAACAATGACGACAACAAAGACTAATCCAGTGCGTTTCAGAGCAGCCCTGAAGTGGCCGCCCCTGACTTCAGAAACACCTGGGCCTAAGTTCACATGACTCCATCAGTTATGAACTTGAACTTTTTTTCATCAGTCAAGTGGGGATAATTATTGCCCAGTTATCACTGAGACCACAGTATTTGTTTTGTTTTGTTTTTTAAATGTGTAAGTTAGGCACTATCCAAACTGTTTAGGGGACTTTCCCATAGCCCTGCCCACAGGGAGAGCCACAGCTGCTTCAGCCTAATTCCTGGGTGCTGGGCTGTGCTTGCCTACTTGTCCTCCTCAACCCCTCCTAGACTGCTATGAATAACTCAGCTCCTACTTTCTTCACTCGAATCCCAAAACTTGAGGTCTTCAGAGACTTCAGGGAGGGGCTAGAGAGATGGCTCAGCAGTTAAGAGCACTTGCTGCCTTTGCAAAGGATCCGAGGTCGAGTGCCCTATCTACAACCAGCTGTAACTCCAATTCCAGGGCATCTAATGTTCTCTTCTGGCCTTCACAGGCACCAGCATGCACCTGGTACATGTATGTACACGCAGGTGGGACACTCTCGCATGTACACCCACACACATTTTTTTAAAGAATTATTTTTTCAAATATTTATTCTAAAAGAATCCACTTGAGATAAAGAGCCTAAGGCCCAGAGGAAATAGGGCCTGACCCAAAATGAATCAAATCTCGAGACTCTTCCTGAATCTCAATGGCCCTGACCCTTCACAGAACCAATGGCAGCAGCCATCATTTTCTTCTGAACCCTACATCCGCCCTGCTCTTGGTTCCCTCCTCTTGTCTCTTCTTTTGCATGTCTGTATGTTTTCAGACAGAGTCCCAGGTAGCACAGGCTGGCCTAAAAGTCACCATCTATCTGTGGCTGTCCTGATCCTCCTGAGTTCTGGGATTACGGAGCTCATTCTTTTTTTTAATTTTATTTATTTATTTTATGTATGTGAGTGCCCTATCTGCATGTACAGCTGTGTGCAAGAAGAGGGCATCAGATCCCAGTATAGATGGTTATGAGCCAGCATGTGGTTGCTGGGAATTGAACTCAGGACAGAGCAGATAGTGCTCTTAAGGGCTGAGCATCTCTCCAGCCCAGGAACTCATTCTTTAAAAGAAAACACATCTGCCGTTTATAGAATAGTTGCTAGAGTTGGGCACTATCAATATGAAGGAGTTCTTTTTTCTTGTTGAGACAGAATCTTACCAGGTAGTTCTGACTGTCTTGAAATTTGAAATCCACTATGGAGACCAGGCTGGCTTCAAACTCAGAAGTCTGCCCTATGCTGCCACCTAGGAGCTGGTACTAAAGGCGCTTACCGCTACACCAGGATTACTGGCTCTCTCTGTCTAAATGATTTCTATTCCATCTGCATTGATTTTTTTGCCTGCATGTATGTCTGTGTGTGTGTGTGTGTGTGTGTGTCGGATACTCTGGAACTGGAGTTAACAGATGATTGTGAGCTCCTATGTGGGTGTGGAGAATTGAACCTGGGTCCTCCGGAAGAGCAGTCAGGGTCCTTAAAATAGGTTATTAGCCAACAGGATGATACAGGTTTGAAGTTTCAGCATTTAGAGGCAGAGACACAAGGATCCTGAATTTAAACCCAGCCAGAGTGTAGACCATGTCTCAAATGCTTAAAAATAAGGATTATCATTGCATTTGGTCCTCCCACACTTTTTTTTTTTTTTTTTTTTTTTTTTTTAGGTTTGGAGGCATGTTAAAGACTCAGAGATTCAGCCTCAGGCCTGACCCTGCCCAGGACATATGGTTCCAAGCCTAGGAAACATCCTGCAATTACCCTCTTGTTGCTCTCATGCCCTGCCTATGCTTCTGAGAACTCAGAATTCATCTATCAGGTCTTGGAACCTCCAGGCTAGTTTCATCCACCCCCAGGTTTCAAAGAAGGAAGCTCTCTTCCCCGCCCCTGAGGCCCTCCTTCCTCCCCCCTCCTCCCCTATCTGCTGGGCCTCCTAGTTCAAAAGCAGCCAAGTTCAAAGAGGCCTGCAGATTGCCCCAGCTCCTCTCTCAAAGCTGCTGCAGAGCCCAGAGCGATCCAGGATGAACTCCTTCTTCCTCGTCGTCACCATCAGTCTCCTGATTGTTATTCAGGTAAGGACAATCTTCAGAGCCCCTGCAGCCACCACTGGCCCTCCAATGATGGACTGGGCTGGGTTGGGGGAGGAAATGTAGGTATCTGGGGGACCCAGCCCTCTACCACAGGGATAGAAATAGATGGTCACCAACCGGAGACCAGGGATTTAGGAGGGCCTATGTATCTGGGTTTCCACTCCTCTCAGCTGCTGTCGGGCCACCCTGGGAGAAGCCAGTGTTCCCATGTGGGAAACCTCACAGGCTGTCAGGTACATGGAGCAGTAGCCCTGCTGAGGAGAGCCGCAGAGATGGTCCTTCTGAGAGGAGGGAAGAAATGTCTAATAGACCGCCATAGGTGGTGGAGGGTCCCCTGCCCCTGCTAGAGTGAAGGCTGGGCACATGTAGATGTGGAGGTCTGTCCACTCTCTAAATCAACCGCACTCCGGGAGGCAGCCTTCGGGGCACTTGTGTGCCCAGAGGTACCTGATTAATACAGGGAATGGAGCCATTCAGTTATCAATCAAGAACATCTCAACCGAGCATCAAAGGCATGTTGATAGCCGCCAAAACTAGTCTGGTTCCCGTCAGGAGCAGCTTCACAGCTTCACTTACGGCTCTGTCAAGCATCAAGAACAATCTGCCACTTGGCATTTCTACCCTGCCCTCCCCCCCACACTCTGCCAGGGAACTTTTCATTCAGCCCTGCTTCTCCCATGTGATACTCCCAACCATCATGGACCCTCCCTGACACTTAGGAGACAAGGAAACTGAGGCTCTGGGAGAGGAAGCCCTTCCTCAGGTTCCTAAGGTCAAGGGACGGGGTTTCTGTCTGTTTCCCTCAATGCTGGAGGGTCCGGTGGCCTGAAGAGTGACAGGAAGTTTTCTGTAGGGTTGGGGAGAAACAACAAGGACAAAGATGGCTTTATCACTGCCTGTGATGAGGCGGGAAGCCAAACGTCCCTCCCAGCAGGGTCTATGGCAGAAGCTTTTTGGAGGCTGAGAGCTGTGGAAAGGAGCAAAGGAAAACAAGCCCTTAACAGGAGGTTCAAATCCTCCCACGCTCTGCACTTCTCTTGCAGATACAAACAGAAATCTTGGGAACTAATGCTACTGTCCAGGCCATGGCCAACGCCGCCGCCGCCACCGTCAAAGGCGGCACAGCCAAAGCCCCCACAACCAAAGCCTCCGCAACCAAAGCCCCCACAACCAAAGCCACCTCGAAACCCTCAAAGAGCGGGGCGGCATCCATTACCGATGTGGGTGCCTACAATTTCTTCTTCTTTGCCAACACCTTAATGTGCCTCTTCTACCTCAGCTGAGGTGAAGGTGTCAGCCCTATGCTCCTAAAACAGCTGCCACCATCAGTATCGAGAGACATCCCAACCCAGTCCTCGGGAAGACCCAGAGAATCTTGAGAAGTTAAAAGTTCACAGCCAATGGCCAAACTTGGGAGGTACTGATGGACGGTGCACCCAGCTGGGGCTCAATAAAGTTATACTTATGCTTAGGTGTGGCCTCACGAGTGGTCACTCGTCATCACTGACCCCTGGAGCCACACGTGTGTGGCAGCCTCAGGAGCTGTCTGTGGCCGTGTGCTCGGCAGGTGACGCCAAGGTACTCCCCCGAGGCTACCCATCTCAAAGTTCCCGTGTGTACAGAGCACACCCTTAGAGTCATCCTGCAGAGACAAGGGATGGGAAACCGGTCCCCCCATCCCCGCCGCTGTTTCCCTTGTGCCTGAGTATTTGCGAGTGACGAACTCAGTGCTACCTTCACCTCTCAGGCCCTAGACAGCCCAGGCGCAGGCAGTCTCTCACCCCACAACCTAGGTGTCATCATAACGGCAGATTCGGGGAAATCTCGGATCACCTGGCTCTCTCTTTCTTTCGCAAAATTCTCAGCTGGAGAACTGTAGACCAGAAGCACCCGTGTCCGGCAGGGCTCAGGGAAGCGAGGCTCACAGGCCTCACGTCCACATACCTTCTATCACAGGCCAGAGAATGAGGGGGCGTGTTAGCACCCACACCCACGGCCAGAGAAGTTGGGAGGGACAAACAGCTCCTCTAGCTACTCTCCCTGCCTGGGCTTGGGGATGGTGTTTGGAACTGCAAAGAGAGAGAAGGAAGCTCACACTGGTCCCCGAGGGCCCTTGCCTTTGTGTCTTCCTGGGAACCTATGCCAACAGAAGACTGGCAAGTGACCACAGTTCTAGGTCTCTGACGTCCTGACCTGTCATGTAACTAGGGACTCAGCTCTTTCTTCTGGCTTTTCTGACCAAGGCCAAACCTTCCAGCTTTGAGACTACAGTTAGAAGAAGCAGGAAGGAGGAGCCATGAGGACAAAGGCTTCTTGGGGCGCAGACCCTCTCATCTTTCTTGCCATGTCCACTGTGGTGTCACACGGTGAACCTTGAAGTTTTCACCCTTGGATGCCATCTGTAGCCTCACAACGCTTTCCTCTGCCCCTCTGTGTGGCCTGGCCAAGTCCTTCCCATCCCGTGTCAGCTAGGAGTGTCCCTCCCACATGAAGCAGCCCTCCACTTCTGCTCCCTGAACACCTTTGACATGCAGTGGGGAGGGAACCACAGAGGTGTGGCTAATGGCTGTGGGAGTCCCCACAGCAGGAGACTGCGGGGGCCGGGGGTCGGGGGTGGGGTGTTTAAACACCAGATAGGCTGGTTCTGAAGCTCCCTCTGGTGGCAAGGGGAAAGCCAGGCAGGAAGAGAAACCAACAGGAAGAGGAGCCAGCTAGGGGACCCTCTCCACCTCAACATCAAGGGATAAGAGATGTGATGACAACAGAGGCATAGTAGAAAATAGCTTATGTACTCAGCAAAATCTGTAAAAACAAACAAACAAATCCCCAAACAAAAACAAAACCATTTGATCCCAGCAAAAGCCTCCAGCAGGAGACTGGGGGTGAAGTGGGTTCATAGGACGTGGACAGTCCAGATCTGGGAGGGTCTTTCCTTGGTTGGTTCCCATAGCACCACATGGTCCCGGTCATAACCTCGGCCACCTGAGGGGGTTGAGATTCAGAGATGGTCAGAGAGCGCTGGAGGCAGCACTGTCCTCCGCCCTCCTTGGGTGCCCCCCTGCCACGCACAAAGCCTACATTACCCTTTACGTCCAGGATCTGGCCTTCAAACATCTGGCTGCAGATGTGACCCAATTCACTGATGCTCCAAGTCTGGCGTGGTAGGCGGCTCTCAGCCCACAGCACTACTTTGGAGCCTGGGCTGGGCGGTCCAATCACCTGCAGGCTCATGGTGGGGGCCACCTGAGGCCCCGGGAGATCATGAGACTCTGCATTCCTCACAGGCATTTTCCTGTGCACAAGCTAGCCCCCGTACACTGGATTTTGGCTGTTGCTGTTTGTTTTGTCTTTGAGGTAGCGTCTCAGTAGGTAGCCTTGGCTGGCCCAGAGCTTGCTATATAGACAAGGCTGGCCTTGGACTCACAGCTATCTGACTGCTTCTGCCTCCCAAGGGCTGGTTTTAAGGGCATGTGCCACGATACACTGGTTTTGAATGGGGTCCTTACAACTGTGGTCCTAGGCAAGCCTCTTAGTCCCTTTTTAGATTTATTTATTTTATGAGTGTTTTGTCTGCATGTATGTCTGTGAACCATGTATATACTGGGTGCCCACAGAGATCAAAGAAGGGCACCAAACCCCCTGGAGCTGAGTTAGGGACAGCTGTGAGACATTGTTTTTGTGCTGGGAACTGAACCCAGGTCCCAGAATGAGCAACGAGGGCTCTTAACTGCTGTGTCATTTCTCCAACCCCAAACACTAGGTTTTTTTGTTTTGTTTTTGAAAGTTTAACATGAGAAAAATAAAGGAGCTTGCATTCTCTACTCCTGGGCTCCTTGCATCCTGCATCTAATTGGGCTGGGACTTCCTAAGGTAGGCTGGGAAATCTGAGGCTCAGCAGGAACGGCTTCAGACTCATACCTGGTTCTTCAGCAGTCCATCTTCATAGTACCAGATGCAGCCGCCCCCGGCGCGGGGCTCGGCAACCACCACTCGGCCTGCCTTCATGTCCTCCACGTGGTCAGGCACTGCCAAGAATCCCCCGAGGGCCGCATTCCAGAGGCGGAAATAGGCTCGGCGCTGACGAGGGCGAGGAGAGGCTGAGAGTTTTCAGTCACGATGCCCCACCACCCTCAACTCTGGGCCCTCTAGGGGACCCACACTCCCAACCCCTCCTTGGCTCCAAGCTTTCCCCAAGCCTGCTTCAACGTCACACTTTTTTTTTTTGCACACCCATACTTACTAAGGGCACACGCATAACACGGGCACAGTTCTGTGACCACAGACACCTACACCAGCATCTAGGAACCCTGGCAGATCTACTGGCAGTCCACAAGGGGGCACAGTTTACAGAAGGCACAAACAATTCCACAGGTCCACGCAGCCGTCACAGTCACACATCACAATGGACACCCAGACCCTCCCAGCCTGTTCTGTGCCAGCTCCCTCTGCTTGCTACGGGTACAGCCGGTTACAGGACCACAGATGTAACACATGCGCATGCGCACAGAGAAAAAGGCATGTACACATAACGTACATGCTAACGCTAAAGAGAAGCGCAGTGACACCAGCTGGAGATCAGAACTGGCCTTGCCAGCGTCAGCAGGTCTCTCCGTTAGAGGCGACAGGAGTAGGAAAACGATGGAAGCCCTAGGGGTTGTCTGAGAAGGGCTTCCCGCTGGAGTACTGCCCAAGGGTTCTGCAGCCATCATCTTTTTAATTATTTCTTCTGTTGTTGTTGTTGTTCATGGGTGTTTTGCATACCAGAAAAGGCATTAGATCACATCGAACTATAGTTATAGATGGTTGGGAGCCACCATGTGAGTGCTGGGACTTGAACTCGGGACCTCTGACAGAGCAGCCAGTACCCTTAACCACTGGGCCATCTCCAGCCCTGCAGTCATTACTGATGAAGAGTTCTGCAGACATTATCGGTCCTCAACAAACTCAGGACACAAATGCTATCCCCATTTCACAGGTGAGGGAATGCTGAGTGTGATGGCACACGCCTTTAATCCCAGCACTTAGGAGGCAGAGGCAGAGGCAGGTAGACCTCTGTGAGTTTGAGGCTAGCCTGATCTACATAGAGTTTTACAGGCCAGCTAAGACTATCTAGACATAGTGAGTCCTTGCCTTAATATATAGGTGTATACATACACACACACACACACACACACACACACACACACACACACGCAGGGAAACCAGGATCTCTAGAGGGACAGTGCTTGCCCAAAGTTGCAGACAAACTCCTTGTCCACTTCCCTGGACCTTTATTTCCCTATGTAAGGGTTAGAGGTCTTTGCCAGGACGTCTTCCAGCACTGCTACCATGGGAGTCTGTGAACAAAGAGACTACACAGATGCCCTCATACAGAGATGCATATGCTCAGAAGGCTCTCGGGCACAGGTGTGAGCACACACACACACACACACACACACAAACACACACACACACGCCACAACCAATATCCTAGAAATGTATGTGTGCAGAAATGAGGCCAACTTCTAGACAACAGATGCAGAGACACGGACCCTCACATGCACAATCCACGCTTCCCAGAGCCAGGTGTGCCCACTAATGGTGAGTGGCCCATGAGATGATTTTCCATTTGGGGTGAATAAGCTTATTATCGGTTAGGACAAGAGCAAAGCAGTTTTGTCTTCAAGGTGATCTGGAGAATACTACTGAGATGCCAATGCAGGAAGAGGACAAGGCCACACTCTGGCACACCCAGGGGCAGGGACACCCAGAGGCGCTCGTGCTGACTGCTGCCTACCTGCTTGATGGGATAGAGGGAGCCCACCCTCTGGGTACCGCTATAGGTCAGCCAGTTGGTGATCTCGCAGCTACCCAGCAGCCACTGTCGGCCCCGGAAGTCACTGTGTTCGCACACCACCCAGCTGCCCGGCGGGTGCCAGAGACACAGACAGACAGACACAGACAGACACAGAGAGACACAGACAGACAGACAGGGCACAGGTGTCAGAACAACCTCCGCCTCCTCTTCTGTCACACCAGGGGGAATGCCCACAGCAGGAGGGGGAGGCTAATGAATGGATTTGGGGTTTTCAGGACCCGGCATCCAACCCAACCCTGGAAGCCCGAGGCCCTCAGCCCCCATTCCTCCCTCCTTTCCAGCCTGGGGTGGGGGTCCCCATCCCACCAACCACCCAACCACACACTCACACGCCGCCCTTGACACGCATGGACAACACGTGGTTGTTGAAGCCCTCGGCCTGCAGGCTTCGAACCTCCCCCGTCAGCTCGATCTCCTTCCCCTCGAAGCACTCCAGGCCGAAGAGGGACAGGGAAGGCTCTGAAAAGTGCTGGGGCCAGAGAAGGAGGGATGAGGCCATGAAACCCCCAAGCCCAGACTCTGCCCCACAATCCCACACCCATACCCGGCCCTGCAGGCCTCCTGGCTTCCGAGGGCATTTACTATCAGCCATGTCCCCATATTTTCAGTACCGGCATCTGACAGACTGGCAGCACCTCGGACTCAAACACCCCCTCTTTGACACACTTTCTACACATATTATTTTACCGTATTTTTTTGAACTGGGATCTCAGTAAATTGTCCAGACTGGTCTGGAACTCGCTATGCAGCTTTCAGAGTCCTGGAAGGTGTGTGCCACTAGTCCTGGCTGTCAGATAGTTGGCACTCCTGAGCACTAATGGCCAGGCTGGAAACCTGGGTCCCTCCACATCATCTCTCGGGGATGGTAACTAAGAAGCATATAGATTAATAACTGCCCTCCTTTGTCCGAGGCTCAGTGCAGGCCAGATCCTTGGCAACAGCCCTAAGAGGTGGATGCTACCATGGTCTTTGTTCAGCAGAAAGGACAATGAGGCTGACGACGGTCCCAAGATCTGGGTGCCAGACCCAGGTCTACCTGTGCCCAGAGCCCAGTGTATGCGGTGATACAGGCCACAGACTATACAACCAGGCTGCCCCGGGGGGGGGGGGGGGGGGCTGCTCTGTCTGTTCCCGGCTGTGTGACCCGGAATAAGCCAAGAGTGGCTCTGGGATCCACAGAGCTTTGACAAGGGTCACCCAGTAAGTATTAGCTGTTCTGATTCGCCCAGTCTGTGACTCAGCTGTTCTGGTGACCACCTGGTCCCGCTTCCGGTCTCCACAGACACTACCACCCTCGCAGTACACATGTGGCTCTTCCTGGGGGACAGCCCGTTACCTCTCTTCTGGGTCACTGAGGCAGCCTCTCCCCGCCCCGCCCCTCTTCTCTCTCCTTCTGCACAGCCACCTTGCCTGTTGGTCCGGACAGACAGCCCTCTCTGAAGGGGCCATCACCTGGGCAGAGGCTGGCCCTGCCTCTCAGCTACTCTGTCTGTCCAGTCCCAGCACTACCTCTGGTCTGGGTACACCGTTCCCCACTGTCACCTTTAGGTCTTATATCTAACTGGTATTTCCTGGTCCCTCCAGGAGCCATTTTGGTGAATGTTCAAGGAACACCTGGTCAGTTGGGCTGCCTTAGAAGCCTCGGAGTCAGGCGCATGCTGAGAGCAGCAAGCTGTTGCTTCTCCAGCCCACTAGGTGGGAGATGAGACGGGACCCTCCCTCTACCTCTACCTCTGTGGCTGCTCTTGCTCAGGGACCGGATGGGGAACTCACCAGGGGAACCTTCCGGAGAGAGCCCAGGATGGTGGAGGCCAGGCAGCCCATGGCTGTGAGGGTGGGAAACTCGCCCTCTGACACAATGTGCTGGTCTGCCTCAAAGTTCTTCCCCTCAAACAGGACCCAGCTGGAAAGGAACAAACAGGGAAGGCTGAGACCAGAGCTAGCCTTTCCTGCACCTGCCAGGTACCCTGAGCATCCACAGTGCATGCAGACCTGACAGTGTTCCTCTAATCCAGGAGGGATCCAGGATGGACAGGCCCTGCAGCAGCAGGGACAGAAGTCAGACTAAAGAAAGGACTTAAAGGGTTCAGGGGGAGAAGGAAGAAAGAATAGGGAGCCCAGCACAGTGGCGCACTTCTTTGATCCCAGCACTCAGGGAGGCAGAGGCAAGCAGATCTCCGTGAGTTTGAAGCCCTGAAGGGGAGCTGGCAGCCCCGCAGGATGCTCTGCAGGCAGGCAGACTCCAGGGCTCCATCCCAGGTCGCTGTTCAGACACATGAACTATCCCACGCATGCAGAAGCCTACCCATTCGGCACAGCTCTAGCAAAGCATCCACCACCAGGGCACTGGCTAACAGTGGGCCTGCTGGCTACTCAGAAGGCTGAGGCAGGAGGATCACACGAGTTCAAGGACAGCCTAGGCTACTTAGTGAGACCCTGCCTCCAAAAGGAACAAGCAAGGGGCGGTGAGATGGCCCAGTGGGTAAAGGCACTCACTGCCACGTAGGACACCTGAACTCAATCTCTGGAATGTGGATGGTGGAGGGTTGGGGGTTGGTCTGATGGGTCTTTCTAGCCCTTAAGATCTGGTAAAAGATCTGGTCACACCTATCTTTGTTTGGTAAACTTGCCTGAGACGTATCTGATTGGTTAACTAAACAGCCTATACCTGGGCAGGGTGGAATGGGATAGGCGTGGCTAAGGTTCCAGGGCTTGGAGAAGACAGAGAGAATCATGGGAGACGGACAGATGGGAAGAGAGGAGGAAGGGGGAAGCCACAATGGGTTAGCCTGGAGAAGGAACCACGTGGGGCCAGGAGGAAGGACTCCAATAATGGCGTGAAAAGGCCCAGATGAAGAATAAAAGCAAGTATTTATAAGATTATAGATGGGAGACAGGATGGTTAAAGAGGATGGCATTGACAGCCAAGGCTACACAGAGAAACGCTGTCTCGAAAAGCCCAAAAAAAAAAGAGGGGGAGGGGATGGCATTAGATGGGGGCTGGGGGTTGGATGGTGAGGTGATTCAGACAGGGTAGGTAGGAATGTCTGCCCGGCCCAAGGTAAATAAGGCAATTAGAAAATCTAACAGATGTCTGTGTCTCATTATTTGTGATATCGGGTGAGATAATACGGCTGTGATGATCTTAGGGCTAATAATAAACATTCATATAAAACACTCATTTTTAAAATTTACTACAGCATGGAGGGAAAGGAACAACCTATGTCCTCCACATGTGGTCTTCAGGAAGTGCCTAGGTTTAGCAGAGGTGGGGAGGTTGGGACCTCAGCATAGGATGAGTGTCCTTTTAAGAACAGGAAGAGGGGGGCTGGAGAGATGGCTCAGAGGTTGAGAGCACTGTCTGCTCTTCCAGAGGTCATGAGTTCAATTCCCAGCAACCACCTAAAATGAAATCTGGTGCCCTCTTCTGGCATACTTAAAAAAAAAAAACTTGACAGTGGTGAGCCATGCCTTAATCCTAGGAGGAAGAGGTAGGCAGAACCCTGAGTCCAAGCTAGTTCCAGGCCAGTGGAGGCTACACAGAGAAACCCTGTCTCAAAAAAGCCAAATCCAAATAAAAGAAAACAAATAAACAAACTATCAAGTGTCTGGCCAGCTTCGGTTTTTGCGTGTTCCCCAAATGACACCAGACTGTGAGGCACTGTCCATGTTTTCAGCTTGATCCATTCCATTTACTTTAAAAGCTTTCATGAGCTGGAGAGATGGCTTAGTGGTTTAGAGCACTGTCTACTCTTCCAGGGGTCCTGAGTTCAATTCCCAGCAACCACACAGTAGCTCACAACTGTCGATACTGGGATCTGATGCCCTCTTCTGGCATTCAGGTGCACATGCAGATAGAGAACTCATACATAAAATAAATAAATAAATCTTTGAAAAAGAAAAATAAGTAAAAATTTAAAATTTTGGAAAAAAAGAAAGCCTTTCACTGTGAAGAGTGGGTTTGTCTTCTGACCCTCTGGACCTTGGCCATCAGCCTCAAACCAGCTGGCAACCCCCCTCTCCCAGCCCTTCTTCCTCTCACATTTCTGTGCACACTGAATTGTATCTTATCAGGTAAAACTGTTCAGGCTATCTGCATAAATCTATTTATTTATTTATTTGTTTGTTTCTTTGTTTATTTTTGTATTTGTTTTTTAATTTATTTTTGTATTTGTATTTTATTTCTGTTATTTGTTTTATTTTTGTATTTGTTTATTTTTGTATTTTGTTTTAGGGACTCACTGTGTAGCTCTGGCTATCCTGGAACTCACTTTGCAGATGAGGCTGGCCTCTAACTCACAGTGACTATGCCTACCCCTAACTCCCTCCACCCTGAGAAATGGAACTCAAGGTGTGCACTTCTATGCCTGTTTATTTCTTTAAAATACTGTAGAAAAAAAAAACAGAGAATTAAAACTTGGGTGTGTAGCTCACTGGTGGGACACTTTCCTAGTATGTGTGAGGCCCTAGGATAGGATCAATCCTTATCTTTGAAACAAAACAAAACAAAATAACATAAGATGTTCCTAAAAAATGAAAATACATTAAGTTAATTTAACTATAACCAGGTTTGTGACATAATCACAGACAAAAGTGATTATTTCAGGGGCCAGAGAGATGGCTCAGAGGTTTAGAGCACTCCTGGCTCTTGCAGAGGACCTAGGTTTGGTAGCCAGCACCCACACGGTGCTCACAACTGCCTGTAACTCCAGTGCTGAGGCATCTGACGCCCTCTTCTGGTCTCCTCACACACTGCATGCACGTGGTACACATACATTTTCATGCAGGCAGGCAAAACATTCAAACACACAAGATAAAAGCCAATACATCTTTTTGAAAGAGATTATTTTAGATTTCTTTCAGTTTTTCTTTGTCCAATGCGTTCCAGGCTGACCCCAACCTCAGCACACAGGCAAGGATGATCCTGATCTCTTGTTTCCACTCCCCAAGTGCTGGGATTAAAAGAGTCGCCATGCCGGGCTTTGTCTGCTCAGTTTTGCTTTTTTAATTTTGTGATAAGGTCTCAGAGCTCGGGCTGGCTTCACATTATGCATGATCCTGCTGCCTCGGCCTCTCAGAAGGATACCCCATCATATCAGCCTCATATTTATTTAAAAGGTGTTTTTTTTTTTTTCTATTACAAACTATGTAGATTTAAGAGAATGTCCTATGAACAAAAAGGACCAGAAGGAACTCCCACAGGTCTCGGGGGCCCCCACTCTAGGGAGCGACATGAGCATCATAATTTCGAAACACTTGCATGCCGATTATGGGATAATTACCATATCCCATAAAGGGAACTGAGGTCCCTTAGGAAATTGCTGATTCTAGATTTGGGCAAGAAATGTACACAGTCTTTTCGGGGTGGGGGCATCATGCCCATGAAAAAAAGAATGCTCCCCAGTCTTTTGGGGCCACGTCAAAGGACCGAGAGGCTGTGTGAAGGTGCTCCAAGGGGAGCACTCTGAGCATGCCTGGGAGCACTGACCACATATATTGAGGCGAATCAGACACACAGAAGTCTCGGTTGTCACCCAGGTCTCCACAGTGAGGCCCTGTCTCAGAAACGGTTAATTAAATAACCTTGCTGGGCATGGTAACACACCCAGGAGGCAAAGACTGGTAGATCTCTGAGTCTGAGGTCAGCCTGGTCTACACAGGGAGATGCTATCTCAAATATCTTTGCCGGCTCAGCAGTTAAAAGTGCTTACTGCCCTTACAGAGGGCCCAGGTTCAGGCAGCTCACCTGTAATTCCCATTCCAGGGCCTCTAATGCCCTCTCATCTCCACAGGCAAACACACAGTGCATGGAGACTCAGATAAATAAATATTTTTTTAATTAAAAAAGAAGAAATAAGGCTGGGCACGGTGGTGCACGCCTTTAATCCCAGCACTTGAGAGGCAGAGGCAGGTGAATATCTGAGTTTGAGGCCGCCTGGTCCACAGAGTGAGTTTAAGGACAGTCAGGGCTACACAGAGAAACCCTGTCTCAAAACAAACAAACAAGGGAATAAACTTGGTAATACCCTTTGGTATAAAGAATGACAAGAGTCATGGGCCTCACATCTATGCGATAGTTTACGTCACCATTATACAGACATATGGACAAAACCAGACAGCCTCATCAGGTCCCTCAATTCAGCTACCAGTTATGGCAGACAAGCGAGAGAGAGAAAAGGCACCAGAAAGCAATCGGGTAAGCATGGAAAGACAGAATATGTGGACGCACAAGTGAAAGCAGCAGGGTCCTCCAAGCAAATATTCGGTTGAAAACAAGAAAGTGAAGAGGAATGTGGGACAGAACGGAGATTGAGTCAAACAGATACAGTTCGTGACCATAACTGGGTCCTGGGAGCAGCAACTGAGTTCACAGGACATGGACAGGGTGTGTGTATGGAGCTATGAGACCTGTGCCTGTGTGTGTGTGTGTGTGTGTGTGTGTGTGTGTGTGTGTGTGTGTGAGGGTATCCTTTCTATGGCTTCCCCCACCCTATGCTGGGGGTGGAAAGCAAGGCTCCTTGCAACACAGACACATGTGCTAAGGAAAGCTCTTTCTTTCTAAAGTTTTCTTTAATTATTTATTCATTTATTATTTTATTAATATTTAATATTAATTTTATTATTTTGGTTTGTTTTTTTCAAAACAGGATTTCTTTTTGTGTAGCCGTGGCTGTGTAGGACACATTCTATAGACCAGGCTGGCCTCAAACTCACAGAGATCGGCCGGCCTCTGCCTCCCAAGCGCTGGGACTAAAGGTGTGCGCCACCACAGCCTGGCTGCTTTTATATTTAAAACAAACAAGACAACTCATTTTACGTGCTTGAGTGTCTAGCCTGCATGTATGTAGAGCCATTGTGGTGGTCTGCGTGAAAATGGGCCCCACAGACTCCGAGGGAGAAGCTGGAACTAGAGTCACAGATGGTTGTGAGCTGCCTGACAAGAAGAGTACTGAGGATCAAACTAGGGTCCTCTGGAAGAACAGCCAGTGCTCTTAACCACTGAGCCATCTCTGCAGCCCTGAAGGTTTCTGAAGTTTTGGAAGGGGGTCAGATTTTTTAAAAGACTCTCTCTCTGGGCGTGTGTGTATGTGAGTGTGTGTATCTGTGTGTGTATGTATGTGTGTGTCAGTGTACATGTGTGTCAGTGTGTGTATGTGTCTCTGCGCTAGTGTGTGTGTGCTCGCATGCGTATGCCACTGTGCCCAGGTGAGGGTAGGAGGGCTGTCAGAATCTGATTCCTTCCATTGTGACATCCTGGGATTAAACTCAGGGCCTCACACATGCGCTGCATCGCTTTTCCCCACTGAGCTATCTCACCAGCCTCAGATTTCCTTAAAGTACAGTTACAGCTGGAACGAGATTTTTGTTGTTGTTTAAGACAGGGTCTCATGCAGCCCAGGCTGGCCTTAAACCCCCTGTGTAACTGAGCTAAGGTTGGCTTTAAATAGATTTTCTGCCTCTCCCTCCCAAATGCTGAGATTGTGGGCTTGTGCCTTTCTCTTGGTGTTCTTTACACTGTCTTATCTAATTTATATTTCCCGTTGAAATGTTATTCTATGACTCAGGATGAACAGTTAATCTTAAGGAAGGAAATCGTCTGAGAGGTGTGTCCCCTCGCCTCCACCCCGCGCCTCTCCCAGCGCTCTGTGCTCCACCGCCTCCGTTTGCTCACCTGCCACCGTAGACCCGGCACGACTGGGGATGGAAGGAAGCTGGCAGAGAGGCCTGGTCATCCTCAAAGGAAATGTGGTCGCCCAGGAAGTCGGGGCCTGAGAAAAGCTGAATCTGGAGACAGAGAGGTGAAGAGGTGGGAGCGAAAAGTGAGGAGCCGGGCAGGGGGAAGGGCCGTGGAAAGCATTTGGCCACCAGATCCCCGTGCAGCCGCCTCCTTACCTTCGAGACAAAGTGAAGATCGCTCTCCCCGACCTGGAGGGAGAGATCAGCGCTGTGATTGAAGGAGGCCACCGGGCTCCACAACCTTTGCGGCCATCCCGGGGTCCAGCAGTACAAGCCCTGCCCCTCCTAGACGCCACGCCCCAAAGACCTCAGGCCCTCCTCGGCACGCTCACTCCGCGTGCGTGGCTTGGCTGTCCCTCCCGCCGCCTCGGCCTCGCCCAGCACCTTATATTACACCGGCCAAAGAGACACCCCCCCCTCCCCAATTCACCCGCCCTCCATCCGCGCCCGTCCTGGCCAGCCTTACCGAGCAGCTCGGGCTGGCCATCTGGCCTCGCCCACCGGCCCGGCCCCGCCTGCGAGGCTCCGCCCCTGGTTCAGGCACGCACCTGCACGACGGGCTGAAGCGAGCCGAGGGAGCAGCTGCCGGAGCCCCAGTCCTCGCAGTTGCGGTACACGCCCTTCTCCAGGATGTACTGCTCGCCGGAGAAGCCCACCTGCTCGTAGGCCACCCACCTGCGGGGAGGGCGTGGCACGGGTCGGCGTGGGCGGGCCCCCTCCGCCCTCCGCCCGGGGCGGGGATTACTCACACGCCGCTGAGCACGTGGATGGCTTGCGTGCTGGGTCCGTGCTGCGCCAGCTCCACGTCGGGCAGCGCGGAGCTCACCTCCACGTTGCGCCCCTGGAAGTCCGTGTCCTCGAACAGCACCACGGCCGGGTCTCCGAAGTCCTGGCCCCCCACCCCGCCCGAGACAGTCAGGTTTCTCCCGTCCACCGAGGCAAACCCGCAGGAGGGCCCAGGCCTCAGAGGGGAAGCCGTCCACCCCGGGGATTAGGTGTGAGGCGTATCCTGAGAAAGAGCCGCGGGAGGAAGAGAGACCAGCTCTCGGGGCACCCTGCCAGGGAGAACAGGGGTGCAAATTCTTCCCTCAGATTGTGCTGGGGAGGTTGGGGTGTGGCCAGGCGGGGCCTGCTTGCCCTTCCTCACCGTCCGGATGACCCGCAGGGAGGTCAGCAGCTCGTCGTAGCCTCCCCAGTGTGTCCAGTCGGCGTACTCGCCTTCTTCCAGCAGGTACTGGTGGCCCCGGAAGCCCTCCTTCTCGTAGCCTACCCAGCTAGGGGAAAGACAGGCCAAGACACCCATGAATGAGATGCTCCACTCCATACCGGACAGCCTAAACCGCTCTCCGCCTTCCAAGGGAAACCGCCTGCAGGGACCGGGCAGATAGAAGAAATCTCTTTCTTAAGTCCTCACCAGCCCCCAAGAATTCGCAGGGACCCCACGGAGGTCAGCCGGGGACTCCGGCTGTCCTCTGGCTGCTGAAGGCTGTAGATGTCTTCACTGACTTCCCAGCTCTGCCCCTGAAAGCCCGGCGCCTCATAAACCACGGCCTGGAAGAAAGGGGTGCCAGGTCGACGGTGTCCTCCGGACCCAGACTCGAGTCTGGCTTTCTAGAAATGGCTCCACACAACGCCAGCCCGGAATGCCCTCCACCCCTGCCCTTTGAGCTCTGCCGCCTGTCAGCTCTGACCTCTGGCCCGATTCACACACCAAAGCCAGTGCCTAGGGAGCCATCAGGCCTGCCCTCCTTAAACCCAGCTTCTGCCCCGCAGGACCCTTAGCTTTTATCCCGGCTACAGTGCCTACCCCTCAGACACCCCAAGTACCCCTGATTCCAAATCTGTCCCCTTACCTTGGGCTCCCCTGGCTTCTCCACGCTTGGGCAGCCCTGCAAAGGAGGCGTGGCTTAGATGCTAATCCAGGGGTGGCTAAACAAGCAAGGTTGGACATCTAGATTTTCTGGATGCTAAGGCTCCTAAAAGTCGCAGGCCCATAGCCCTACCCTGACCCCCATCCCACACCTCAGGCAGAGCCTCCTTCTCTTCTAGTCCAGTTCCCAACAGGAGCTGTGAGGCAATGAGCCTCCTATCCCTGCCCACAGATGCCGGCCCACCCAACGTGGGACTAGGGACAGAGTGGCCTGTCTCTGTCCTCCCCCTCCCCCCACTCCTTACCAATCTCATGGGCTTAAGTGAACCCACACTGGGGCCTGAGGTACCCCAGGCCTCCAAGGTAGGGTAGTCTCCAGGCTCTAGGATGTAGGGCGTGTCTTCAAAGAGTGGTTTGGGGTACAGCAGCCACCTGGAGGGGGATGGGGTGGAACAGAGAAGCCACTGAACCGCTTGGGACCTAGACTTGGAATGGCAGGGCAGTGTAGGGGTAAGGAAGGGCTTGGGGGGGGGGGCTTGCACAAGAAGGCATCTCAGTCCTCCCTTTCCATTCTCAAACAGCCTGTCTGTCCTTGGTGTCCCTCCCTGGGGCTGGCCCTCCCCAGTCGCACACAGCCGTTCTTTCTTACATGCCTGTGCTCATGGCTCCACAGAGAAGCCAGGCTACAGGCAGGTCCATGCCCTTCCTTCCTCGTGCTCCCATTTTCCCGCTCACCAGACTGGCCAGGCTAGATTTGTCGTCTGATTCTAACGACTCGACCCAGGACCTCATGCCTGCTAACCGTGTGCACTCTACCGCTGAGTAACTCCTGTTTCCAGACCCAGCCTTGGTTTTGTTTTTGTTTTTTGTTCTTTTGAGACTCGTCCAAATCCTGGTGAAATCCTGGCAGCCCTTCCGAAACCACCTCCCAAATAGTGGGATTACAACCTGTCACCAGGCTAGACCAAAACTTTTGAAGAATGTAGCTCTTTGTTTTGTTGTGAGACAGGGTTTCTCTGTGTAGCCCTGGCTGTCCTGGAACTCTCTCTGTAGACTAGGCTGGACTCGAACTCACAGAGATCCGCCTGCCTCTTCCTCCCAAGTGCTGGGACTAAAGGTGTGTGCTGATGAGCCCGGCCCTCAGACTAATTTTGAGTGAGGGAACTGTGTCTTGTCTGTTTGTTCTGTGCCCCCAGCGTGTGGCACAGTGAATGTCAAGGGATTCCAGGATAGCCAGACTCACAGTCCTGCAGCGACAGTGGCAGATGCCACCTGTAGGGGTCTCTCCAGACCTTGGGCGTCTTTCAAGTCTCCGGTTAGCGTCACTGGCTTGCCCTTGAGGCCCTCCTCAGAGAACAGGCTGATCTTAGGGGTGCAGTAGTCCTGCAAAAGGAGAAGGGGGACATTCAGGTGCAAACTGCAGACTTCCCTGCCTGGCCAACCCAGCAGGGCTACTGGGAAAACCCCGCTATTTGTCTCCTGAGAAACCAGAGGCCTGTTCTCTACAAGGCCAGTCAGCCTGACCCCAGGCCAAAGTCCTCACTGGTGCCTGCTGGACTTCTGGAACCCTGAGACCAAAGTTCCCAGCCTGCAGAGCGTCCAGGCCTTCCCTGTACCCCCGTGGCCGACTTCCTAGCTGCTGGGCTGGGGGTCAAGATGGATAGCCACTTCCTGATTCTGCCTTGATGTACAGTTCCAACCTCTGTCCAGACTGGCATTTTGTTGCTGTTTGGTGTGAGCGCCATGTTCAGAATCCACACCCTTGCACCTGCTAGGCAAGATCTTTTATCACACCCCATGCTTCAGGGTGGCTCTTTTTTTTTTTTTTTTTTTTTTTTTTTTTGAAGGCATGGTTTCTTGTAGTCCGGGCTAGCCTTGACT
>NW_026591598.1:12136302-12174990 GCF_907164565.1 Psammomys obesus | reverse complement strand
GGGGCTCTTTTTTTTTTTTTTTTTTTTTTTTTTTAAGGCAAGGTTTCTTGTAGTCCGGGCTAGCCTTGAACTCACAGTGTAGCCAAAGCTGGCCTTAAACTATTTTATCTTTAAGTTAAATTTGTTTGTTTCGGGGGAGAAGAGAGCACAGGCCTACCACAGTGTGTGTGTGGAGGTCAGGGGACAACTTGCAGGAACAAGGTTCTCTCCTTTCACCATGTATCAAACTCAGGCTGTCAGGCCTGCTGACAAGACACTGAGTCATCTCATGAGCCCCAACCTTCAACTTCTTATTTCCCTGCCTCCACCTCCTGAATGCTGGGGTTACAGGCTTGTGGCTCTGTGCCTGCTTTCATGTGGTTCTGGGGAATCCAAATCAGAACTCATGCTTGGCAAGCCCTTGAACAGCAACTGAGCTACATTCCCAGGCCCAGAAACCAGCCTTGCCTTGGCTGGTGCCTGTGTCTCGGTTTTCTTTACATTCTGGACCTCTAGGACCATTTTCATCCACTCACTCATTCATCAGACGGTAAATTGTCTGCACTGTGCTAACGCCATAGTCTACCTCATCCCATTTGGTCCCTCTGAGGATGGTCTCCATCTATAAACAGACAGGAAGGTCAAGCTCAGCCAAGTTCAGCAAACTGCCCAAGCTCGCACAGCTTATAAACAAGGCAGCCGAGAACAGAGGAGGGTGGTTTTTACTTAGTGTTGCAACGCAGCACACCCCACGTGCCCGGCACACAGCAGGTGCCAACTCGGTGTTAAACGAATCAGGTGATCCCAGTCCTGCGGAACCCCAGAGCTCCTGTTTTTCTCCTGTGCCTCATGCCCTCCTACACAGGGATGAATCTACAGAGCGCCTCATCATGAATTGTCCACCAAACGTGTGTGTACCTATAGAGTCTCTGAAAGCTGCCACCCCTCTCTCCTAACTCCTCCATCATCCTTACCAGAGAGAGAGCAACGGCTCTGAGGCCACATGCTCACCTCACTGGAGACACAGCTAGCTGGGTGCCGTGGCGCATGCCTGGAATCGCAGCACTTGGGAGGTGAAGGTAGGAGGAACCGGATGCCAAGACCAGCCTTGGCTACATGGTGAGTCTGAGGCTAGCCTAGGCTGACATCAGGCCTTATCTCAATAAAATAAAATAAAATAAAATAAAATAAAATAAAATAAAATAAAATAAAATAAAATAAAAAGTCCCCAGGCATGGTGGCTCACACCTGTAAGCCTGTAAGCAGAGCTTTGAGGGAGGCTGCGGCAGGAGGTTTTGATGCAAGGTCATGGCCAGCCTAGGCTGCATAGTCAGTTCTAGCTAAGTCTGAGCTCAGGGTGAGATTCTGTCTCAAACAGAACAAAACAAAAACCTTCCAAAAAAAAAAAAAAAAAAAAAAAAACCCTCCGAGAGTCTGATGGGACTCTCTAGCATTGTTCTGCATCTCTCTAGCGGTCGACATCATTTTGTCAATTTCAGTATCAGCAATTTGTGGAGCTGTGCTATGAAAGCAATGCTGTTCTTTTTACTTTACAAACACAATGTTGGTTTTCAGACCATATACCCGTCTCTCAAAAGTCACAAGTGGGGTGGCACACATCTGTCTTCCCAGCACTAGGGCGGTTGAGGCGAGAGGCTTACAATTTGTTGTTGTTGTTGTTGTGATTTTTGTTTTTTGAGACAGGGTTTCTCTGTGTAGCCCTGGCTGTCCTGGACTCGAATTGTAGACCAGGCTGGCCTCAAACTCACAGTGATCCACCTGCCTCTGCCTCCCCAAGTGCTGGGATTACATGCGTGCCCAGGTTAGGGTTGTGACTTTTTATCTAAGACCTGGTCTCAAACACACTTGAGCTGTCTCTAGGCTGGAAACCCCAATCTTTTCAGTCTCATCATTGTTTTTTTCTTCCTGGAAGCCAGCAGAGACCTGTAAGTTCCCAGTCTGGTCTGTTGCTCTCTGGGCCCTCAGACTCTAGCTGATTCCTTCTTGGAAGGAAGCCCCTTGCCCAGTTGCCTGGCACAGAGCCTGACACATAGTGGGGCTGGCGTGACAGCACAGCATGTGAAAATGCCAAGCCTGACGATCGGAGTTCAATGGCCGGTACCCACATGGAGGGAGGAGGGAACTGACCTTCGTAAGATTTCCTCTGATCTCTGTATTCACTGATGCTGAGGCGTGTGGGTGCACGCCGGCACACTCACACACAAGCACACAAATAAATGTAATAAAACTTTTAATTAAAAACATGAGAGAGGGAAGTGGCTGTGAACAAGTCAACGAATACACTCCATGGAACCTTGCCTAGAGTGGTTCGCCCATTGCCGCCGCTCTGACCCAATTCTGATCTAGCGTATACTGCTCACCTGGGGGCTCCCACTTTCCCATCAGCCTGCACACCCCAACCGTCCTTTTCTCTCTCGGCATCTCCAAGGCCAGGTACTTAGAGGTCCCCTATACTGACCCCTTCAGACCTCTGCCCCATCACCCCCAGAGAAGGTGCCACTCTAGGCCCTGACCACTCACCCGCACAACCCTCCTCAGGGAGCCGATGCCTTGGGTACTCCATGAGGATGCCAGGGCCCCGAGTTCCACATCTCCTTCAGGCAGCGACAGCTTCTGGCCCCGGAACTCTGGCTGTTCGTACAGTATCCAGCTGTGGACCCAGAGACCCCGGGGTCACAGGGCAGGAGGTTGCGCCCGCAGTCTTACCACCTTCCTCACCCCAGGTTTGTAGCCAGGGTCCCCCTCCCTGGGCACACCCCACTTACCAGCCTCGCACAACCCTTATGGAGGCCACAGGGGCCCAGCCTGAAGCATCTGCCATGTCTCCCCAGACCTCCCGGCCTCTGCCCTGGCAGCCAGGCTCTGAGAAGAGGATCACCTGAGGAAGCACAGCAGGTGTCCTCAGGCTCGGTCCTCCGGCCCTGTCCCCACGCACCGGCCCCCTGCCAGCCTCCATTTGTGCCCACGCTCCTACCTTCCCAGGCCTGGTATTCGGCTTGCCCTGGGTCTTGCCTTGTGCTGGGCTCTGGGACAGAGAGGGCGTTAGAAACCTTACACAGCAACCCCTTCTCCCATACCCCCTCTACTGGCCTCCACCCCGAGGATACAGCAGAGATGACCACCACTGCTTCTGGAGCCCAGGGATTCTCCACCTTGTCCCGGGAGCTGGGAGGATTTTCTTCCCCATCTCCCAGGCTGTGAGAACCAGCAAGCCTCTTGGAATCCGGACACCCCCAACTATGCTATCACAGACACTGAGGCCCCAAATGATGGGCACTGTAGAGTTCAGCCAGGTTTGCTCAGGCCCCAGCCTCCCACCTTCTGGGACCCGGCCACCCAACACAACTCTCTTCAACCACTCAAGGGGATGCCAGGCATCTCCCCAGCCCCCACAAGGCCTCACTCACCCACCCTTCCAGGGGCTGGATTCGAGCTGTCTTCTCTGGTGGTGGCCTTCCGCTGCAGAGCAGGGGCAACTGTCCCGGCACCTTCCTGACCCCTGGTACTCCATGAGCTGGCAGAGCGGAGAGTTTTGTGCCTAGTGGTTCCAGGGCAGGGGCGTCCTTGTTGGCTGGTACCATATTGCCAAAGAGAAGGCTGCCTTCCAGGCGGGAGGTAGGCCGGCTGCTGAGCTGAGGTTCGGGGCCTTGCCCCGCTACGTGCTTCTTCATCATCTCCATGGGCGAGCAGGACACCTTAGCGGGCTTGGGTGGCTGGGGGTCTGGGGAGGGGCCGGGCCCTGTTTTCTCCTGCCTGCGCTGAAGCTTCTCGTCATCGCTCAGGTAGGGGTTCTCGGGCTCTTCCTCCTCCTCTTCCAGTGCAGGTTCCTCCCGGGGACTGGGTCCGGGCATGCATGGCCCCAGCTGATCCTCCTCAATGGCGGGCAGGGTGGCGTACATGGCCAGGTAGGACGAGCGGGGAGCTCGGGGCAGTCGGTGAGTTCGAAGGATCTCGGGGGGCTCCATGCTCCGCAGAGTATCCAGGAAGATCTCCAGGTCAGCGCTCAAGGCCGCTTCGTCCTCCTCCCTAGATGGCTCTGAGGACGCCTTCCCCTCAGTGGAGCCTGGGCTGGGCTGCGGCTCCATGCTGGCCCCTGCTCCCATTGGCTTTGGAGCAGGAGAGCCTTCTAGACCGAGGGACACCTTGACCTCTGTGGAGGATGGGTTAAGGGGCACGACAGGGCTCTGGAAACTGTCCTTTGGAGATGATGAGATAGGGTTCCCTGGAGAATCCCGGAGACCAGCGTCCTGTCTGGGGGTCAGGGGAGCAGAGGCAGTGGGGCCTTCAGCATTCTCTTTGCAAGGAAGGGAATGGGAAGGGCTATTTTGGGGATCTAGGCCAGCCTTCTTGATGGAAGGACCTCCTTCTGTGTCCTGGACAACCTTGGTTGGCCCAGAGGATGGAGCAGTACAAGCACCAACGACCTGCACAACCTCTTTTGGGGTACCAGAGCGGGCAGCAACACTAGGGCCCGGAAATACTTCTTTCTGAGTAGGAGCAGAAACAGGCGCGTTTTCAGACTCTGGAACAAACTTACTCTGTGGTGAAGAGGGAAGAGAAAGGTCTTGTGGGCTAGGGACAGCTTTCCTCCTTAGAAAGGATGGGCTGGGAGGCGTTTCCGGCATCATAACCTCACCCTTCACCATGGGCAGGACAGGGGCCGTAGGGAGGCCTGCAAACTTTTCTTTCACAGGGGGCAGGACATGAGGCAGGGACTGGGCTTGGAGGTGTGCGGGCGCCGTAGACCGCTCTGGAGGATGGGCTAGGGAAGAGGCACAGGTCTGGGGCTTAGGAGGAGAGGGTGCTGGCGCTTGGCTCTGAGAAGTCTGGTTGGGAGGCAGGACAGGACTGGAGGCCCCCTGCAGCCTTGAAGATTCCCCAGTTCTGGCAGCCGAGACCCCGCCTTGGTCTTGGGCTGGGTGGGCTACAGGGACATGCAGGCTTTGAGCAGGGGGCTCAACCACAGAGATGCCTCCCGGGGCCAGGGTCCGGCTGCTGTCCTTCAGCTCGGCTGTGCCGGACTCAAGCTGCTGTCCCAGGGTTGATCCCCCTGTGCCACCCAGGGCTGAGCCCCTGGACGTCAGCACTGTGAGCCTTGGGATTCGGCTGGCTGGAGGGCTGCTGCGCTCAGCGGGCACGAGGTTGCTCAGGAGTTCCAGGGCCTGGCTATGGCTGGGTGAGCCCTCAGCTCTGGGGCTCACCACCACTGCCCGGACAGTCCGGGTCACATTGCGGCCCCTGGGCAGGGCCTCGCCTGCCGTCGATGGCCCCACACTCACAGAGCTGCTCACTCGGCGGTCCACATGCCCGCCCACCACGGTCGTGGTGGTGGTCGTCCTTACTGTGCGTGTCACTCGCCATTCATCACGGTTCCTGGAGCCCCCGCTGGTGATGCCCACACTGGGATGGGGACTCGGCTCACGTGGCCCAGGCAAGGGCACCAGTAACTCGGCCCTAGCCATGGGTCCCATGGCCGGTGGTTCCGTTCTAGGAGCCTGGGGGCCCCCATCACCCCAATCCACAGCCTCCTGAAGCCTCACCATAGGCCTTTTCTCTTTGGGGGGTGGGATATATTTCTTGGAAAAGATGGGCCCGTGGCTCTGAAAGTTCGTGGACCCAGGCTCCTCCCCAGGACCCTGGCCGTTGACAGTCTCTTCTTCCTTCTTAACAAAGCCATTGACGTCTCGCAGGAAGCTGTGCTCAAACACTTCTTCCTGCGGGGCTTCCATCTGGGCACCTGACACCAGGGACACTTTGTGAAAACGGTGTCTTGTCTCTTCCTGGACAGGAGGCCGTTGGCGCCATGTCAGCGTGGCACTTACCACTCGGGCCTCAGCTTGGGCCGAGGTCCCAGCTGTCTCTTCCATGTTACGCCCCGGGAAGACCTGAGGTGTCCTTGTCACTGGCTCCCTGAAGATGATAAAAAAAGGGAGAAGGATGAGCACCAGGGAGTAGAAGGAGGGGGTCTCAAAAGCACAAAGTGACTACTAGGCTCTACTAGGACCAGACCGAGTAGCCTCAGGCTACTAGGACCAGACTGAGTAGCCTCAGGCAAGTCGTGTGACCTTAATTCCTCATCTGTGAATGGATGTGGGACTCTGTGCTAAGACTGCAGTCATCAGAGCCTCTCACCTGCTCATCTCACCACCTTCAAGTGATGTCAGATCCCCAAAAGATGAAGCAGAGGCCTGAGCCCAGGAGGAGAGAGGGGAGAGGATGATACCTTTGCCCACTGGCTTATGGAGGAAGGCTGGGTCTCTACCCAGGGAGCCACAGGCTAAGGAACAGGAAACAGGGCCCTTGTCAAACTTTGTTCTGTCTCCATTCCTTCAAGGTTTCTTTTTTTTTTTTCCTTCCTTCCTTTCTTTCTTTCCTTTGTTTTGCTTTTCGAGACTGGGTTTCTCTGTATACTCCTGGCTGTCCTGGAACTCATTCTGTAGACCAGGCTGGCCTTGAACTTAGAGATCTGCCTCCCTAGTGCTGGGATTAAAGGTGAGCACCATCACCTCCCATCTCCTTCAAAGTTTCTTTTTTGTTTTTGTTCTGTTGTTTTGAGACAGGGTTTCTCTGTGTAGCTCTGGCTGTCCTGGAACTCACCCTGTAGGCCAGACTGGCCTCGAACTCCCAGAGAGCCACCTGCCTCTGCCTCTCAAGGTTTCTTAAAAGAGAAGCTGAGGGAAAATGTTTGGCTTCGATCGGTGTGGGGTCTCCCGCAGCTATCGACCACTGGCTGGGTGACCTTGGGTAGGAACTCCCAGAGAGCCACCTGCCTCTGCCTCTCAAGGTTTCTTAAAAGAGAAGCTGAGGGAAAATGTTTGGCTTCATCAGTGGGGTCTCCTGCAGCTATCGACCACTGGCTGGGTGACCTTGGGTAGGCCACTCCTTCCACTGCAGAGGTGGAGGACAGAGTTCACACTCCACGGGGCTGGTCAGGACCCAGTAGAAGAGCGAGAACAGACGGGCTTTGCTGACCAAGACGCTGGCTCAAGAGCTTCGAAGTGTCCCCTTGGAGATCTGCGACAATACGCTGGCAGGTATGCGCAGGAGCCACATGAGAAGCGGCCAGAGGACGGGGCACCACGGTGAGACTCAGCAGACCCTCCCCTATAGCCTGAACCTCACAATGCACTTTCTTTCCCCTGAAACCATTCTTTCCCTCTGGGTAGACGGAGACACTGAGGAGCAGAGAGGTGCTAGGATTAGAGGTATGTGCCACGGCGCCCTGCTATTTCTTTTATTTGTATGTGTGTGTGTGTGCGCTCGCTGGGGTGTATGCCTGCTGTATATCACATGCATGCGGGATCCCACGGAAGTCAGAAGAGGGCTTCGGGTCTCCTAGAATTGGATGGTTTCAGATGGTTTTGAGACACCTCAAGGGTGCTAGGAACCGAACCCCAGTCTTCTTCAAGAGCAGGTGTATCTTAACTGTTGAGCCAACTCTCCAGACCCCTGGATCTTCCTTCTTGGTAGTACCGGGGGTCAAACCCAGGACTTCATGCATGCTAGGCAAAGAGCCTGTGACAGAGTCATATTCCCAGCCCTCTCGTTTGTGTCCCTTCCTCATCGGAGTCTCTATTACCTTTTTCACCAAGTGAGGACAATGAATAACACCTGACAAAGCTGACCTCTGGGTTCGGGAATTTCTGTTTTGGCAGCTACAGCAGCAGCTCAGTGTTGACGGCACCCTCTGGGTCACCTAGTTAAGCTTTCCATTTGTTGTCCTACCGAGCCTGAATCCGGGGAGTGTGGACTTTCATGAAGAGCAAAGCATGGCTGCAGAAATGGCTCAGCGGTTAAGAACTCGGGCTGCTCTTGCATACTCTGTTCCCAGCCCCCACACTGGGCTACTTACCATAACTCCAGTCAAGTCGATGCCTCTGACCTCCTGAGTCACACATACCCACAGACAGATACACACATACACATAATTAAAATAGTAAATCTCTAAAAGGAATAGATCATTAACAAACATTTCTGTTCTGTCAATGAGATTTTAAAGGTTCGGTGGATGAAAAAGAACTGTTCACAGCTGAACCCCAATCCTAAGAGCTTAACCACATTCCAGACTCCCCGTATATGTATTGCCTAACCTGGCCAGCTCATCTTCCAGTCTGTACCTCCATGAGCCATACATATGTATGTGTGCGTGTATGTATGTGTGTGTGTGTATGTACGTATGTATGTGTATCTAGATGTAGACATATTTATCTGGTAAATCAGGTCTCTGGTTTAGTAGCTACTCTTTAAATTTTTTAATATTTGTTTGTTTTTATTCCTTTACAGAGGGTCTCATTATGTAGCCCTGGTCATCCTGGAACTTACTATGTAAGTTCAGGCTGGCCTGGAACTCACAGAGATCCTCCTGCCTCTGCCTCCCAAATGCTGAGATTAAAGGCATGCGCCACCACACTTTTTTTTTTTTTTTTTTAATGTTTTGAGATCATATCTCGCTCCGTGACTCTGGCCTGACAGCAGTGACGTAGCCCACAGTGGCCTCAAACTCATACTGATCCTTCTTGCTCAGCGTCCCAAGCCAAGGGCTGGAATTACATGTGTGTACTACCATGACTGGCTGGGTTCACTGTGAGGTTTGGGTGTTCGTTTGAGACGGGCCCTCATGTAGACCAGTCTGGCTTTGAACAACCTGTCATTAAAGAGGGTCTTGAACTTCTTTTTTTCCTAAGTTACATTTACTGATTTACTGACTGTGTGTGTGTGTGTGTGTGCTGGGTTGTGCATGAGGAGATCAGAGGACATCTTGTGGGTTGTCTCCGTCCGCCACGTGGGCTGGGATAGCACTCAGGTTGTCAGGCTTGGCGGAAGACCACCTTTGCCCACTTAATCATCTCTTCGGATTCTCTTGCCTCTCCTTCTGAGTGGTAGGATTACAAGAATGCACCATCACTCCTGGGTTTCACAGCACTGCAATGCAACCTAGGGCTTCCTACGCACTAGGCAAGCACTCTACCAACTGAGGTACGAGCCAGCCCTGGGGTTCACCCTAAAAAGTGCCCACGTCAGACCTTAAGGAACAATCTACCCTTATCCACCTATCCCCAAGCAAAGTTGTTTTCAGACCTAGGGACTCCAAAGAGGTCTGTCTGTTTACCCAACCTGGGCTGCCTCATCTTCCAGTCTGTACCTCATCTCCCCACGAACCAGCCCCCCCAGGCTACCCCATGAGTGAGGCCCAGTGCCCCAGTTCTCCTCCCCATCTCTGCCTGCCTTCTCCCTGAGAAACTGGAGGAAACCAGAACTTTGACCTGCCCTGTGGCCCCGGCAGTGAGTCAGGTTTTATGAGGGGCATAGATGAAAGGGGCTGAGACCCAGGGATGTCTGACTCAACTCCAGGACCACTGGTGGCTACCACAGCGTCTGGGATAGAGCCTGTGGAAGCCCTGACAGCTTGCGAATGGGGGTGGGGGGTCCTGGGTGATCCCCAAGACTTCCTCAGCCAAGGGGCATTGAGACCAGACCCACACAGACACCTCAGCTCCTCACAGAAGCCTGACCCGCCCACCCTCACTGAAGCGCTGCCCTCTCCTCTGGGGTCTCCACCTTGTCCTTCACAGAGCCCCCTCTCCATTCCTGAGTAGCAGCAGCGATCTTCATTCGCCCAGACCCCTTGTCGATGACAGCAAGCAGCAAATTTTTGAGTTATAACTCATTCGCTCACTCATTCCTTCAATTCAGTGCTAATTATTTGAGGCGAAGTGCCAAACCCTGGTCGGACTCACCCAAGGGTAGCTTTCTTAGGAAGCTGCTACCTAGGAGTCCACAGCTAAAGGAGATGTTTGAAAAGTCCCATGGGCTTCGGCAAAGCCGCAGGAAAACGACCCAAGGGAAGCTGAAGGAAGGCCGTCGGCTCAGAGTCTATTGATGGTCTAACTCCGGGCAATCAGCTCCATGCCTTTCTCAGCCCAGCCCAACCCAGGGACAACACCCCCTGATGGCTACTCATTCCTTAAGCATGTGGTCACAGCTTCTGCCTGCATACTTCTAGGGACAGAGAGGTCACCTCCTGGCAGTTCACCTGTCCCATCCCTAGACAGTCACGACTGCTAGAATGTTTTTCACGTGTGCTGGAATGTGCCTGCCTATAGCTCCCCATTTTTGTCTCTGTCTGGAGACACACCCCAGTAACCTAGCTACCTCCCCTGCAAACAGAAGTCCTGTTCCAAGAACCCTCTCTTCCCCAGGGCCCGAGTCCACAAGTGGATTTGCTAGCAAGGTGACCTGTGACCTCTAAACAAGGTGTGTGGGGATGGGAAGGGAGAGGCTGCTGAGGAGGGGGGGTTGGGGGAGTGTGGGAAAAAAATCTCATCTACCCCAACAAGTCCTGGGATTCTCCCCGCTTGCCTGTGAGTCACCCCCAAACTAGGCCAAACCAGTCCACGGGCCCACATGCTGCCAGATACATGCTGTGTCAGAAAGGCATTCACAGAGTCAAAGGCCCAGCACGTCACACAGCCCAGAAATACAGAGACACCCACCTAGACAAACACAGCCCAGGAACGCACACGCCAGCACACGCGTGGCCGCGCACCAACAGACACAAACACAGAGACACCCTGGGGCACGCGGGGCACGCAAGCCACATGCTCCACCACAAAACGCACAGGCGCCGGAGCACACACATGCACCTAACTCCAGCGCGAAGCCGTTGAGTTCACAGCCACAAACACGCTCCCTGTCCTTGGCGATTCGGCCACCCTCGGACAGGGGAGATACCAGCTTGGTGCACTCGGAGCTCCTACATTCCCGCTTGCTGCCCTGGTGGTACTCGGGCCCTCGCCCCACATCAGTCAACCCTGCTTAAAGACCCCGCCAGGAAAAAGTGGTGCAGGACAGTGTCCCTGAGGAGCACCTGCCTTCATCTCGAAGTGGCTCCTAGATTCCGGCCCCGTCTCCTTTCCCTAGCCAACCAGAAACCCCACCTCACCCCTGCTGTCGGTTTCCTGCCTCTCGCTCAGGCTCAGACCAGCTCACTTCCCACCCCCTCATCTTCTGACCGGCTGTCTTCATTCACCCTGGCAGCTCTCAGGCCCAGTTTGGACTACCACGTCCTCCGCCCTAGGCACAGAAGCAGGTGCCCTAACTCCTGTAGTGGGCCTCCGTGCTTTGGCCTCCGTTACCGGTGTCGTCAGGTCCGCAGCATGTCCCAAACGGCAACCGCAGGCCGTCCTGAGCTCTGCCCTGGGCCCAAGAGGCCTCTCTGCAAGGCAGGGTGCCGGGCCCGATGGCTAGGGCACTGACAGGCCTGGGTTTCAATTCTGACTGACCGGTTGGCTTTGGGCACATGTCTTATCCTTGCTAAGCCTCACTCAGGTCCCTGCTCTGATTAGTGTGTGTGTGTGTGTGTGTGTGTGTGTGTGTGTGTGTGTGTGTGCGCGCGCGCGCGCATGCGCGCGCGCGAGCGCAAAGGTTAGCCCCCATTTCATGGATTAAATAAAGTTATGCTTCAAAAGCAAACTGTAGGTGACAGCCGCCACCACCATCAGCAGGAGCTTCTCAGAGGCCCCTCTGGTGGCCCAGGACTTTCTTAGTTGGGGACCCATCGTGTTCATTCTTCCTTAGTGATACTGAAGACTCCATACTCTCCCCCCCCCCAGCTTACCAGGCTGATTTAGGGGACTCACTTCAACACAAATAAAAACCTAAGCTCCGGGAGTCCCTGCGCCTCTTCCCGTGGCTGCCCGCAGAGCCAGCTGGGGTAATTACGATTGCCAACGGCGTGTAATTAATAAGCATCCCTGCTATTTCGGCAGCTCGGCTCAACGGAGTTCAAAGCATGTCGCGGTAGCCACCCCCTTCTTCCTCATCTCTGACTACCATACCCAGGCAACAGAGCGAGGCCCAGAGAGGTAAATAACCGGCGCCAGCGCACACAGCCTTGGCTGGATGCCTGTTCCCAGGCTGCCCCTGCGATCTCTTGCAAAGAACCCAGGAGTAGGCACCGTGTCTGATAGGAGGGTACCCTGGCTAGCCCTTACTCTCCATGATGAGTCTAACCCTCCAGACGGAGGGCTTTCTCCCTCTCCGTGGTGGGCTTTCGGAGGCCTGTCTGAGAGTGAAGGGAGAAAGAGAAGGGCAGAAGCAAAGAGTCAGGGAGTAGACACAGTCGCCTCACACACACGGTCCCGAATGAACGGGAGCCTCAAGCGTGAGAAGCTTGGGAACAAGAGAGAGGGACCCAGGCAGGAGCTGCCACACCACCACCGCGCCCCACCCCGGGGCTCCAGCCTTCACTTACCCGCTGCGTGGGAATCCGGGTTCCCGGCCCACTCGGAGCTCCTGCTGGGCCGTGCTTCGCTGATGCTGTGGGCCTCTCAGCCACGGCTCCCCGGGAGGGTTGATTGGACACCCAGCGATGGGGCGGAGTTCCTGGGGAGGCTCCTGCCAGCCCCTGGATTCCTCAGGGCCACAGGGGCGGGGAGCTGGTCTGGCCGGTTCCTTGCCTTCTTCCCCAGGTGCCCGCCCGCACTCCTGCAGGGTGACAGTGATGTGATAGCGGGTCGTTCTGACGCGGGGACGAGTGCGTAGGGGCTCTGGCTCTGGCTGGGCTGGCTCTGGGGCGGCCGGCTTGCCCTTTGCCCTTGCGGCAGGGAGGAAGGACAGAGGGTGGGGCGACAGGGGTGCGTCTCCCAGGTCGCCAGGCGGCTCTGAGCTCAGCAGAACCTCTGGGGTGCTGTGCTGGGGGTGCTGGCAGGGATAGCCTGGGGATCCCTGTTTCCAAGGAGGAGCAGGGTCTGGACAGGCAGGATGGCTGGGAGCACCAAGGGCTTCCGTAGAGCCCGCTGGTGTGGGGCACCCATAGTCCATAGCGCCACAGCTGGCCAAGTCACAGGCGCTGCCCACAGCCGGCCTCTGCAGCCTCCCCAGGGGTTCACTTCGTCCTTTTGAGATGTGTAGTCTCTTCCCACTCCATAAGCCACCGTGGCTCCTGACCCGAAGGTCCCATTCCGAACGGCTTTGGGTTTGGACCTGGTGGAAAGCAGAGGCAGGGACCTAGGGACGGGGACACGGTGATGCCGCCTCCCCTCTGGAATCTAGGCGCCACCGGACATCTCCAGCTGCCCTCCTTGACCCACGGGAAACTGAGCAGGACTCTCAGAGCTGGACAGTGGGGCAGGGCCCGGCCAAGCCCTTGCCCTCCTGTCCTAGGCGAGAAGAGAGCGAGGCCCAGAGAAGACAGTGACACAGCAGGGAGGTGAGGGCTCCTAACTCCCAAGCACCACACTGTTGTCCTCAGGCATTGGGGCAGCGCTGGACCCAGCTAGGCCTGCCCTTACGGAAGCTTCCTTTCAATCCTGTTGCTGCCTCCTCAGGGTCCCCGGCCCCTGGCCCTGATCTAGGGCGTGTGGGCACGCCTGGGGCAACCGCCCACAGCCTCTGCCTGCTCCCAGTCACCAAAAGGCCCGAAGCTACTTCCCTTAAACCCTCCCAGCCCCAAGTTCCCACAGTGCACCTGGAAGATGCAGGCGGGCACAGAGCTAAACACAGGGCAGGAGGGAAGCGAGGCAGAGCTCCTTTACCCGACTGCCGGAGGGGCCCAATTCCTGACCTGAAGGGTCGCAGGCCAAGTTACACACTTGCCTCACAATAACACATTTCAAGGATGCACTTGTGTCCTTGGCAAGGGGGAACTAAATCTAGGGACAAAATCCCAGCTGCCAAGAACCTTTGATTCCATCGTCCTTTTTTTTTTTTTTTTTAAAGACAGGGTCTTATCATGTAGCTCTGGCTGTCCTCATCACGTGGACCAGGGTGGACTGGCACTCACAAAGATCCTCCTGCCTCAGCCTCCAGGGTGCTATGATCAAAGGTGTGTCCCACTCCCCCACTGACCCCCTGCTTGATTCCACCATCTTTAAGTTACTCATTTAGGAAACAGATTTGGTCTCTCACTCCCCAGGGTCAAAACCTCCTGAGGTGTCGGAGACAGGATGCTCAGGCCCACAAGGAAGCAACCTGGGCCTGGATCCCAGCTCTTCTGCTTGCTAGCAGGGGTGTGCCCCTCGCATCATCAGTTCCCGATATGTAGGTGGGTGAATTGAGGGTGAGCACAGCAGCACGAGACTCCAGAGGCCACACATGGATGGTTCAAGGTAATCCACGCAGAGTACCGAAGCACAGGAATGCAACGGGGAGCAAAGGGGGGAAACCTGGCTGCCTCTGTGACTCTAGAAGAGGCAGGTATCTGATCTCCACAGGGAGAGCCCTGTCACTGTCCTGCCTGTGGCTCAGGACCCAATGCAGAGAGGGAAACCATCAGAAGGTTAACCACGGGCCCTGGATGCCCTGCAGGACTAGGTCAGGGAGTGAAGGAAAGAAAACAAAGAGGAAGGAAAGTCAAGGGTACTGGAGGAACAGGAGACCCCGAAAACAGCCTGTAACCCCATGCCTCCCCAGCACCCCAGAACTAAGTACGCTTTTGTTTATTTCTTTTTAACATTTCATCCTTTTACTCATTAGATATTTATTTTTAATTATGTGTACACGTGTGTCTGAGTGTAAGCAGTATATATAGAGACGTGCAGGGACCCACGGAGTCTAGACGGTACTGGACTCTTTGAAGCTAAGTTACAGACAGTTGTGAATCACCAGACATGGGTTGCTGGGAGCTGAAGCCAGGCCTCTAAAAGAGCAGCAAATGCTCTTATCCACGGAGCCGTCTTGCCAGCCCCAAGTGCACACACCTGACGCCCAGACCTTATGTTGACCTTCTATCTCCGTTACTGACTTCCTCCCCACAGCTCTACGGTCGCACTATCGTCCTGTCCCCCTTTGGCTGAGGAGGAGAGGGATCGCCAGGGCCACAGGAGGCCTTAGAATCCAGGGAGAGCCCAGGAGTCTGGGTTCTTCATCCTGCCCAGCCCTCCAAAGCCCCTGCCCCGAGCCTCCTACATTTCATATTTATCCTACCTTGAGGCTGACATCGCTGGTGCTACCCTGACCATGAGCAAGGTCAGGGCAGCTCTGGCCGCCCCAGGGCCTGAGAAGAAAGCACAGGGGAAAAGAATAAGCAGAATCCTGCTTTCCAACGCCTGTCACACAGACTGTCCGCAGCCCCTAGCTCACCTAATCCAGGGCCCACAGCTCAGCAGGAGGAGCAACGCAAACATTTGAAGGCCTACAGGCCGCCTCCTCTGCTTTCCTCACCATTTCCCCAATACACACACACACATACAAGAACAAACACACATGCTCGTACACACACAAGCATGCACACACACAAGAACGCATGCGCACGTATGGGAGTGTACATACACATACAACTAGACCACAGTCCCCTGATGACTCTACTACTTCATGTTTACCAAAACCCTCTGGGTGCCAGGCTTTACCCTAGGGTCTGTGCCTTTCTGATCACTTTTTAGAATATCAGTATCTGTGTTCTTCAGATAAGAAAACCAGAGGCACAGGGAGTCGGTCACTTGTGCAGAGTCACGCACAGCTAGTGAGCCTTAGACTAAAGTCACCAGAGCCGGGCGTGCTGAGTCCCAGCACTCAGGAGGCAGAGGCAGGCGGGATCTCTGTGAGTTCCAGGCCAGCCTGGTCAACAAAACGAGTCCAGGACAGCCAGGGCTACACAGAGGAACCCTGTCTCAAAAAACCAAAGCTTGATTAGACACTGCACTAACGGGAGAAAGATTTAGAAGCATGCTGCCCAACCGCCTGCGCCTCTCCTGAGTAATCAGCAGGAAGCAGAGGCCTCAGTTCAGGGTCCCATTCCCACGGCTGGGAAGAATGGGGTCCAATTGTGTACACAGCATGCATGTGCTGTCATGCCGCCTCTGCCTTCCCTCTCCTGCCCTCCTCACTCCTGACTCACCTGCACCCTGAGCCAGCCTCCTCTCTGAGTGTGGAGGGGTGGAGGGAGAGCCTATCAGGCCTATAGGGCAGGCTTCTGCCAGACAGGGTAAGGGAGAGGAGAGGGTGTGTCTTCCAGGTGGGGGTGGGCAGATCCCCGGCAGGGTGTGGGCACCGCAGGGCACTCAGGCTTCCAGGCACAGGGTGGCTGGGCCCTCCCCTCTTCAGGGTGAGAGAGCAATGCAAAGCCCTCCCCTGTGCCCCCGCCACGCCCTCATCCCTCCTGGGCCAGCAGGCCTGAAGACAGCTGTGTCACGATAAGATCAGAACAAATTGCCCAGTAACTGCACAGACACACAAACACCCAACACCCCGGACTACAGCACACCCACACGCTCTGCTCACGCAGGGCCCATGAACTACTGGGGCCCGGTGGGATTTTCACTCTCCCCTTGTAATCATAAGTCTTGATCATCCACAGGGCAGGCTGTTCTCCGTCGGGCAAGCTACCATGAAGGGCTCAGAAAGGTGAAGGAACTCACTCTAGTCACTCAGCCGGCAGACAACTGTGGGTAGCAGCCTACCCTCACTGGCTTTCAAGCTGGCCATCTCCATAGCAACAGCTTTTGGAGAAGCGCACACAGAAGTCGGCCAGCTAAGGGGCACATCATCTCTCCCCAACTGTGTGACTTTAGGTAGGTGACTTCACGTCTCTGAACCTCTGCTTCCGGATCTGAGTCACACGGGATACGTGTCTCACGGGGCTGCCAAGAGGATTGCTTCACATCACCCAGGGAAAGCATGAAGCGAGTGGCATCTAAGGGTTCATTGTGGGTGCAGTTTAGAGCTGTCTCCGGGTTCAAGGACGACAGGGGGAAACCCGTGGGTGGCACCTGAGGCCCACCCAGTGCAAAGACAGTTCCAGACTCACAACAAAGGACCACAGAGGCTGGAAGGACATTGGTCTGTGACGTGAGGACCAAAGTCCACAGCGGGCCGCAGCTGGGAGCAGCAGGAGGAGGTATTGCTGGGTACGGCAGGCAGCTTGCCTGACAGGAAGTTGTCAAAGCTGCTTCAAGTTAAAAAAAAAAAAAAAAAAAAGCCACAAGGACAGTCCAATGGAGTGTAATCCCAGCACTCGGGAGACTGGGCAAGAGTATTAGCATAAGTTTAAGGCCAGACTGCTTTATATCACTACATGGGGATATCTTATCTTCTAAAAATGAAAAAAAAAAAAGAGAGAGAGAGAGAGAGAGAGAGAGAAAGAAAGAAAAAAGAAACTCCAAAGTCCACAGATCCAAATCACAGCATATTGTCACTTATATTTTTTGTGCTCTGAGATTCTCACACATGCTGCCCCAAAGTCTCAGTTATACTTTTATACACACTCGTCACAAACGCATACCCCTAGGCCAGGGACGCTCCGCCCAGCCTTTCTTCATCTCCCCTCACCTATCCTGGGCTCTGGCCTCCTTTGAGATCTTCCCCTGGCTCTCCCTCCGGCCCCCTAGTCCAGTCAACAGCCGGGCCAGGCGAGCTCCGAAGCCCCTGCGCGGCTCTTTCATGGCGAGATCAAGGTCTGGGGCTTGGGCGCTTGGCTGCGGTGCCACCCGGATCCGCTGTCCAGGCAGAGAAGCGCCTCCTCCGGCCCGTCCCCCTGAGCAAACAGCGACTTCGCTTGCAAGGGCAGCGGGCGGGGTCCTGCTCCAGATGTTGTCCATGCCCTGGGGAGCCAGGTGCCCACTCCAGGTCTCCGTCCCGATTACTCCTCCCGAGCCTCACACACCTCGCCCTCCTGAGCTTCTGCCCTCAGCCTCTGGGGGTGTCAGAGGTGTGTGCGCCCTCTGGGACCTTGCCCTGGGCAAAGAGCAAGGGAGTCTGGGACCCGCCGGGGCTGGGGACCGGGACCGAGCCTGGGAAGGTCCCGGAGCGGAGCGCGGACAGAGTCTCGCCGACTGGGCGTGGAGGAGCCGGAGGGGTTGGCATCCCCGCTCCCCAAAGCTGTGGCAAAGCTGAGCAGAACCCGGGCCTTCGTCGCTGGCGAGGCCGCAGCCCACGTTGCCGTCGCCTGATGCCATCCCTAGGAGGGTTCTCCGTCTTGGAGCCACCTGACACGTGGAGTGGGATTGTCACTTCGTACGGAGGTGAGGAGAGCCACAGGAAACCAACGGAGGTGCGACTGGCGCCCCCTGCCGACATTCGGACGAAGGACCGACTCACAGCGGCTAGAAGTGAGTCATTCGGTGCGGCCTTCCTTGGCTTGGGTTCTAACCTGATCCAGGCAGTTCGCTTTGACGCGCGGTGTGTGTGTGTGTGTCGGGGGGGGGGGGTGAGCTTGATCTTTGATCTCCTGAGGATCTCCCCTGGAGGAGACTCCAGGGAGGCAGGACTCAACTGCCGCACTCTTTTCCCTGTCTGTAGCCCTAATTGGCTCTACTCCCCCCCCACCCCCGCCCTCTGGTCCTGATACACAGGGGACATCATGATTCTGGGGCATGAGAGGACAGGAGGCTCTGGCGTCTCTTTTTTGAGCCCCGCCCCCGTCCTGTGGAGAATCGCGCCCCACCTGATCATGGCAGGTAAAGCCGGCTGCACACAAATCAGGTCTTGCTTACTTTCCTGTTACTTCAGGATGCTTTGGCCATCCCACCGGGTAACTAAACCGGCCGATACTAACCTAAGGGCTGCGGTCCTCCTGCGTCTGGTGTTCCCTCCCCCGCCGCCCCCCCCTCCCCACTGAGCACACTCTGCCTTCACCCAGCCCTGAAAGGTAGCACTGTCCATCGGTGAGTTGGGACGGTGCGCTCAGTCCCAGATAGGTCACAAACGAGAGAGTGGAACCCAAACCCAGCCTGAGGAAGATGGCTGCGGGTGCCCTCCCACGTGGGCTGTGTACCCTGCTCTGCTTCCCGGGGAGAGGGGGGATCTGGCAGGTGGGCAGGGACATTCCCCTCCACTGGAGATGCTCAGGAGGCCTTGAGGCAGCACTGAGAGAAATCTTTTCATTGCCAACTCTGCTCCGGGAGAAATGCTAGCAGCGCTGCTCAGGCCGGCTGCCCTTGCTCTCCCTGGGAGACGGAGGACACCTTGATGACCAGCCCACGTCCTTCTCCGATGATGCTTCCACAAGATCTCCTGCTCTGTGGCGACACTGGCTGGGCACAGGTGAGAGAGGGGAGTGGCAGGTAGGTGTGGGCCAGGCCATGGGGCCGAGGCTCCTGCAGCCTCTGGTGCAGCTTCAGGTAGACATGCGGGGTGAGGTGGCTTGCACAGACGCTGCACTGGGACCGCTGGGCACTCGAGGGCTGGCGAAGGTGGGTCTTGAGGGTGCTGGAGCTGCTGAAGCGCTTGTGGCATATCTGAGAGAAATGGGTGCTCGCATCATCCCCGCCCTCCAGCTGGCTCAGGGACACTCTCCCCACCCCCACCCATCTTGGAAACACCTCCCTGTCAAAGCAGGCAGGCCCAGAAGCCTTTCCCGATGGCTTCTCTGTGGGACCCACAGCATGGCACAGCCTGGTAGGCTGGGTTTAGCATTCTTCTTTCATTCCAGGGTGACTTCCTGTGAGTGACTTCCCCCTGAGTTTCTTTCTCTGTCAGTAATAGATGAGCTTTGACTCCTAACCTCATTAGGTAGGCAAGACCAATTAAGGCAATCACATAGAACCCTGGTTCAGGAGCTGCAGGATCAGTGGGTACAGTCAACATTTATGGGGGGTAGAGAGCTGGCAAGCCAGGACTTACTAAGAAACCAGTGAGACAGCAAAGGCTAAGAAGCCACTAGCTAAAGGCCATACCCTATGACATCACCTGGGTCCTATGACATCATCTGGGTCCTATGATATCACCTGGGTCCTGACATCATTCTTGTCCTATGTCATCACATGGGTCCTATGACATCACCTGGGTCCTATGATATCACCGAGTTGGGAGGAGGAGCTACAATTTGATCAGCGGTTTGATCTCGAAGTTGAGACTCAGAACCACACCACACCGCCCTCATTTCTGCCCCTGAAAAAGGAGTCTCTCCCAAAGAGTGAGGGCAGACTCAAAGAATAATCCAGTTGCTTCTCTATTTGGACTCTTGGCATATGCTATGGCCCCTTCAACAACCCGAGGAGGGTGGGAAGAGCACGCATGCTCTTCTCCTCCAAAGTCCCTCCTTCTCGTGGACCTTCTCTGTCTCTCACACGAACACGCGCGCACACCATCCGCTCTCTCCACTAGCCATCTTCCCACCCTCCACACACTTATCTTACTCTCTGCCTACCCGGGATTGGGAAATAGAGGCGCGGGTGCACCTCCCCTGCAGGGCCCGGACTTCTCCACCAGGCTGCAGGGGTACAGTGAAGGAGGAGGGCCTCACCCGGCACTGGGGGGGCCGCTGGCTGGTGTGCACGGAACGGTGCTTCTGCAGGTGGGCCAGCTGCGTGAAGCCCCTGTGACACAGCGCACACCGGAACGGGCGCTCCCCACTGTGCACGCGCAGGTGGACCTGGAAGAGATCTCGCCAGCTGCCCAGAACGCCCAGCAGGGCCCAGACTCCACCCCGAATCTCCACCCACGCCCTGTGCGGGAGGCTTTGCTGGCGTCGGGGCCTCCATCACCTCCCTCACCAGCCATGGCTTCCCAGGACGCTCTCATTCTTTGGTCTGCCCTGTGGCGGAGATTCGGGAAGACAGATAAGGGGTACCCCAGGTATTGCCTAGAACAGCTCCCTAAAGTACAGTTCAAAGGCCAGCAGCATTGTCATGACCCGGGAGCATGCCAAAAATGCAGCGCCTAACCCTGCTGAGTCATCACCTCCGAGGCCGGGGGCCCGGGAACCTGCAGGTTTGCTAGCTTGCTGGGTGGTTGGAGGCTTAAGGCTTAGGCATCCCTTCCTCGGAGGAGCCAATGGAGCTGTTTCCCCAGTAGCCATAGCTTGTGGTCTGATAACAGCGGGGCCCGCGGGCGGCCCCTGATGGAAGACCTACATGATGCTACAGCGCCTGGCCTGGTTTGTGGGATCCCACTTGAAAAAAGTTTGCAAGACTGTGGTCTCCATTCCACAAAACCTCCCCACTCTCCCTGTCTTTGTGATCTTCGAAAGCAATAAAGAGGCTTAGCTGGGATACCGTCTCGGAAAGAGCTCAATAGATGATGCCGAGAAACTGAAATCCAAACGAACCCACTGATAAGTTGCGGTTACCCTGGAAAATTTCCATCTACTGTGGGCCTTAGTTTTCCCATGTTTAGCTTAAAGAAGGTGATCCCACAGACAATCTTCCAGGATGGAGGGCACTTCAAAGTACTTCCTCTCCCCCTCCCCCCATTTATTTTTTGAGACAGGATCTCGCTGGGAAGCCCTGGCTGTCCTGGAACTTGCTATAGATACCAGACTGGCCTCAAACCCACTGAGATCTGCCTGCCTCTGTCTCCCAAGAGCTGGGATTAAAGGCGTGAGCCACCACTGCCCAGCTTTTTTTTTTTTTTTTTTTTTAAGATGGAGTCTCAGTATATTGCCCAAACTGGCCTTGAACGTCTGCCATTACCCTCCTGCCTGCGTCTCCTGAACGTCAGAGCCAAAAGTGCGCTCCACCAAGCCTGGATGGTGGTCAGCGTGTCCTGGGTTTCCACCCAGGGGAAACCTCAAGATCACACATCCCCGGGAGGTGTCCAGGAGTGGTTTCCAGACTCCAGGACTCGATTCTGGAAGCGAGGTGAAAGGCAAGAGAGACACTGGAGGATCGAAGGGGACGGCAGGACCCAGGGAACCGATACCTTGAGGTTGGAGAGCTGCCCGAAGCTCTTGCCACACAAGTTGCACTCGTATAAGATTTTTCCATTCTCTTTCTTTAGAGGGTAGGGCAGGGCGCCGGCACCCGCCCGGGAGCCTGGCGCAGCCCGCTTTGCCAGAGCTGCCACACCAGCTTGTCCCGGGGTCAAGGCGTCTTTAGCGCTCCAGCTCCTGACCTGCGAGCAGAGGGTGTGGCTGGCGCTCTGGCACTGTGAGTAGAGAAGCGGGGTCTTCTCTTGAGCGATCCGGGGCCCAGCCCCGTCGGCTGTCATGAGCAAGCTGGGCGCAGCCACAGTGGGGTACACGGTGTCTGGGGGTAGCGTGAGGAGGTGCAAACATTGGGCAGAAGGTAGGGGCCCATAAGTCAATAGATAAGGGGGAGGCAGAAGCGGGTACCCCGGAAAGACGGGGTAGATGTAGGCAGGGAGCTCCTTGGAGAGGAGAGTGGGAGAAAGCCAGGGCCAGGAGGTCCAGGGACTAGGCCTGGCATCTGGGGAGAAGCTGGTCTGAGGAGGGAGGAATGGGCAGGGGCCTCTTTCTGGCTGGTTTCCCATCTGGTCTCTATCCGGGGAGTCCCCGGCTGCGAGTTTCTCACTGTCAGCAGAGCCCTCGTGCACTCTTGGCGGCTGGTGCCCTGAAGCAGAAAGGGAAGATGATCAGTCTGGACTGAACATATGGCTCCTCTTAAGCCCGCTCAGCTCTGAGTTGGGAAAGAACCTGCGAGACGATGAGGCAACTTGGGCGAAGGCACTTCCTTTTGGGACTCAGTTTCTCCGCTGCTACTGAGCCTGTAATAAAAGCTGCCAGGGTGCAGGGAGGGCCTGAGAAAATCCTACAAGCAGCCTAACTAGACATCAGGGAGAGGATTCAAGCGCACTTGGTGGGGGGCTTGTTGTGTGCACATCAGGGAGAAGGGTTAAACGAACACCCCACTGGACATGGGGGAGGGGAGAGGTCAGGTGTGCAGAGAGATATGCTGAAGTTTAAGGGAGAGGTCCCGGATTAAAAAATATATAAATTTGGGTGTCATAGGTCAAGAGGAGGTCATATAAGGGACCCAAGGGACCCTTAGCTGCTGAACACATGACTAAATTTACATTAAAGTGCTTTTAATGAAATGTTCAGTTCTTTGCCGGGCACGGAGGTACACGCCTGTTGTCACAGAACTTGGGAGGTAGAGGCAGGAGAATCAGGAAGGAGTTCAGTGTCATCGTTGGCTGCATAGTAAGTATGAGACCAGCCTGGGCTACATGAAATCTTGTCTCAATAAAAGAGAACAACAACCACAAAAATTTAAAGCAACAGGGTCCCCAAGTTGGCTCAGCGAGTAAAGGTGCTTGCTGCCAAGCCTGATGACCTGAGTTCAAGCTCCAGGACCCACACGGTGCAGGCAGAGCACTGACCTCCTGCAGGCTGCCCTCTGACCTCCGCCTGCATACCATGGACACAGGCAGGAAAGTGTGCCTGGGGCTCTATCCTCACCTGTGACAGAGTCCCAGCCCCCTCTCCGACCCCAAACCTGTGTCCTTCAACCTGCCAGCGAAGCTCTCAGATCCAGCCCCAGGCCTCGGACTCACTCATGTCTGAGGCGTCCTCTCTGAGATCCTGTGGGCCCCCGGCCAGGGGTGTCTTCTGCAAGGCACACAGGCATAGGTCCGGCCAATGGGGGCAGCCCAGCAAGGAAGACTTAGCTGGTGCCACTGGCAAGGGACACATCCAGCCGGTCGGGGACAGGTCACAAGCATCCCTTGTGTCTGGAAGTGACTGAGAGGTATCGGCTGAGAAGACCTGGGAAGGAAGGAAAGGGGTGTGAGGGCCTGGGGCTTCCTAGTTTGGTTTTTAAAGGGAAGGAGGGAAGCTATGGGCTCCCACCGACCACACCTTGCATTCTAATGCTCTCCTGCCCTTCTCCAAAGGTTTCTTTCTCCAAGGGCTCTTTTCATTGACCCTAGACAGTTCCCTCTTCCCTATATAACCCGTCCTCTTCTCCCTCTAACCACCCCCAACTCGTGATCACCCTGGTATCTGTCTGTTGTGTTATTCTGAATGAGATCAAGTAAACTTGTGGGGGACATCCTCATCCAAGACTGCAAAGCCCACAGTGACGTTCTGAGTCCCCTCCCCCTAAGGTCCAAGTCCATGGTCATCCAGCAAAGCCTCTGTGTGGCCTCTCTCCCTTCTTGTCCATAAGATAATCTGAGCCCCCTAAAGCAGGTACTCAGGACCTCAGGAAGGCAAAGGCCTCGCTCTTTCAGGCATTCTTATTAAGTGGCAGCCATTCTGGGAGAGAAGGGTAGGTCCCACCCTACCTGGTCATCTTGACAGAGTTGGAAGTCCAGGCTGGGGGACAAGTAGCCTCCTGAACCACCTAGGGCCTTTGTCTTGTAGCAACAACCCAACTGGGCAGCTGGTTTTCTCTTCATGTTCCCGCTACCTGATGGGGAGATGGGTGAGTGGAGGTGAGCTGTGAAGGCTTCGTTCTGTCCAGCTGTGGCTCACCCACTGTGAGGTGAGGCTGTGAGCAGGTCACTTTCTTCCTGTAAGCAGGGACAGACGGACTGGAGACGTAGTTTAGTTGGCGGAGTCTGTGTGGGGCATGCGTGAGGCCTTGGGTTTGATCTCCAGCAACACATAAACTGGGCATGGTGGGGAACACTGTAATTCAGGCACTCAGGAAGAGAAGGAAGAAGAGGGAGGATCGAGACTGTACGTAAGGTCATCCATGGCTCTATAGGGAGGTCAAGGCTTTGAGACCCTGTCTCAAAGAAGAAGAATGGATATGGTCCTAGCTAAAGTGTGACAACTGTCTTGGTTTTGTAGCTGTTTGTTTGTTTTTTTTTGTTTTGTTTTGTTTTTTGTTTTTTAAGACAGGGTTTCTCTGTGTAGCCCTGGCTGTCCTGGAACTTGCTCTGTAGACCAGGCTGGTCTTGAACTCAGAGATCCATGTGCCTCTGCCTCCTTCGTGTGCCACCACTACACATGTCTTAGTCCTGACGTGCAGAAGCCAAGGATTTCCCCGGAAGGTCCAGAGAGGGGGCTCTCAGGGGACATTCTGGATTCCTCGAGACTGTTGAGAATTGAGGAGAGCAGGACTGTGCCAACCAGAGCCTCCTACCATCCAGGCTCACCAGTCGGCTTTTCTGGGCAACATCAGGGCCTTATGAACTTTGATCCAAGCTCAACAACCTCAAAAGCTGTGAAATCCCAGAAAGGGAGAGGCCCCAGATGCCACCCAGCTAGCCTGACAAAAGGAGATGCCCCGGTGTTCGGCTGACTGCCAGTCAGCGCTCTGATGCCCTGCTACCCTAGCTGGGCAAATGCCTCTCCACCCCTCCCCTCTTAAGCGGCCCCAAATGCCCCCCCCAGACCCTAAAACCCTCAGTCCATTGTCTCAGACCCCCAACCCCTGCTTTTTCCCTCTCTCCCAACTCTTTCCCAACTCTTCCTCACGTCTCAAATACCGTGGTCTGGGAGGCACCAGCTGGCCTTGTGGGCTCCTCTCGGTGTTCTGCCACAGTGCTCTCTGGCTGGGAGGGAAGGAGGTTGGGCAGGTGGGCAGCGGTGCTCTTATCTGAGGCCCCAGCGGGTGAGAGAAATGACAGGAAGATGCAGCACATTTGAAGTTGCCTTATTAGGCTTCCTGAAAAGAAAGAGAAGGGTGCAGAGCAGGCTGCCAAGGCCCCTTTGGTCCTTAGGGCCAAAAATCTTGCTTGTTTTTTTTTTTTTTTTTTCTCTCTCTCTTTTTGAAACAGGGTCTCCCATAGCTGAGGCTGGCCTTGAACTCCCGATCCTCTTTCTTCTGTTTCCCAAGCACTGGTGGTGTTGGGTGCATGTGTACCACACCCACCACAGCCCAGAGTGAGTTTTGCCTGTGGTCCTTGCTGCCCCCAGCCTCCAACGATATAGCATGTTGCTGCTGTTGTTTTGAGACAGGGTTTCCTGTAGCTGGCTTCAAATCCCCTCTGTAGCCCAGGCTGGCTCTGAACCCTGGTATTCTCCTGCCTCCGCTGCTTAAGTTCTGAGGACTGCAGCCCTGCCCTTCTGTTCATCTGTCTGCTGTGCTTTACCTCTGCACAAAGCTGGAGCCTCTCCACCTTACAACGGGGAGTCTGTGTGACCAGACGACGAAGGAACAGCCTTCAAGTCAGAGTCTCCCAAGGATCCCAGGAACCAGCCCCTTTCGCAAGCGGCCTGCTGTGTACCCAAGGTGCTTTATCCCACTTAATCCTCATCACAAATCTGAGGAGTCAGCCGGTCTTATTCTTCCCATGATCAATGGGCTCAGAGGGAGTTAATAACAAGACTCATTCAAAGTCTCACAGCAAACTGGCAAGCGTCCTCTATCGTCAAACCTTGGACTTTGGTTATCTCTTGGCGATGTGAGCTCTGTTTGCTAACACACTTTTAAATTTTATGCTTATTTTTTTAAGTGTGCGTATACACACGTGAGCACAGGCGCTTGGAGAGACACGCGCACGCAGACCCTCCTGGCGTCCTTTCCCTCGACTTCCCGCTCTTTCCCATACTGACAGGCTGGGAAGCGAACCCCTGTTCCTTGTGAGGGTGGTCAGTGCTTTTCCCCACCCATCTCTACAGCCCTCCATCTGATTTTTCAAAACAAGGTCTTTCACTGAACCCGGGGTTGGCCAATTCAGCTAGACTGGCGGGCCAGGAAGCCCCAGAGACACCCTGAGCTCTGCCTCCCCGCTCTTGGGGGGGGGGGGAAGGTACAGACACTACCTCCCCACTGGGGGGGGGGGTACAGACAGAATCTAAAAAAAGAGCTATGTGGTAATGCCCCTCCCCCACGCTCCCCAGTGGTCACTGAGCTTTTAAACCCCCGCCCTTCAGAACATTTTTTATTTTATGTTATGTGTATGGGTGTTCTGCCCTCATGCACACCTGTGCACTGTGCCTGCGTGTGCGTCACGGAAGCCAGAGGATCCCATGTGAATGTCGGGAAGGAAGAGCAGCCAATGCCCTTAGCCATCCGCCCAGCCCCCGACTACCATCGTCCCTTCTTGCTTTTGTTTTGTTTGGTCTGGTTTGTGTTTTTTGAGACAGGGTTTCTCTGTGTAGCCCTGGCTGCCCTGGAACTCACTCTCTAGACCAGGCTGGCCTTGAACCCAGAGACCTGTCTGTGCCACTACCACCCAGCCTTTTTCTCGCTTATGGTGCAACAAAACTTTACTAACTTTTTAAGAGAGGTTCAACTATCGGCGAAACTTGCAATTTCTAAATGGCAACGGAGGCGAGCGAACCAGCAAACTGGCGAATCAACATTAAGTTTGCTGAGGATTGTTTTTTTTTTTGGGGGGGGGGTTAGATTTGTTTGATTATTCTAACTGTGTGTGTATGTGTGCAGGCATGTGGGTACGTGCAGAGGGGCGCAGGTCCCTGACGAGGCCAGAGGCATTCCCCCGGGGGCTGGAGCACACAGACAGCTGTGAGGGCCTAACAGGGACACTGCGAACAGGATGCGCCATCTCTCCAGATTTCAGTCTGCACATGTAATTACAGAGTGGGTGGGTGTCACCTGTTCTCTTTCTACCCCCAGGACCGCTGCTGGGTGCCCGGGGTTCACACGGGGCCCTGATCACCTGTTGCTAGGTAGCGCTCCTCTGTGGGGGCCTGCTTCCTATGACGGTCCCCTATCGGCAGACAGAGAGGAAGACAATATGGGAAGAGGACCCTCAGAGTCCCCGTGTGCATGTGCCTGTGGGTGTGGGTGTGTGTGGAGGGGTTAATCCGGCCCTGCGGGAGGACATCCAGCTCTAAGTCCTCTGATCGCTCTGCTCTCTTCATCTGTCAATCTCTGCCTCACGGAGGTTTTGTCCAGGATCCCTCAAGAGAATCAGGGTAAAGCCCTTGAGGCTGGGCCTGGCCCTCAGCAAGTTCTCGGAACAAGTGAGCAACTGTTGCTGTTTTCTGTCACCCTGGTCAGGCAGGGGCCTGAGGCAGCTTCAACCCTGAGAGGCTTCAAAAGGGCAGGGCTGTGCTTGGGTAGACTGAGTTCTGCTTTATGGCTGTGTTCATTAACCCCATCCGGCTGGGGATCACTGCCCTCGTGCAATGCCCGGGTCCGGTCTACACAGCGCAGAAACCGCCCCTGGTGCCATGGCAGCCCTCATCGAGTGCCAGCGACTGGGTAAGACATGTCTACAAGCTTTGCCCCTCCCTGTCAGTGCCATGGACGGTGGTGCCTCAAGATGGATGTTACTGTTCCCATCTTACAGGGGAGAAAACTGATACTCAACGGAAGAAAGTGACTCACTCAACATCACAGAACCCCACACCTGAGGACAGATCAGAGGGTGGAAGGGCGTTTTTACAGGGGTGCGAGGTGAGGCCAAGCAGGGTACAAAGCTTCGGTGACATAAGGTGATGCTAGAGACAGAGTGAGAAGGATGGCGAAGAGTACTGGAGAGAGCAAGGCCGGGTGCAAGCCTCAGGCCCGAGGATCCCGAGTTCTAGGCCAGCCTGGGGATTCTAAGTGAAAAAAAAGGAGGAGGAGCAGGAGAGAAAGAAAAAGGAAAAGGAAGGAAGAGGAAGGAGGGGAGGCCGGAGAGATGGCTGCGCAGCTCTCACAGAGAACTTGAGTTGGGTTTTGGCACCCAAAAGAAGCAGTTGGAGAAACCCCTGTAATTTTGTGAGATACAGCGCCCTCTTCTGGTGCCTTCAGAGGGCACCTGCACATGTACACAGACACATACACATAAATTTAACAAAATCTTAGCTGGGCCTGGTGGTGCATGCCCTTAATGCCAGCACTGGAGAGAAAGAGGCAGGAGGAGCTCTGTGGGTTCAGGGCTGGTCTACACAGAGAGTTCTGGCCAGCATGGTGAGACCCTGTCTCAAAAAAAAAAAAAAAAAAAAAAAATCTTAAAGAAAAGAAAGAGAAAAGGGAGCTGGAGAGATGGCTCAGAGGTTAAGAGCACTGACCGCTCTTCCAAAGGACCCGGGTTCAATTCCCAGCACATGACACCTCACAGCTGTCAGTAACTCCAGGATCTGACACTCTCACACAGACACACATTGAGGCAAAGCACTAATGCACGTAAAATAATAAAAATTTAAAAGAAGGGGAAAAAGAATTTTGGAGTCTAACTGGGAATTAGCTGTGAACATCAGATTCCAGATACTTTGCGTGTGGTGCCGGAGGTTGAAGCCAGGGTCCCTCATCTATTTTAAGTACATTCTTATTCTTGTGAGTGTGTCAGGGTTTGTTTGTTTGGTTGGTTGGTTTTTGTTTTCTTGACACAGGGTTTCTCTGTGTGTAGCCTTGGCTGTCCTGGAGTCAACTTGTAGACCAGGCTGGCCTCGAACTCACAGCGATCCACCTGCCTCTGCCTCCCTGGAGTGCTGGGATTGATTACAGGCGTGCACCATCTCCCCCAGCTGAGTGTGATCGTTTTTTGAGGCAGAAGTTTCAGGTAGCTTAGGCTGGCGTTCCACTCACTGTAGAAGACAGGCTCATCTTGAAGCTGGTTCCTCTCTCCTCTACCGCCCAAGAGCTACGATCGCAGATGTGTGTCCCCACGCCTGCATATCTTGGGTCTTTCTGCCACACACACACAGGTGATCACTATATTAATGTTCAATTAATGACTACTGTTTGACTGTAGTAATCATCTCACTGTATGAATTTGTGTGTATATAAATTCATTGTAAGCCTTACACAAACTCATTGTAAGCCTTAAAGATTTGTATATACACACACATTTAAATAAATATACAAATATATTCTTAAATATATACATATATTTAAAAATCACGTAATTTAAGTTAGGGTTGAAAAGTCCCCTAGGAGAAGGAACATATAAGCTCTATGAGGAGATGTGATATGGTAAGAATGATCATAAAATGCCCAGAAAAATCAAGATGGACGGAATGGCCCAGGGCAAGGGTTAGGGAGATGAGCTATGTATCTAGCATGTAGCCCCCTCTCAAGGACCTACCATTCACTCATTCACATATTTTGAGACAGGATCTCATGTAGGCTAGGCTGTCCTAAGCTTCTCTGCTAGCCCAGGATGACTCCAAATTCTTGATCCTCCTGCCTCTGAGTCCCAGTACATGTCACTATGCCTGGTTTTCTATGACGCTGGGGATCCAACCCCGGGGCTTTGTTTATACGAGGCAAGCACTCTGCCTACCCAGTTATGTCCGGGCCCTCATTAGGTTTTACCGATTGCCAATGAGGTATCAGGCATTGGACGACTTCCTGGGACCGTCTGTCACAGGAATATGGATTAGACCTTGGAATACGCAGACAAGCTGACAGACGGCTTGCTGGGTGTTGTCAAATCAACAGCGGTAGGAGCATCAGGACACGATGGCTGTGAGGGCATGGGTTTGCGGAGCAAAGCAAAGCAGAGCTGGGAGTTGAGCCAGCTTGCACAGTGCAAAAGGAATGCAATGGTACCTCGGGCAAATGCACGCTTCCTTGTCCCATAATCCCTGCCATCCCCAGGACTGGGGCTAAGCAGCCCAGTGCCAACTGACTCTGCGCACACGTCTCCAAGAGATTCATGGTATGTCCTATTTGAGGGTACCGTGCTGGCACACCGCATCAGGAGAGGGGCTGGCTCCGGGGGCTGGCCCGGGGGGGGGGGGGGGGGAGAAGCGGATATGCAGACGTGAGTGACTCTGAGGACTGGGCTACTGGGGGGCTCCCCACCTCTGTTTTGCGGTTGACACCTTCCTCCCTCTGCCTGACACCTTCTTGCTTATCTCCTAGGGCAGCCCAGCTGTCAGTCTGTCAGAGGCACCGAGTGGGCCCTGACTTCACACCCCAGGGTGAGGAAGAGATCTTGAGATAGGGCGGTCCAGCTCTCACATCTGCAGAGAGGCATGGAGCCCCTCGCATCTTTCCGGTCCACCAGCGGTGACCGTCCACTCCTTCTGGATACGAAAGTCCAACCATGTCTTCCAGTGACATCCACGGTCTTCCCACCGAGCCTCTCATTCCGACATCCCCAACAGTTAGAAACAAGAAGCCACGTTGCTAGGATTCAAATCCTCCCCCTCCTGTTGTTGTTTGCGTGCGTATGGGCGTGTGTGCTACCCAGGCATACATGCAGGAGTATGTATGTGCATGTTCGGCTCTCTGGGGTGACACTTCGGGCGTCTTCCTCTCCAGGCTCTTCCTTTTGGCAGGTTTCTCAATCCCACCCAGAGCTTTCAGGCATGGCTAGTGTCACCGCCCAGCTCACCCCAGGGAATTCCTGTCTCCACCACCCCAGAGCTGGGGTTAGGTAACTGGGGGAGGGGAGGCTACACTCTGGCCCTCACTTCTGCACACAAGTGCCTTATCCGCTGAGCCACCTCCCCACCTCCCCAAGGAGCTAACACGCGGCTGAGAAGCCACTGTGAGACGTGGTCCACTGTGCTGCCCGGACGGGGGTCCTTTCCAGTCGGTCCACCTCTAATCCACCCGAAGAGGAAAGCTGTCCAGAATGGACATCCGTGTCACAGAGTGTACCACAGCCAGGAAGAAGCAGGCTGCGGAGGACGGAGGCCAAGCTCAGAGCAGGGGCCATTTTTGGAATAGCCACGTCGGTATCGTAATTGGAGACCAGTGCTGCCGAAGGTCGCAATTGTTCTAGAAAACAGGAAAATCACGATGTTTTAAGGAAAAGAAAATCTCTCCACTTTTGCTTTGTTTTGTTTTAAGAAAATCAGTTTGAGGGACTTACAGCAACGTTCCTGCCAATTAGACACACTCTCTGTCCCGGTTCCAGCAGCCTGTCCTGGGGTCCCTGCGCCTGACCCTTCTGCCAGGTCTGCAGAGATAGTGCGTTCTCTGCTAGTTTGAAGCCAGCTTGGTTCACATACGGGGGTTCAGGCCGGCAGTTTCATGTATAGTGAAACTCGGCCTCAAAAAAGAAAATAAATAAATAAATAAAGTGAAATCTTCAAAGATTTCCCCAAGATATAAAAGAGATGGAAACGCTTTGTAATAGTCTATAAAGTTAATAATATCCTGATGCCAAAAACCAAAGGCACAGTATAGTGTACCCCCGGAGTGGGTTTTCCAACAGCCAGGGCTACACAGAGAAACCCTGTCTCAAAAAAAATGAAAAAAAAAAGGTGCAAGACAATTAGCGGCATTGTTAATGGTACATATACCTCTCTATCTCTCTCTACCTTTTCGATATATGGCATCTCGCTTGCGTGTGTATCACCCGTGTGCTTCAGATTCCCTAGAGATGGCTGTGAGGCACCATGTGGGTGCCAGAATTCAAACCCAGGTCCTCTGGAAGAGAAATCGGCGCCCTTCACCACTGAGCCGTCTCTCAAGCCACACCTTCCATGCTGATTTTTGTGAGTGTGTGAAACACAAGAATCTCATAATGTAGCCCCGGCTGGTCTAGAACTCACGAAGCCTGTCCTGCCTCTGAAAGGCTTTGTTCCCCGAACCAACACCTCCCCCTCCTCCCCAATGGCATCAGAGGCACACATGTGGTACACAGACACACACAGGCAGTCGAAACACCCACACACATAAAATAATAAGATAACAAAATAATAAGCATAAAAAATAACTTCAGGCAGAGCCAACAGAAGGCCCGCCGCCTAAGTTTCCCTTGTAGCAGATGTGTGGAGTGCATGTCCTCTGCCACAGTCCTTGATATGCTGAGGGAAGTGAACAGCAAACTCCAGTCAGCCTGGACGATACAATGAGACCCTCTCCCCAAACCAACCACCACCAACAACAACAAAAAATGGAAGCAAAGAGAAACCCAGAGCTGCCTTTGCCTCTCTCCCTGGGAACAGCCTTGAAGAGCTCGTGGTGATGGATTCCGCTGTGACATTGACGTAGGAATGACACTTGGAGAGGACAAACCTTTTTCTAAAGGCAACAATCACGGAGCAGCAAGTCCAACTGTGTAAAACGGTGTTCATTTATTCGTATCATTTTCTGATTTTAAAGACGAGGCCTGAGCTGGGCACAGTGGTGCACACCTGTAATCCCAGCACTCTGGGCAGCAGAGGCAGGTGGATGGAGGTGAGTTTGAGCCCAGCCTGCTCTACAAAGTGATTCCAGGACAGCCAAGGCTACACAGAGAAACCCTGGGCCTGGAGAGCTGGCTGACCAGTTAGACCTTGCTGCTCTCACAGAGGACCTGGGTTTGATTCCCAGCACCCACATAGCGCCTCCCAACCATTTGTTATTCCCGTTCGAGGGGATCTGATACCCTCTTCTGACATCTGCCGTCCATACCAGAGTATCCCCCAACCAGACAGCAATGCCTGCGGGCCGGGAAAAGGCAAGGAGACAAGCCTCACCAGAGGCGGTTTTAGTGGATGTGAACAGCGGAAGCCTGGAGAGTGAGACCTCCTACCACCGAGGGTGTGTGTGTGCGAAAGAAGGGCATTTAAGGAGCCGTGGGGAGTGCAGACTCCTCCGCAGGCCAGCTACCGGCTACTCACGCCACCTCAGAGTTTAACGTTCTGAGTTCAGGAGCGTGGTTTGCGACGCTTCTTATTTAGAAGTGCAGTGTGCCAAGGAAGAAGGTAAATCTACAGAAAGAAAATTAAGAGAGAGGGGTGTGGGAAGGGAGAGAGGAGACAGGGGGGAAAAGAGGCGAGGATGTACCCCAACTTCACGAATGAAGTCCCTGGGAACATTCTGGAAAATTCAGGATTCCGTGGGTTCCTGACCGAGGGAGTGGAGCGAGGACGCAGGACAGAGCAAGCACAGTTTGGTTCTAGCCTCTTTCTGACCACGTGCTTTTAGGGGCGCCTGGAAACAACTTGCTTGGTTCTCATCTTAAACAGGTGCAAAGAGACAGACAAGACGGCTGCCGTCAAGCTGGAAGATCTGAGTTCGATTCCCAGAACCCATAGGATAGAAGGCAAGAACTGGCTCTTGCAAACCTGTCCTCTGACTTCTCTATTAGGGCTGTGGCACACTTGAATGCACTCACACAATTGATGAATGAATGAGTGAATGAAGAATGAATGAATAAATGAATGAATGTTGGAAAAAAATAATAGGGACAAGGAAGAGAAAACCTGCTCTTCAGGACCCTCTTAGAGACAGCCTGCTGGCAGGGGGATTCGTCACAGCCTCTGACTCACCTGCCACCCCGCACCCCACTCTGTGCCCACTTGGGCCTGTAAAGCAGGGCCCCTATTCCCCACCCCCTCCACCACCAGCCTCTCCTGAGCAGAGACAGCAGTTCAGCTTCTGGTCTGCGGTTTCCCTCAGCTCTTAGAGCAGCTGTGGGGAAGCTTTGAGAGGGCTGTGGTGGGCCAAGGGATGTTGTCCCCTCCCTAAACAGTCTCTGAGGAGAGACTGGTGACCACTCAGAGGCGGACTCTCACCACCCACACTTCCAAGAAACCCCCCAGGAGTTCCTGAGAAATAGAAGCTTGGTCCAAAATCACGAGTCCGCCTACACAGACTGGGGAGGTGCCCAGAGTCTAAAGGGGGATCAGGGGGCAGAATGAGGAGGGGCCCGGGTGAGTGGCTGGAGAGTCAGGGCATCAGTGGGCTAAGAGCAATGACTGTGTCCTCCTACCTGAAGGTTCCCTGATGTCAGAGTCCTGATCTGCCCTTGAGATCCGGATGCCCCATGTCTCTAAGTCTTCTATTGGATTAGGAATTTTCTATGAGACTCAAAATGTAGCTATCTTTATTCTGGCCATGGAGGGGAGAAATGTAATCCAAACACTAGGAAAGCTGAGGCAAGAGGATTACCAAATTCCAGATCTGCCTGAGTTACAAGTCTTCTGTTTGTTTTGGAGACGGGGTTTCTTTTTCTTTTACTTTTCTTTCATTTTTCAAGACAGGGTTTCTCAGTGTAGCCCTGGCTGTCCTGAAACTCACTCTGTAGACCAGGCTGACCTCGAACACACAGAGATCTGCCTGCCTCTGTCCCCTGAGTGCTGGGATTAACGGCGTGAGCTACCACTGCCTGGCTTGAGTTACAAGTCTTAAAAGCAAAAACAAAACAGGGACCAGACATCCAGCCTCCCACTCTTAGGATTGCTTCCTCTCCAGCTCCAGCTCCCTCTGGACTTTCCCTCTACTTCCTTCCCAGCACCCTGAGGCCAGGCTTAGCCCTGTCTGTCTCCATCCTCTGCCAGGGGTGGACGCCTCCGGCCAGGTCATTAGCAGCACATTTCTGATACTCAGCTCGGCCCCGACCACACATGAGCGGTTCACAGGGCAGGTCACATCAGGAGTGCCCACGCCTGACTGGATGGCTATGTGCCAGGCACAGGCTGATACTCAGAGCTGTTGCCTTACCCCCTCCACAGCCGCCTCGGAGACCACAGGCCCGTGTCAGGGGAGGGATGCTACAGAGATCTGGGCCTCCCTGTGTGCGCATGCTCCCACGTCTGAGAGGAGGGTGTTATGGTTCCCCCCCTGGGGAGAGTTGAAGCATCAGATTCATGACAGTGGTGCTCGGTGGTAGAGCCTAGCAGGTGTGTGGCCCTGGGTTCGATTCCTCATTCTGCAAATAGATATGTGAATGAAGGAAATGAATTGATGCAGTTAACAGAGGATAACCCTCATGAAGAGAGGAATTCACAAATGCATTCTGCTACAATGGGGGACAGGAAGTGCTTCTTTTGATACACGTAGAGGGAGAATGTGTCTAGAAAATTACCAAATTGTGTTGTGTTCATGCAGATGAGGGTGACATGGGTAACTCCGTGAAGTCACATATAGAAAAAGAGAGGTAGAAAAAGGGGAAAAAGCAAGGAGGGAAAAGAGGAGAAAGGATAAGGAGGAAGACAGGAAGGAAAGAGGGAAGGAAAAGGAAATCACCTTTTTTGTTTTTTCAGTAACCATAAAAAAATAGTTATCGGGGGATTGGAGAGACAGCTCAGAGGTTAAGAGCACTGGCTGTTCTTCCAAAGGTCATGAGTTCAATTCCCAGCAACCACATGGTGGTTCACAACCATCTATAGTGAGATCTGGTGCCCTCTTCTGGCCTGCAGGCGTCCATGCAGGCAGAACACTGTAAAAATAGTAACTAAATAAATCTTTAAAAAAAAAAAAAAAAAGTCATTGGGGCCAGAGAGATGGTTCAATGGTTAAGAAGGCTGGCTATTCTTCCAGAGGATCCTGGCTTTTAGTCCCAACACCATGGCAGCTCAAACCATCTGTAACTCCGGCACCAGGGGATCTGGCACCTCCTTTGGACCTCCATGGACACCAGGCACTCAGATGGTGCACAGACACATGCAGGCAGAAATATTTTTTATACACATAAAATTAAATAAATCTTTAGGAAAAAAAATTTAAAGTTTCAGAAGAGCTAGAGTCAGGGGCAGGATGTACTCTCAAGAGTGTACAAGGCCCCGGATTCCATCCCCCCGTACCATGGTTAGTAATAATAGATTTTGCACGTGCTTAACTTGTGGATGTTAAAATTACCAGTTGGAAAGGGGTGCTGGCTGGGGGTCTTGTTTATGTCAAATTGACATAAGCTAAGGTCATCTGGAAAGAGGCTACTTCAGTTGAGAAAATGCCTTTATCTGATTGCCTATAGGTATGACTATGGAGGCATTTTCTTTCTTTCTTTCTTTCTTTCTTTCTTTCTTTCTTTCTTTCTTTTTAGGCTGTTGTTTTTGTTTTGTTTTGTTTTGTTTTTCAAGACAGGGTCTCTCTGTGTAGACCTGGCTGTCCTGGAGCTCACTCTGTAAACCAGGCTGGCCTCAAACTTGGAGAGATCCGTCTGCTTCTGCCTCCCAAGTGCTGGGATTAAAGGCGTGTGCCACTACCACCTGATGGATTTTTATTTTGTTTTGTTTTGTTTATTGATGTGTATTTGAGTGTCCATGCTTGCACACACACACACACACACACACCCCTGTGTATGCACAGAGGCAAGAAGAGGGTGTTGTATCTCTCAGAGCTGGAGTCACAGGCAGTCACGACACACCCAGCTTGTTGGGAGGGTGCTGGGACCTGAATGAACTCTGGTCCCCATAACTCTGTGGTCTCTTAACTGCTGGGCCACCTCTTTAGACTTCTGTCTCTCTTAGCTTCCTGTTGTGATAAAGCACTGTGGCCTAAAGCATCTTGGGAAGGAAAGGGTTTATCTGGCTTACAACTCTGAGCAGAATCCATCCCTGAGGGAAACTGAGGCAGGGACCTGGAAGCAGAGGTCGTGGAAGAGTGGTGCTTCTTTGGCCACCTGGGTAATCCCTCAGCTAAAACGCCCTTCTCAGGGGACTCTAGGCTGTGTCGAGTTGACAGTTAAAGTTTGCCAGGACAGACGGACAGCAGCTGAGTCCCACAGACTTACTGCCTTCCCCCTGTCCCCCGCCCAGGAACCTTGTCTGGGGGTGTAGCTCATGGAAAAGGTGGAAGAAGTTGGTATTCTTCAAAAGGGGAGAGGGTCTGCGGAGAAAGCCCAGTGGTAAGAACTCTTGTTATGCAGACATGGGGACTAAGTTTAAATCCCCGGCAGCTTCGGGGAGTGAGTGGGTCGTGCAGGCCTGTCACCCCATTGTTGGGATGCAGAGACTCCCTGAACAGCCGGCCTAGAAAGCTTCAGGCTCAGGGAGAGACGCTGTCTCTCAGGAGTGAGGCAGGACATGGTGAGAGAAGGCCCACGTGTGTTCTCTGCTCTCCCACAGGCACATGGGGCAACACGCATGCACGCACGCATACACGCACACACGCATGAGGCTGTGTGGGGTGCTATGCTACTTCCTGCCAAGGCTCCTGTCCTCTTGCAGAGCACTTGAGAAACTATTTTCCTTTGTGAAAGACAAAGGAAAAGAATTCAAGATCATGGACATAAGTGTCTCAAGTGAATGCTTACGTTAGACATCTTAAGCTACAAACACTAAGGGCTGAAAAAACCACAAATATTAAAATAGCATAAATATATAGCACTATCAAACGTTACAATAATATTGTTGATTGGTACATCGCAATGCTGTTTTCCAGTCCATTAGCTCCTGGCTATATCAGTACATGTTAAATTTCCAACAGTAATTAAAATGCCATGGGGGACATCTCCCCACTCCTCCCAGGAGGGAGGGCCAAAGCTGGAGCTGAGAACACCTCTGATCCGCTCCCTTTAGGGAGACGAGGTTTGTGGCATTTGGTTACTCTAGGAAAGCCCCCAGGATTGGCTGACGGGGGAGCAGCCAAGAAAACTGAATGGTGGACAGTTGAGGGTCCTGGAGTCTCAGCCACAGCACAACAGGAAGCCCATTTCTGCAACAGAAAGGGTTAAGCTTCTGCCCACAGCCTGACTGGCCTTACCAGGCTTAGCCCTCTACCCCCATATTCCTCTGGACCCCCACACAGGGGGCCCGCTCCCCCTTTCAATATACAAGCACGACGACATCATCATCATCTTCTTCGCCGCGTTCCACCTGGCAAAAGCCCATTTCTCAGGAGTTCTGTGGGGTTCCCTGTCCCTAACGTTCAATCGCTGTACTCATCCACTCGCTGTCATCCCACGCTGAACGTGCCACGAGGTCTCGCACTTTACGTGTCTTTTTCATGCCCGTGTTTTTCCAGTCCACGCACCGGATCTGGCGACAGTGCCCGGCACACAGTGGCACGAAAACATTTTCAAACGAATGAATGAACAAAGGAACTGGCGGATGAGGAAAAGAGCTGCGTGGGCAACGAGCGCCCCCTGCTGGACGGACACAAAGTCCCAGGAGCCCAGAACAGCATCTCTCAACTGGGAGGCTCTGTCTTGGGAACCCCCAACTCACCCCCAGAGTCCTGACTTAGGCCTGTTCCCCTTGGTCAACTCCATCTCCTCCCAGACGTCTAGTCCTGACCCCCTGGCGGTTTGGCTTTTATCCCCACCCTCCCCCACACTGCAGACTACACCGGCCCAAGCCCCAGTGACCATTGTCCAATCCTACCCACAATTAATACCCTTCCCTCCTGGACCTTCAGCTTTGAATAAGAATAGGAGCAGATTCCTCCATCGATCCTCTCTCTTCTCCCTCCTTTCTAATCAATCAATCAGGGTGATTGGCTGAGGCTCGGGGTGGGGGTGGGGGAGATACTGAAGCAGCAGAATGGGAAGTTGATGTTGTGGGCAAGAGTTCCTTCCTTCCTTCCTTCCTTCCTTCCTTCCTTCCTTCCTTCCTTC
>NW_026591598.1:12075271-12136292 GCF_907164565.1 Psammomys obesus | reverse complement strand
TTCCTTCCTTCCTTCCTTCCTTCCTTCCTTCCTTCCTTCCTTCCTTCCTTCCTTCCTTCCCTTCTGAAACAAGAGCCTACTGAAAGTCTGGCAGAATAGGAATGAACAGTGACTTAGTTTTGGGAGGACAGTGGATGAAGGGACTCCTGGCATGAGCTGCGCAGACAGAGGTGAATGAGGAGTTGCCGGGTACTGCTTTTGACTGAGGAGCCCGCTTATTCTAGCACCCCAAGTTTATACACTAGAGGGGAAGGGTTTGAAAGAAGAACTAAGGCTGGGACGTGAGGAGGGCAGAGAGTAAAAGACAGAAGGGGACAGGCTCAAGGGGAGAGAGAGGTCGATTCCCCAGCAGCAAGGGCAGCAGAAGGGACCACATTGTGTCACTCCCATCCCATGCCCCTCCCCCCCGCTGTTCCCCCAAGTGGAACTGGGGAAGAGTGACAGGTATTTAATGACCCAGAGTCCTGTTAGTTCTCTTGAGCACCCTGTGGTCACTGGTGTGCTAAAGGGGGCTGACGCCAAAGTCCAGGTGATTGACCTCTGCCCCACAGGTCAGCTGCTGGGGCAGGAGTGTGTTGCCACTGGGGAGACCGAAGGGACCCCAAGACACTGGGGATGGGCAGCAGCCTGACTGTCACATCTGAATCCTTGACCCCCACGTTCTTACACACAGCCTCCTCAATGCCCTCCTGATGAAGCGTCTCCCAGCAGACTTCAAGTATCTGGACTTTGGGGTCTCTAGGAAAGGGCAAGCTGGACTTACAGGAATTAATTTACAGCCACCTCACCCACAAGAAAAAGCTTTGGAAATCCATGGCTTCCTGTTTCCTAGAATCCAGTGAGATAATGAGCCCAACACACTTCGAGGTAGCAAAAGCAGCGACGGTGCAGGAGGCTGCAGAGCCGGATCCAGGGGAGAGGGCACACTCCACTCTGCAGCTTTGGACAGGCCAACGAACTTTCAGGATCTCTGAGCTCTCATCCACAAAGGGATTAAACCCTGTAACTCTAGGGTCCCTTCCTTGCAAATAAAAACAATTCGATTATATATATATATATATATATATATATATATATGCATTTGTTTAATTTTTTTTATTGTGTATGTGTGCGGTCACCCACTTCCTAGGATGCTCAGAGGACAACATGAAGGAGTCAGTTCTCACTACCATATGGGTCCCGGGGATTGAACTTGGGCCATTAGGCTTAGCGGCAAGCACCTTTACCTGCTGAACCATCCCCTCAGCCCGCAACTGATCCTAAGGAAGGCTGACAGGGGTAGAGGTAAAAGTACATTAGGTTAGGAGACGGCCAAAAGAATTCTTGGAAACAAAAGTATAGATCCTAATTTTGCCTGTTATTAACTATGGGAACTTAGACAAATTATACATTTCTCCACTAGGCAAACATTTAATAGGGAATTATGCCAAGTCTTTGGCTGGGTCTTCAAGCTTGATACAAATACAACCCTGCCTTCTTGAGTATATTCCAACAGCTGGTGGGAAAGCAACGCAGGCAAATGTAACAGGCAAATGCCCTGCACTGACGAGCACAGCACTGAAAGAACACTGGGCAATGGTGCTGGACAGGTGAAGGGTGAGGCGGAGATCCCTGAATGGATGAATTGACAGCTCTGCTGGAGCCTACAAAGGAACTGTGGCCAAGTACGGTGGCTCAGCCTGTAATCCTAGCCCTCAAAGAATGAAGTTTAGCCAGACGGAAGGCTCAGCTGGCAAGAGCACTTACTTCACAAAGCCTTGTGACGCGAGCTCACGCCAGAGCCATCCTCACAGAGTTGTCCTCTGACTACCATGTGCCTGTCCCTACCTCACACAGACATCAATGGTGACGATAAGCGAATTAAATGATTTAAAAAATAATAATTCTGAAGCAGGAGGATTACTGCAAGTCTTGAGGACAATCGGAGCTATAGAGTGAGACCCTGTAAACGAAAGGTGGGCTGGAGAGACGGCTTAGACATTAAGAACATGTGTAGCTCTCGCAGAGGACCAAACCTGGGTTCAGTTCTCAGCACCCAAATGGTGGCTCACAATCATCCTTCAGTTCCCAGGAGAGCTGACACCCTCTTCCAGCCTCCACGGATACCCGGTGTGAGCACGATGCACAGACATACATTCAGGCAACACTCATACAGACAAAATATCAATTTTTTTTTTTTTAACAAAGAGGTTAGAGGTAGCGGCACTTACATTTAAGCCCAGCACTTGGGAGGCAGAGGCAGGTGAGTATCTATGAGTTTAAGGGCAGCCTGCCCTCTATACTGAGCTACTTTAGCCATACTAAAAGGAAGGAGGGAGAGAAGGGAGAGAGGGAGACAGCAAAGGAGGGAGGGAGAGGGAAGGGAAGGAGAGAAGGAAGAAGGGAGGGAGAGAGAAAGAAAGAGAGAGAGAGAACAACAGAAGAACAGTGAAGCTGAGCTGATGTGTGTCTGTTGGAAGGCTGAGGCAGGAGGATCAGCAGTCTGAGGACATCTTTGGTTACACCGAAAGTTAAAAGTCACCCTGGTCGTCGTGAAACGCTGCCCAAAAATACATAAATAAATACATAAAGTAAAATAAACATAATAACAGCAGCAACAATAACAATAGTGATCAACGAGCTGAAAGTCTAGGAAATGGTTCTTTACATAAAGACAGGATCACAGAAAAAAGCCAGGAAGAGGACCAAAGAAAGGCATCAGACCCTGAGAATATTATCTACAGTAGAAGGGAGGGGGAGGCCAAGAAGTAGAAGGGGGGAAGTAAGGCATGGAAGCAGGCCTGCCTCACCTGACCCAACTACACGCCCCCATCCTGCTCCAGCTGCCGAAATTTTTAGGATGCAGGGAGACAATAAATGGGAAATCACCTTACAGTTAGAAAAGCATTGAACAAGATAGTATGCAGCCAACAGCAAGGGGCTGGGGGTCCCCAAGACTACAGCTGCCTCAATCGGCTTTGAGACTACTGAGAGACAGATAAATAACATGCCTGAGGCCACACAACTGTGGGAGAGTGGGACCAGGATTTGAACACGAAGCCTGCTGCCCAACCCCAAGTCTCAGCACAGGACTCCAGTGGGCAAAGTCTCCAGAGATCAGAGTCGATTCCATGGAAGAAGCAACTTTCCCTGTCACCATCCCTGAATGGACTAGGACTCGGAAGCAGCGAGCTGGCTCCCTGTTGCTTAGTCTGTTAGACACTGGTGGACATTAAGCTGCGCCTCTGGGGGCAGGAGACACAGCCGGCAAGAGATCCGAAAGTCTTGTAGCCAAGGACCTCAGTGTGATGGTAACATCTCCATTCCCCCTCCTCTCCTCCTGACAGGACAGGGGCAGGACCTTTCTGTGCAGAACCTCACAGGGCTGCCCCCCAGGGCTGGAGGGAGAGTGGGCAGCAGATGCCTGGCTTTCTCCGTGATCTTTCTCAGATGCCCTGAGGGTTCAGGGGAGGAAAAGGAAGGTCCTTTTTCTTGTCCATGGAAGACATGGACAGGTCTTCCATGTCCTGGCTAGGTTTTTGTCAATTCCTCACCAGCTAGAATCGGCTGGGAAGAGGAACCTCAACTGAGAAAATGCCTGCAGCAGACTGGCCAGTAGGCGCGCCCGGGGGCACCTTCTTCATTAACGATTGGTGTAGGAGGGCCCAGCCCACTAGGGTCAGTGCCACCCCTGGGCAGGTGGTCCTGAGCTGTGCAAGAAAGCAAGCCAAGCAAATCATGAGGAGCAAGCCAGTCAGCAGAGCTCCTCCACAGCTTCTGCTTCAGTTCCTGCTTCCAGGACCCTGCCTTGACTTCCCTCAGTGGTGGAGTGGGACCTGATCCTTGTAAGGTGAAACAGAACTTTTCCTACCTGAGTAGGGTCCTGATGTGTGACCACAGCCTTAGCAGATCCGACACAGCTGTCACTTAGTGGCCTTGACTCTGGGATGACGCATGTGTTGTGTCTCCCCCAGGAAATGTCCGCATCAAGTGAGTCCAAATGTTCTGGTTGCTCTTCAGATAAGCTGCTCTGTTCTAAACCCCTTCGCTCCTCGTTGTTCCTGGAACGGTCTGCCTTCCCTAGCTTTCAGAACCATATCAGTGGCACAGGCCTTTAATCCCAGCACAAAGACAGGCGGATCTCTGAGTTCCAGGCCAGCCTGTACTACAGAGCAAGTTTCAGAACAGCCAGGGCTACACAGAGAAACCCTGTCTCAAAAAAACCTAACTAACTAGCTAACTAAGATTTATTTCTATTTGTGTTTATGTGTGTTGTGGAGGCATGGAGGCCAGAATATGCTGTTAGGTCCCCTGAGGTTGGGATGGTAGGGAGCTGTGAGTCACCTGACATGAGTGATGGGACAGGAGAACCTAACTTGGATCCTTTGTAAGAGCAACACGTGATCCTAGCTGTTGAGTCTCCTCTCTGGGCACTTTAACCCTCTTCTAATGAAAGGAAGCATAGAGTACTGATTCCAAATGATAATTCTAGACTCCACATAAGTAAGGTAGGGAACCTCTCTGCCTCCCCACTTCATCAGGAACATGGTAAAATTAGCCATGCCTATCTCAGGGATTTGTTGGTAAGATTAGTTTTTGTTGTTGTTTACTTTGGGTTTTTTGTTCGTTTGTTTGTCTGAGACAGGGTTTCTCTGTGTAGCCTTGGCTGGCCTGGACATGCTTTGCAGACCGGGCTGGCCTTGAACTCACAGAGATCGCCCTGCCTCTGCCTCCCTGAGTGCTGGGATTACAGGCGTGCGCGGCTGCGCCCGGCTTTGTTTTTGTGTTATAAAACAAGGTCTCGGAGATGTGCCTACCTCTGCCTCTTGAGTGCCTGGATTAACGGGCTATGCCACTCTCCCCGGCTGGTTGGGAAGGTTGAGTAACTTAGGTACAGCACTTAGCATACAGTGAGCCCTCAAACAAGTTTATCGGTTATGTGTTCTGTTCTGCTGATAATTTGGGATCTGGAGAAGACATCTCTGACTTCAGTGTCCCCAAAGCAAGCCACAGAGTGTCTTCCATTTGGCTGTGGTGTGCAGAGCATTAAAGGCCATACTCTGCAGTCATAAATGAAGGAGAAAGGCTGGGATGGAGCATAGTAGGCGAACACTTGCCTCCTCGAGGGATGTTCAAGGCCCTGGGTTTGACCCCCAGCCCTCAGCACTGGACATGCAAGGTCACTGCTAAACACCCTTTCTTTTTCCCTCAGTCTTTTCATGCGTGTGTGTCCATATGCACAGAGGGCAGAGGATAACACTGAGGTGTCTTCCTCAATAGTTTTCCACATTTTTTTTATGTGTGTGTGGCGGGGGGGGGGGGGAGTTGACTATGCAGCCCTGACTAGTCTGAAACTTTTTATATTGATCAGGCTGGCCTTGAACTCCTGGCCTCCTGAGTGCTCTACCATGTCTGGCTTCTAGGCATCTTTTACTAAACCTGTAGCTTACTGGCTGCCCACAGAACACTGGGCTCTCTCTGCTCGTGTCTACCACTCTCAGCCCTGGGCTTACACATGAACCTGGGATATCTGGCTTTTTATGTGAGTGTCGGGGAGCCAGACTCAGGTCCTTATTCTTGCCTAGGAAGTACTTTGCCCATCTGGCCATCTCTCCAGTCTACTTCAGCACCCCAGGATAAACCATTTCTTGGGCAGTTCCTTAGAGGATATTCTCCTTGACATTGAACCCAAAACTGGCTCATGTATAAGCCAGAAAGCCGAGCATGGTGATACATGGTTTTAATCCCAGTACTCAGAGGTGGATCTCTATGAGTTCGAGGCCAAACTCACGGAGTTTGAGGTCTACAGAGAGTGTTCCAGGACGGCCAAGGCCATACTAAGAAACCACCAGGCAGTGGTGGCACACACCTTTAATTCTAGCAATTGGAAGGCAGAGGCAAGTGGATCTCTGAGTTCAAGGCCATTCTGGTCTTCAGTTCGAGTTTCCAGGACAGCCAAGGCTCCAGAGAAACCCTACCTTGAAAAACAAAAAACAAACAAACAGAAAAAAAAAAGAAAAGAAACTCCATCTCAAAAAACAAAACAACAACCAAAACCCCATGTACGTGTGTACATGTGTATACATACACATGACATACCTATATCACTAATTCCGACCTGAAAGGGAGTGAGGAAGCCACCGGGAAGCAAGCCTAGAGAACAAGCAGGATAAGGAGCAGGAGCCAGGCTCCCTGAGAACTGAGCACTTAACAGAAAGATGGCAGCTCCTCTGAAAGTAAGCGGGTGTACTAGGAAGTCCAAGGAAGAGGAGAAGCCACATAAGGAGAGAAATGTCTTGGCAGCGCACTGTGGGACATTTCCATAGTCATGACAAAGTAAACATCGGTTACCAATTTAGCTGAAAATAGTGATTTATCTGTACTTGGGAGGAAGGGAAAGGGCCCTGTCGGGGGTAAGTTCTCATCCATCATAACAGGAAATCGATAGAAAAGCGCCAAAACCAATAAATCAAGGACTAGACATCCATGTATATTATTTAGAGATATGAAAATATCCTCCAAAGAAAGGGCTCAAAGGGAGGCCGCCTAAGGGAATGGAGAGCGGCTCGTCCAGGAACTCTATTACAATTCTTTCCACACCAACTGATTTAATTTAATGCTGTGCATTAATTACTTTATCTGCTTGGATAGAGAACGGTATCATCTTTTGTGATCTGTGGGTTGACACCAGATGCTTGACTGGAATGCCCAGTGTCTTGTCCAGTATGATGGGGATCACGTCTGGATGGCTGAGGACTGGGACAGGGAGCACGGGGTGCGTGCCACCGTCTCGCGTGTAAACACGGAGCATCAGAGGAGAGCGGGTCAAAAGTCTAAGACTGAAACAGCATTCAGGAAATGACAGCCTGCGCTCAGTCTCCCTGCCCCCTGCCTCTGTGGGACATGAAAACCATCAGATACAGACAAATGGACCCCAGGTGAATGACAGCTGGATGGGTTGTGACCCTCAGTCTGGACTAGAGCCATGGTGAGGACCCACAAAAGCATCAGCAGCTAGCAGGCGACAGGAGCTGGGTATCCAAACTTCTACTGCAAAGGATACCTGGAGAGGGACGGACACTAGTCAGAGGGCTATCACGTGCTCATCATTTTCTCTTGTGGGGGACGTGTCAGAAGGAAAAGATTTAGAGGCTGTCAGGGTGAGGGTCAGAGGTCAGCTGGGGTCAGGAAGTCTATTTCATTGAGGTCACTTTCGTCTCCTTTCAATCTAATGAAGCCATTATTGGTGAAAGCAAGTGCCTGGCGTCTCGCTCTGTGAAGCAGGGCCAGCATGGGGAGCAGATGAAAGAAGGGAGGGGGCTCCCTGGCCTGGCTCTCCTGCCAATTCAACAGGCCTGCGGGGTGAGAGGGGCACAGCCCTGAGGGATGTAGGAAGCAAGCGCTGGTCCCCACAGTGGGATGAAGATGGCAACATGGGGCGAAGACAGATCGTTTCTCATTGTGGTTAGGAAGGGGGTCTCTCTCCTTTATACACACACACACACACACACACACACACACACACACACACACCCTACTTCAGAATGTCTGCTCTGGAAGGCACATTTGTCACCAATGAATCCAACTCTCGTTTTAGCCTTAGAGGATGAAACTGTGTTCTTAGGCTGAGAGAGCATGGTGGCTTACCTTTAATCCTTGCGTTCAGAAGGTAGGGGCAGGTAGGTCTCTGTGAACTCAAGGCCAGCCTGGTCTACACGGTGAGACCTTGTTTCTAGAATAAATAAATAATAAATAAATACCTGTGATCTTCTCTGGAGATCACGGAGATGAGCAGAGAGGGAGGGCATGTGCTGTACAGTCCTCATCACCCATGCTTGTTCTCTGTCTTTGTCCAGAATGGAGCCATGAGGATAGGAATTTGACCTCTTCTGCTCCTTGCCGTGTCCCCAGAACTCCACAAAGTGCTGCCCGGTACAGAATAGGTGTCAGTAGGTATCTGTTAGAGCCTGTCGCACTGACACAGGCCTGCAATCCCAGCACTCAAGGAGGCAGAAGCAGGTGGATCTCTGTGAGTCTGAGGCCAGCCTGGTCTACAAAATGTGTCCCGGACAGCCAGGCTACACAGGAAAACCCTGTCGTGGGAGGTAGGGGCGGAGGGAGAGGATCTGTTAGGTGAATGAGTTGATGAACTGCAAACATCAACTCATTTTTCTTTCTTTCTTTTTTCAAGACAGGGTTCATGTTCCCCTTTCAATGTCATTTTAATTGTGTGTGTGTGAGAGAGAGAGTCTGTGTGTTCAGCCATGCTGTGGTACCCACATGAAGGTCCCAGGACAGCTTGCAGGTGCCAGCTCTCTCCTGCTATGCGAGTCTCAAGGACTGAAATCAGATCATTAGGCTTGACAACAGGTGATTTACCTGCTAAACATTCTTGACGGCCCCTCCGTTTTTTAACTTTTGAGACAGGATCTCACTGTATAGCCCTGGCTGGCCTTGAACTCACAGAAATCAATCTGCCTGCCTCTACCTTCTGGGCATGCACCCACTTTGTTGTTTTGTTTTGGTTTGGTTTGGTTTGGTTTTTGGTTTTTTGAGACAAGGTTTCTCTCCATAGTCCTGTCTGTCCTGAAACTCAACCAGGCTGGCCTCAGACGAGTAAGACACCTGCCTCTACCTTGCAGGTGCTCGGATTAAAGGTGTGCACCATCATACCTGACCTCTCTATTTAAAAATAACATTTCAAAACTTTTCAGCGTACACACATGTAGTAGCATGTGCCATGGTACATGCATAGATGTCAGAAGGTAACTTTTCTCCCTTCTCCAGTGTGGGTCCCGCCAATCAAGCCCTGGCCATCAGGCTAGATGGTGGCGGGTTTCCTGCTGAGCCATCTTACAGACCTTCTTGATGAATACTGTCATACTGCACAGGAAACATGACTAATCTGCTGCTTTTTGCACACTTTTCCTGAGGTTTCTTTGTTTTGTTTTAATTTCTCCTGAACAGCAAATGACGACCTTGAACTTCAGATCTGAACTTCAGATCTGCAAGGCCTGGGATTGCAGCATGTTCTGACGTGGTGAAACTTTCCTGGGGGACACAACAGGACTCCAGATAGAGAGCCCACGACAGATACCGCCGAAGTCCAACCTGATGTACCGATGAGTTTTCTGGGGGTTACTTACAAGGCACAGAAACAACTCAAAGGCAGCCGGATCGCCAAGGCCCGCCACAGAAGGGGTGACAGTTCGCAAAAGCTGGGATCCTGCAGCTTACTGCCCAGCCTGCAGACAGCTGGACAGGCTGGAAAGGGTCCTTCCCGGGTGCCTCCTCCCGATAGCTCTGCTGACTCCTACTTCTTCCAGGCAGCTGGGCTGGTCTTTGGTGCAGAATTGTTTGCTGGGGAGGGAGGGAGGGACCTAGTGGATCTGTTCAGTTTCAGGGAGTTCCTGAAGTAGTCCTCTGAGTTGTTTATTCCCTGCTAAAGTAGCTCCCCTGCAGGATGGAATGTTTTGATCTTGGAGGAGACTGTTACACTGCAGGCAGACCACCAAAACTGGTCTAGGTGGTGCTCTGCAAATGCTAGGCGGGCGCTGACCCACATCTCCAGCCTACCAAGCTTTATTTTAAAGCATGCTGTAATGTACCAAAGGTCCTAGGGAGCTGGCATCGTTTCCAGTTTAATTTTGTTCCTTTGAGACACAGTTCTCATGTAACCCAGGCTGTCCTTGAACTCCAAATCCTTCTGCCTCCCTGTCTTAGGTACTGGGATTACAGAGAAGCCCCCTGCCCCCTTCAGTTGGTGGGACAGTTATCTTGAGAGACACATTGGGGGAATAATTTTCTCGGGGGCATGCTATCTTTCATGTTTGCAGATGGCCAGGGCTTTACACTCAGAGCTTTTCTGGGAGTAGAATTTAAACAGATAGCTGAGGGGAAAAAAAATGAGAATTAGGAGTATTTTGATAATGCACATTATTTCAATTAAAACTGTTGGGGTAATCCTTTCATGCACTGTGTGAAGGTTGTCTTTGTATACTCAACAAAGGAAGATTGAGCTGGCTCCAAGGAACCTGACAACTCTAACCAGCAGGAAGCAGCTAAGAGAACTTTGGCCTCTCCCACTAACCCTTTCATCCTACCTGGTGTTGAGGTGTTGAAAGGGATTGGGGTAGAGTAGGGAGAAAGAGGTATAAGAAATGTAAATAAAAGAGTTTTTAAGAAGTATGCTGTTGTGCATAATTTAATATTTACTATTGATACATTTTTTAGTTATACTGTGGTTATTCCTAATCCAACTCACCCAAATCACCACACAGAGACTGGGATTTATTTAACTAACCTAGAACTAATGCTGGGCAATAGTTATTTCATCCTAAACCTCCTCCAAGCCCACATAGTTTCCTACTATTCAGATTTCACCCATTATACTTGCTTTTAGTCATATCCTAGGTCTGGTCCATTTCTCCACATGGTTCCAAGTTCTCTCCTGTGGATTCCCTCTTCCTCCTCTTCTCTTCTGGAACAGGATCTCCCACCCTATCCTTTGCATTGCTCAGCATTGGGGATGGTTGTTTAATTGTCAATATAGAGAACAAATGGTGGCATATTTACAAACTTGAGACAGGTGATGCTTAGAATAAGCATCAAAGCAATGTCTGGATTGAAACCAGATAGTGGGGGAGAGAAATCAGCATTTGAAGGAACAAGGGTACATTGTATACACTCCATAAGAATGTTATACCAACAGTATGCCAACAGCCTGGTGCCAGAAGATGCCAGAAGAGGGTGTTGGATCCCCTGAGACTGGAGTTACAGATGGTTGTGAATCACTACCTAGGTCCTGGAAATTGAATTCCAGGCCTCTGGAAGAGCCTACATCATTCTTTTCTTCTTCTTCTTCTTCTTCTTCTTCTTCTTCTTCTTCTTCTTCTTCTTCTTTTAAAAATTATTTATTTATACAGTATTCTGCCTGCATGTGTGTCTGCAGGCCAGAAGAGAGCACCAGATCTTATTATAGATGGTTGTGAGCCACCGTGTGGTTGACTGGGAATAGAACTCAGGACCTCCGGAAGAACAGCCAGTGCTCTTACCCTCTGAGCCATCTCTCCAGCCCCTATCTTCTTCTTTTTTAAAACAATAATTTATTTAATTTTATTTTAAGTGTGTTGGTGGGAAGGTGTCAGACCACCTGGAACTGGAGTTATAGATAGTTGTGCTGCCATGTGGGCACTGGGAGTTGAACTTGGATTACTTTGGAAGAGCAGACAGCGCTCTTAACCCCTGAGCCATCTCTCTAGCCTCCACACCCAGTTTTAGGAAGTCCAATGTATTAAGGCCAGGCCTTGGTTTTAGGGACCAGCTCAGGGCCTTTGCATGCTTTGGCACATGTTCTACCCACTGAACTGTATCCCTATTCCGTTATAACAGTAACGATTTACACAACTAAAAGCTACATGCTACGTGCCGGGTGCTGGTGGCGTACACCTTTAATCCCAGCACTCAGGGAGGTAGAGACTTGTCGGTGGATCTCTGCGAGTCCCAGGCCAGCCTGGTCTATAAAGCCAAGGCTACACAGAGACACCCTGTCTCGAAAAACAAACAAACAGACAAACAAACAAAAAGCTACCTGCAGGGCAGTACTCTAAAAACATTTCCCCCGACTACCTCGTCTTGATCCTTCATTCTCACAGTATCTATGAGCACTAAGTATTCTCACTCTCTCCACAGACAGAGGGGGAAACTGAGGCACACAAAGCTAAAGAAAGTGGCCCCAGATCACAGAGCTGTAACAAACTCAGACAGTCTGGCTGTTCCCTCAGGAAAGTGCAAGGTGCCAGGCTTGGTGGTATACATCTCAATCACTTGGGAAACTGAGGCAGAGAATTAGGACTTCAAGGTTATTTTGGGCTTTACATCCAATCTAAAGCCAGCCTGGGCTACATGCTTCACATTTAATGACTCACAAGCTGCCGGCAATCCAACAGCCTCTCCTGGCTTCCGAGGGCAGCTGCACACACATGGCATACAAACACACACACACACACACACACACACAAATAAAAACATAGCAAAAGAAAGAGAAAAAAAAATTCAGCTAAGCAAGCTGACACACCGCTGTAATTCCAATTCTAGTGGGACACTGGGATGAGAGTCGGGTTTTTTTTTAATTTTAACTTTATTTTATTTTATTTTTTTGTAGGACTTTTATTACTTTGGAGGCCAGGACGCAGGAAGGTCTCAAGGCAGAGAACCCGGAAGCAGGAGTTGCGGGCCTTTTCAGCACCAGGGACAGAGCCACAGGCGCCCTCAGGACCCTGGACAGAGCAGGCGCTCATGCCTGCGGGGAAACGCGACCACTTTAACGTCTGACCAAGAGGCTCACCTCGTCTTTCTTCTTCCCTTCAGAAGACCCGAACCACCTACTCCTGGTCTTTAGGAGGAGAGGTACAGGGAACAGATATTGTAAAGACACTATTTGTTGGGAGTGGGTTGTGTAAATAAAATGGCTTTGGTTGATACACTCGGAGAACCCTGAAAAGACCTAACAGCCCCTAGCTGGGACCCGGACACTGTTAAGGACACTTATTTTTCGGCTAAGGAGCGCCAGGCTCACCACACCTCCTTCATCTCCCAAAGCACTACCTCACACTTTTTTTTTTCCCTCTCAAACTTTAATATCATACAAAGCACTTCGGAGGAAGGAGGGAAATTTCTCTGTAGTCGTTGATTCTCCTACCCACCGTTTCCCTAACCCATCACCCTTTTTTCCCCCTCTTTCTCAGATACACACTTTCTTGCCCGTGAGCGCGCACCGATGATGCACGCACCGCCGCCGCGTGTGATCCGCGAGGGATTCCACACACTTGTGGAGAAGGCCGAATTCAGGGTAAGCGGATGCCCCTGAAAGCAGGCTCTGTCCCTTTAAATGGGTTGTAGCCGTGGGGGAGGGGAACTGACCGGAGCTGGCATTGTCCAGTTTGAACTGAGCACCGGAAGTGAAGGGGCAGGGCCAGGGCCGTGCACTGAGCCCCGGGCCATTGTCCATCTCTGACCAGGGCAGTGGCCACCCCCCTGGTCCACCCTCTTTATCTTCTAGTAGGGAGTTGACCTCTTCAGATGAGAAGCCTATCCAGTATTTCCACCAGCCACACCACCCGGAGGGTAGCGCAGCTCAGGACCGTGGCTGAGCCCTGGAGGGTCTGGGAATCAGAGTCCCGGGTGCTGGAGGAAGTGCCTCCACCCGCCCACCGGTCTATTCTCTTCCAGCAAGAGCTGGGACGGGACGGGGCACGGCGAGGACAGGAGCGCTGGCACAGAGGGCAGCCTCCCAGGCCTCACCCGCGCTCTCCCAGGAAGCCCTACCCGGGACTATGCAGGCTTACAAGGAATCAAAGGATTCTCTGCACAGAATCCATCAGGAGCTGGCTCCTGGTTGGGACAAACCCAGAGAAACTGTTGAGACTTGGGAGGTGGGGACATTGCAAGTCAGAGGGCCGAGGCTGAGAGGGAGCGCCTGGGTCAAGACAGAGGAGCTCTGCGGGGTCTCCCTCTGGCTGCTTGCCTGCACCCCTCTCCCTGCTTCCTGGTGTCCAGAACTCCAGGTCTATCTAAGCACACGGGGGTGGCGGGTGAGGGCAGGTCAGCGCCGAGCAGCCGGGTCAGCTAGGAGGCCTGAGGGGGAGGGGGGAGGGGCGCCGAGGGGCTGGGGGAGGGCTCATCCATTTCTCCCTTGACAGGTGGTTTGTGTTTCTGATTGGACAGCGCCACCAGGCTCACACCTCCCTCCCCCAACTCTCTGGAATGTATAATTATCTGCCCGGGGGGTGGGGGTGGTGTGTGTGTGTGTGTGTGTGTGTGTGTGTGTGTGTCACATGGTTATAAAACTACCCCCCCCTTAGGTCCCCCACCTGTGTCTGCCTTGGGTACCCGCACCGAGTCCTCAAAGTGCAGTATCCCAAATTCTGGGGTCCTCAAGAGTTCTAGGGCAAAAAAAAAAAAAAAAAAAAAGGATCCCTATCCCCAGATGTGTGCTTGTGGAGGGGGTGTCAAATCTCAAGGTTCTGGGAAGGGACACCCCAGAGGTGTCAGAGACCAGGGCGGTGGGGGAGGGCCGGAGCCAGAGCCGGAGGGAAAGGGAGGGGTAAGGAGAGAGGGGAGGGGAGGGGGCTGCCCGCGGGGGGTTGGGTCATTGTCTTTTAGAATTTGGGAGCCTTTGAAAAGCCGTGGGCCCTCCCACCGCTATTGTGCGGGGGAAGATGTAGCAGCCTCTTCTCCGAACCACCCCTTTGCCTCCGGACTTCTCTGGGGCCAGCAGCCGCCCGACCTGGGGCCCGGGGCCACGGGCTCAGTCGACGATCATGGGCTCGGTGTCCAACCAGCAGTTTGCAGGTTCGAGCTTGCGACCTAGCGGGCACACCTTAGGATTCAGGGCGCCCAGGAGCTGGACAGAAGGGAGGTGGGAGAGTGTCCCACACACTTGCTCGCGGGACCCCAAGTCCCTGCCGGCCTCCTGCTTCTCGGGGCTACCTCTGGCCCAGGGAACCCTGGCGTTCCAGTGGCCTGTGCGCCTAGCCTGTGGGGGCGGAGGGAGAGAAGAGGAGGGGCCTGTCCCGCCGCGTGTGCACGGGCAACACGTTCTGGGAAGACAGGCAAAACTTTCGGGGCAGCAGCGTCCTCGGTGTGAGCTCGGGGAGGCCGCCAGGACAGGTTTCTTCTCGCCAGCTGCCTGGTGGCTGCCTCCTCCTGGGTGTCCGCCCGCGGGCTCAGCACCGGGAGCTCGCGGCCGGGTCCCGGGGGGGGGGGGGGGAGCGGCGCTCCCACGGCCCCCAGCTGATCAACCTGGCCCTCCCTGTCTCCAGGTGGCTGCGCCAAGGCCGCGGAGAAGGCGCCCGAGGAGGCGCCGGCTGACGCGGCGCGGGCGGCGGACGAGCCGCAGCTGCTGCACGGGGCCGGCATCTGTAAGTGGTTCAACGTGCGCATGGGGTTCGGCTTCCTGTCCATGACCGCCCGCGCCGGGGTCGCGCTCGACCCCCCGGTGGACGTCTTTGTGCACCAGGTGAGACCGGTTCTGGCAACTTTGCTGCGGGGGGGTGGGTGGGGGGCGGACAAGGCGAGCGGGAGTTCGGGTGCAGGGCTGTGCCCGATGGCCTCTCCGGCTGGGGTTGGAGGAGATAAAGGACCCTCATTGTGCGCCCCTACCGTTGCCCGGACGCCCCGACTTTGAGTTTGGGGCAACTACGGTGGAGCGAGGAGGAGGCTCCGCTGACCACCAGCACCCCCTCCCCGCCCCCTTCCGGGAACCCCTCCGGCTTACCACGTGTCTATTACCTCTTTCCCCTGGGAAGGGAGCAGGGGGCAGGGAGGTGACCCCATGTGGCAGAAACTAAGGTTGTATTGTGCTTGCCGGTGGGGGAGGGCGAGCAGGCCGGGCAGAGAAGCACATGCCGAGCCTGAGCCGGGCCTCGGCGTCCTGCGCGCTGACGGTCTGATGTAGTTTACCGGGGGGGGGGGGGGGTTGTTTGCAGTCCTACCTACGGGCGTGAACCTGCGCCGCCGGGCTCTTCCCCTGTGTCAGCGCAGACCTCAGTCTGGTGGCCGCGCACAGCCAGGTCCCGCGGCCAAGGTGCGTTTGGCAGATCCCGGAAGGATCAATGTCCTTTCCCCGGAGGTCTGCTTACAGTCGAGGACCGGCAGGCACCTCTGCCGTCCTGCCTGGAACGGAGACCTTAGGGGTCCGGGTCCTCATTCCCGGCTGGGCCGATCCAGGGGAGCCCTGAGGTCGGGCAATCCCAAGTTCTCAGTTAAAGGAGGGCAACGCAGTAGGGAGTGAAATTCAGTGTCGAGGGGCCAGGCGGCGGAGGGAGGCTGGCCTCTGGCCCTATTCTCCTCAGCTTGGCATTTATGGCCGCAGACAGCCGTTGATTGCTGTCCCTAACATTCCTAACCCTAAACAAGGAAGAGCCTTCGGGTTTCCCTGTTCCCCGCCTTCCCCTTTCTTAACATCCTACGGGCGGGTTCCAGCGGTCCCATCCCACCGTGGAAAGGAAGTTCCCGCTTCTCTCCTTTCCACATTTGGTTGTTTAACGCTGGACCAGGAAAGAATTGATAATCCCTGGCCCTGGAGCTTGACACCCGGGCCGGGCAGGGAGGGGTTACTTCAGGGAGGTTAGCTTTAGGAGCTGTGGGGGAGGGGAAAGGAGGATGTGGGGATTAAGAGTTGGAGCCTGAGGGATGGCGTTCTTGAGGGGGAGGGGTGGGGAAGGAGATGCTGGATGGACGGACTGGTTGGAGGCTGCTGGGAAGTCTGAACACTGCCCTCCAGTCGGGAGGTTGAGGAGGGGGAACTAGGTAGATTTGGGTTGAAGGAATTTGGGGCCAGCTCTTTGCTGTTGGTGTGCTGGAGTCACTGGGCTCCTGAAACTTAGGCTCACTGAAGGGACCTGCACCAGGACCCTTAATTTTCTTTCACACCCTCCACCATAGCTATCACCAGACTGCTGGTTTCTGGGTGGTGGCTTTGTGCCCCCCCCCCCCGTCTCATTTACATATGTGAATGATAACCCACAGGAAGTAATTGTGAGAGAGAAGGGAATTGGCCTCTTTAGATCTATTAAATCACTTTATTACAGGAACCAGCTCTGAATGGCCCTCCTCTGCGGGTGGCAAGCCTCCCCACATTTATCTGATCGCGGAGATAAAAATATTTCCTGGTCTGGAGATGGGCTGGGCAGGACAACTTACCCAGTTTTGGGAGGCTGGGATATAAAGGAGGTCCAACCCTTTCATTCATGCCACTGAGGAGAAAGTACCCTGTGATTTGAGGTCAACTGGTGTTGGGACAAATGTAGGTTCCATGGCAATTGGAAAGCTATCGGTGTGAGTGGAGGAAAAGGGCCATCTTCCATACAGACCAGCTTGGAAGTCTGTGTCCAAGTCCATATGTGAGGTTTTTGTATGTTTACCATTCTTCTCTTTTCCCTGAGAGATGGTCTCACTTAACTGGCTGCCCTGGGATTTGCTCTGTCAACCTGGCTGGCCTCTAACTCAAGAGATATACCTGCCTCTGCATCCTGTGTGTTGGAATTAAAGGCCCACGCCAAGGGCACTCATATTTAAAGAAGTGCCCTTCTAACCTCCACCCTCCACTCACTGTAACTGTTTTACCACAGCTTCCTGCTGGCGCTTGAGCTGGCAAGAGATCCAGCAGTAAGTTGGGTGGCTGACCCTCAGAGGTCTCCTCAGGAGGACCTTGTAAACAGGATACTCTCAAACACTTAATTTGCTTTGGAAGGGGGGCGGTAGAGAGGGTAAGAAATCTTTTATCTTATCGGAACTTTCCATTCTTCAGCTGCTGGGCCCTAGTGATGGGGTAGGATGGGGTGACAGGGGGGAAATTGTCTCAAGATGACATGTGCCATGCCATGGAAAGGGAGAGGGGATCAGGGAAGAGCCTTTCAAGATTGAAGTGATAAGGTCCCCGCCATCCTGTTAACTGCTGTCCTTGTGCCAGTCCACATACGTATGATGGCACCTTACACTACTGCGGGCAGCCTGTACCATATATACAGCCAGGCTGACCTGTAGTTGGGCGACTCTCTTTTGCTTTGGCGTCGCCGGTGCCCGACCTGAATGTGTACCTCATTCTGTTCCCAGTAGAAGAGTAGGCTGAGGGTGAGGGGCTATGAAACAGGTTTCTGTAACACCCATTTTTTTTTTTTTCCAGCCATAGGCCTTTAGATCTTGAAATCTGTGTCTGGAATTAATTAGTTGTGAAAATGTCTCTATATCTTGCCAAATGTCCCTTGGGAGGCAGAATCACTTCTAATTGAGAAAGAGTTAGCAAGGTATTTGTCAGAATTGTTAGAAGTCTGACCACTTCTAAGTTTTGGTTTGACTCGGGTTTCCTGTGGTTCAAAATGTAAACCACCAAGATTTGTAGAAATTAGGAAATAAAATTGTATTGGTTTTCAGCAGCTCCTCAGAATGCAGTTTTTTGTTTTTAAGCCAGGCTCTTTTGTAACGCAGGCTACCCTTGAACCTTACTTCTCCAACCCTCCTCCACCCCCAGTTCTAGAACCACAGGTGCATACAACCTTCTGGCACAAATGGGTTTTTATTGGCTTTTTGGCTTACAGGAAAAGATTATAAAATATACAGTTGACAAAGGAACTAGGTTTTGTTTGGAAACAAAAAATTCATTATTGACACTGAAATTTGAGCCCGAGTGGCTTGGACACCTTCAGAAAATGTCTGAGGGATACAAAGAGCATCCTCTGAGAGTCTGGGTTAGGGCAGCTGGGTTGAGGGGCATGTGTGGAATCTTAACCTTGGTTTGTAACACCTGCACCTAGTTACTGATGTTGTAGGCTGTCTCAACCAAAGTGGAGGAGAAGAACTTGGCTCCCTGATTGATCTTATGTACGTACTTGATGGAAGTGAGTGAGTGCAGAAAGGAAAAAAAAAATGAGATGATGTTACACCAGTGTCATGAGGATTTTGTAGGATGAGGAGTAGACTCTGTGTCTTCCACAGGGGGAGACATAGGGAAGGGGCCATTCCTGAACTGGTTAGGTTGTGGCCTGGCAGCATGTGGGGTCCTCTGAACTCCAGAACTTTGGCTTCACCTTGGAATCAAACCCAGGACACTACCTGCCATTCCCATGTCAGTGGGAAAGGGTGGCCTAAAAATGTGTTACTTTTGGCAATATGAAATATTTGGCATCCCCTTCCAGAGGAGACGAACTTTCAGAGAGAACATCCTGGGAAAGGACTTGGCCACCATTCCAAGCAAAGCTTTGGCCGTGTGGGTGCTGACGTTGCTGTGTGCCACGCACTGTCAGTGGTTTTCAGTGCCTTGGTCTGGGGTAGGGGGCACAGCAATTGCTCAGACATTCCTAATCAGAAGTTAAATGTCATATATGATTTTTTTTTTTTTTTTTAAAGAAAAATTGTCACCTGCATGAAGAGCAGGTCTTTAGTCCAAGTCTGGGAGTTTGGAGCAGGAAATACATCCATAATTGTACGCACCTTTTAGGCATGATTTCATGTTGCTGTGAGGAACCAGCATGATGGCCTTTTTCTACGCTTGTGGCATAAACTCCGGGAAGCTCTTCACTCTCAATCCAGCCTTGCACTCCTTGCTCATGGCCTGGGGTGAGGGTGGGATGGGAAGAAAGCGCCCTGCCTTTACAACTCCAGCTTCTTGAGGATGGAAGGGACCAAGAAAACCCTTGAGGAATACGGTGTCCCCTTGGTTCAGAGCTGGCATAGGCTGATGCACCACCTGGTGGACAGCAGCGGAGGCGCGTTTGGCCACCGGGCGGAGGTGCATGGCAGTTAACTTTAGGTTGGGCCCACTTGTGTTAGCAAACGCTAAGCCTGCAGTGTAGAAGCTTGAGTGAAGCTTTGCCACCATCGTGTCACCACACTGTGAACACTCGTGCTGAATCTTTAAAATTAAAAGGTATTGTTGAGGAGTTTAAGTAAAAGTGTATCTAGGAAAAGATGATCTCCGACTTGCCTTGTTGGAGCTTTTCCAGCAAAACCCAGGCTCATGGCAGTCCGCCCAGCACTTGTCCTTTCTCGTTACCGTGATCAAACGCTTATTTTTATCTCCAGCTCCTCGCTTGGAGCTTCTGTCCCCTGACTCTCCGTCTGACTCTCCCAAATACATATTTGGCTGGTCTGACTTCATTAGGGTGTGTGATCAGCTTTCTCCTCTTGAGTAGCACCCTCTGGTTGTGATCCCTCAGGGGTCTGAGTTCCTAAACCAAGAACCAGTCAGAGATATGCATGGGATCACTCAGACCTGGACTGGCCCTGGGTGCTAGAGGAGAGGGCCCCTGTTTTCTTTCAGTCCTGGTAAACCAGGTGGAGGGAAATTCTCTCAAAGACACAGGGTTAAATGGATGGTGTGTGGGAGCTGGAAGAGACTGGACAGTAGGAGCCGTAGCTGACAAATGAGTCCAAGAATCAGAGAGCCTTTGCTTCTTTTTCAGTCCAGGATTTCTTAGGTGGCATGCTGGTGCTGGGCTGGGGCATTTGATGCGAGGCCCGGTGGGGAATTGGTCAAAAGAAAGAAGCAGAAGCCAGGAAGTGCTGTAACTGAAGAGGGCGGTGGGGGCACCAGAGAGGAAGTGCTCTAACTGTTCTTAGAGTTCTCTCCCCCCCCCCCCCCAGTGGCCCAGCAAGCTGTCCACCTGACTAACTGCAACAGGTTGGAAAAGGAAAATGGGGTCCCTGCCCTTCTTCCCATTGAGATATTCGTCCGTTGAGGGAAGGACTTGGCCAAGGGCGCTGTGGCACCCTCTCTAGTCCACCCTGGAGGTACAGGGAGGGTGGCGGGAAGGAAGATGGCTGCTGGTTGGCTAGCTAAACTTCCCCTTCCCGAGGTCTGGCTAGGGAAGAGGTTCTGAATTTATTCCTCTCACCCTGACCATAGTGGGGAGGAAGGAAGGAACTGGTGGGGTTTGAATGTGGGGGAGGGTGGGGGTGAGCCATTCTGGGGAGGGGGGTATCTGTGCCTTGGAACTCCAGGAATCTGACGACCAGAACCAACCAGTGTCAACTCTTTGTTCCCCGGGGCTGGGCTCTATTGGGGGAGCTCAGGCCATGCCCCTCCCCCCAGGCCCTTTTATTTTTGGAGGGGATGGGGAGAGAGGGGCGGGGCCCCGCTTTGTGTGTGGTTGGGGGTGGACTGGGGGGCGGTAGAAGAATTTCAGGCTCCTTTTAGACGCTGGCCCTGGGAGTCTGGCCTGGTGGGCCTGCACACTGATTACCTATCTGATAAGAGAAGAATTCAAACTATGTTTTAGAAGGGAGTGGGGGAGGGGATGGGCAGCCACCCCTGGAGACCACCACTTTAAATCCTGCCTGGCCTTTATGTTGAGGTGCTTGCAGGGGCGGTCTCCGGCAGATCTCCAGTGGAGGAGCATCTGAGGGTTTAGTCAATCTCCTCGCCTTACCCACTCACACCGTCTGCCAGGGCTCCCTAGTTTGTAGGTGTGGGTAGAGCGGGGAGGATGTTACTCTCCGTGAACACGACCTCTGACAGGGCCTTGGTTTGGGGTTTCCTGTTGTTTTGTTTGCGTTCCTATGAATGATTAGTAATAAAAGCAGAGCCTGTCCGAGTGTTTGAACACTTGGCTCTTGACTGTTAACCTGTCTCCATCCAGCGTAAAAGGTAGATAATTGGTACACCCTGAGGATTTATACATGGCTGCTGGAGTGTTAACTGCAATTCATGCGTAAAACCTCACAGCACAACCATAAAACCAGGATAGATACTCCATTTTACAAATGAGTGAGGAGGGAACAGGCTCGCAGGCTCTGTTCTTCTTAACCGCTTATCTGCTGGATCACAGCTGGAGCTGGGAGGGGCCCAGCCTAGGCTGGAATTGCCAGGGGAGAGGAAGTTTGGTCTGGCTCCTCCAGTAACTCTAGCTAGCTCCTCTTGGCTTTTTAGGAGTGGTTTTAGGATGGTTTCTGTGAAGTGGGGTGGATCCTTTTGAACATTGTATTACTTTTATTTCCTGTTTTTAGGGTTTTACCCCCTTGTTCACCTCAAACTGAGGCAGGAGGCCATCACACCCTGGATATTCCTGTGGATGTAAAACACAGAGGGGAATCTGGGTAGAGGATAGTATATGGCCCTGGGGTCAGTCCCAAGCACCCTTCATAAGACACGGAAGAACATACTTCACAATATTTCTATGATGGGACAATCAGGAGCAATCACGAAGTATTTAGCTTGAGCTCAGCAAGTCTGTACCCCTCAGAATCTGGACCTAACCGTCTGCTTAGGTCAAAAGGTGCTGGGTACTCTGAGGTGCCTACTATGGGCCTACAACTGTTACTCCAGCATTCAGGAGGCTGTGACGGTGGGAGAGCGCCAGTTCAAGACCAGCTTTAAAAATGAGCAGGCCCATGAGTTCAGGCACCCTGGTCTGCATAGTGAATTCTAGGCCAGCTAAGGCAGCATAGTGAGAACCCGTCTCGAAATTTAAAAAAATAATAAAATAAAAGGGAAGGAGAAACCCATTGCCTATCAATTTTTTGAGGACTCTTCAGGCCTACTTAGAGAGCTCCCATCTTGATGAGCCTGGAAGGTGGATATGGTGCCCAAGTCGGTGCTCTTCACCCAGTTCCCTGGATGGAAGTTTTGTTTTGTGTAACAGCCAACTAAATTATAGGGTCCCACCTGGCTGAAGAGTCCTAGTGAGAAGTATTCTACCAACTAGAATACTGGTGGTGCGTGTTAATCCCCTCAGATGGGCCCGGCTAGGTGCACAGTGGTCCCTTTCATCTCTCCGGGTTCATTTCATTTTCTCTCTCTTTGCATTTGTGAGTGCAGCAATAGGGCCTCTCCATAACCACGTCTGCGGGCTGGAACTCTGTAGACCAGGCTGGCCTCGGATCAGAGGCATGCACCAACACGCCTAGAGAGTTTTCTTTTGGGGGGAAGTGAGAAAGAACTGTCTATGCCAGGCCAGCGCCTTACTGTCGAGTCCCATGTCCTGTGGTGACGTACCTTGCTCTAAGGAAGTGCTGTCACTGATGAACAGCGGATCTGGTATGCGGTGAGGTGGCAGCTCTGAGCTTAGGGATTTTTGGTTCTTCCGATGACTAGTGTTAACTGTTTGCTAGCTGCTTGTACCTAGGTTTTGTGACTTCTGGGACAACCTGTAGTGTTTCCAGGTTTCCTTATAAACTGTTCTAAATCCCTATTTATATTTTGTTTCCTATTACCATTCCAACTCAAATACTTTATGATCTATTTATCTATGGGCATGTGCTTGTGGTTCCAACTGCCCAAGAAGCTAATGGCAAGAGACTCCGCAGCTGACAAATTTGAGAGCAGCTTGGGCACAGCTGTTAAAAAAAAAAAAAAAAAAGACAGCAAAGAATAGACAAACCTACCTCACTGCCCTGGAATGCATGTGTAATTGCAATAATTTGGAAGCTGAGGCAGGAGAATCATAAATTTGAGGCCAGTCAGTGACATAGTGAGATCTTGTCTCAAAAACCAGAAACCCATACTTCATTAATTCATCCAGAAGTGTGCCAAAATGAGGTATCAAAATGTGGAATGAAAAACAAAAAAAAAATTTTTTTTAATACTTTTTAAGTATGTACATGTCTGTCTGTTTGTTTCTGTGTGTATGTGTGCGCACGCGCATGTGTGGAGGTCAAAAGACCACTAGTGGGAATAAGTCCTTCTGTCGTGTAGGTTCCAGAGACTGAACTCAAGTTTTCAGGCTTGGCAGCAACTGACTTGACCACCTGTGCCATCCTGCCAGCCCCTTAATATCCTTTAAAATAAATGTTCTGGCCTTGAAGAAACTCTGTGGCCCAGGCTGGCCTCCAGTGCCAGCTGGTACCTTCTGTCCAGGCCCCCCCGAGTGCTGGGATTGCGGGGTGGGGTACCATGTCTGGCCCCCCCTAAGTGTGTGTAGTTGCTTTTTGAAGATTCGTCTAATTGTGTCTGACTTTCACGGAGTTTTGTTGTTCTGTTTTGAGACCATGCTGGCCTTGAACTTGCCTCTCGCCTGAATGGCGCTGTGTCGTGATTTCTGGCCTGCAACGCTTATTCTTAGCAATTAGGTTTAGTTGCTTTCCATGTACTTTGAGCCAGGCAGTGGTGGGGTGGGTGGTGCACGCCTTTAACCCCAGCATTTAACCCCTATAACCCCGGGCTCTGAAACTGACTTCAATTTCCAGTAACATTATCTTCGTGATTTCAAACTTAAAGATTACAGAACTATACAAATTTTCTTGTAATCGTCCCCCAGATCAATCCATTAATATTTTGCTCTTTTAGCTGTATTTTTATCTCTGTATAGTTTTTGTTTTTGGGGGGGAAGGGCAGGCAGGGGGAGTTGGGGAGAGGTGGGGCCTCAGCATAGAGTCCGCCTGACCTAAAACACATCCCTATACATATTATAGATCAGGCTAGCCTCCACCTCAGAGACCTGCCTGCCCTTGTCTGCCAAGTGCTGGGATTAAAGGTTTGTACCACCTCACGTGGCCCAGGTATATTATCTCAGTAACCATAATACAACATTCAGCATGGTTCTGTCTAAGAATTTTACTGTGTATTTCTTAAGTCCATGGAGGAGCTCTCTTGGCTGTGTTTATGGGGACCCTAAAATTCACTTGCTGATTGGGGGGTTGTGGTTTGTCTTTTGAAGCAGGTCTTCTCATATAGTCCACACTGGCCTCAACCTGGGCTGACAGGTATGTGCCGCCAGGCTCAGCTCGGGGTTCAGTTTTCTCATTTGTGAGATGGGAATGCTGTCCCTTTGGGTCCTGTCTTTCAGGAACAGGTTATACTTTTGCAGTTTCGTCTTATGCTGTAGCAATGGAAGCAAATAGTAAAAGCTCGTGTTTCCATTTGACAGAGTAAGCTGCACATGGAAGGTTTCCGGAGCCTCAAGGAGGGTGAGGCAGTGGAGTTCACCTTTAAGAAGTCTGCCAAGGGTCTGGAATCCATCCGCGTCACTGGCCCTGGTGGGGTGTTCTGTATCGGGAGTGAGCGACGGCCGAAGGGGAAGAACACACAGAAACGAAGATCCAAAGGAGACAGGTACCGCCCAGAGCCCAGCCCGGAGGGTGGGTTCGCTCACTCGTGCTGCCACTGAAGACAGTTTAGGGCTGTGGTCTCTGGCAATGTAGTCAGCTGTGGTTGGCTTACAGTTCGAGTGTGAAGCGAAGGGTACCATGAATGCATGACTGATAGGGAGAGACGGTATATTGGTTTTCTGCTTTACTGGCACTCCAGTTATTTAGTTAATGTCTGCCTTTTTGCTATGGGGCTTAAGATCTTTTAGCCTCCAAAGAGCTAATATAATTTGGCTTTAAAAATTCTTGCCAGGCAGTGGTGGTGCATGCCTTTAATCCCAGCACTTGGGAGGCAGAGGCAGGCAGACCTCTGAGTTCAAGAGCAGTATGCTCTACAGAGTGAGGTCCAGCACAGCCAAAGATATACAGAGAAACCCTATCTTGAAAAACTAAGGATAAATAAGTAAATAATAAAGAATTTTGCTGGACATGGTCATGCGTGGCTTTAATCCCAGCACTCAGAAGGCAGAGGTAGGCAGACCTCAGTGATGTCGAGGTCAGCCAGGTCTACAGAGTGAGTTCCAGGACAGTCAAAGCTACACTGTCTAAAAAAAAAAACAAACCTCATTCTTTAGCCAGGTCTGGTGGGATATGCTTGTAATGCCAGGACTTGGGGAGACAGACCAAAAAGAATGACCTCCACTAGTTCAAGGCCAGGCAAGCATATATGGTGAGACCTGTCTTAAAAATGAATAAATAAGTAAATAAGGACTGAAGAGATGGCTCAGTGCTTAAGAGCACTTTCTGCTCTCACAGAAGACCCCCCCTGCTCTACTTCACTGCTAGGATCTGTTTTGTTTTCTTAATCTTTTCAAGTTGATGTGAATCTATAGATCACCTACATGGATCTGGAAAGGGCAAAGATTTATATTTAAAGCAGGAAATGGGTCACCAGGATGGGAGATGACCGTAGTGATGAGCATGGATGAAGCTGTCATCCTTTAAGGCTTCAAACTTCTTCCCTTGTCTTTCTCTCACCGTTGGCCATTTTGTCTTTGCTCCAGGTGCTACAACTGTGGTGGTCTAGACCATCATGCCAAGGAATGCAAGCTGCCACCCCAGCCCAAGAAGTGCCACTTCTGCCAAAGCATCAACCACATGGTGGCCTCATGCCCACTGAAGGCCCAGCAGGTCCCCAGTCCTCAGGGAAAGCCTGCCTACTTCCGGGAGGAAGAGGAAGAGATCCACAGCCCCGCCCTGCTCCCAGAAGCCCAGAACTGAGGCACAGGAGTGGTGGCTATTCTTTTGCTATGGGGGAGTTTCAATCGGCAGAGTGGAGAAAGTGGGGATTAGGGTGGGTTGCGGGGAGCTTGCACTGCATGTGTCTCAGGCCGGGGTTCCCGGTATCACCCTGTCTTTCCTTGGAGTGGTGGAGGGGGGAAAGGGTGAGGCAATGGAACTCCTACCAAGCTCTATCTAAACGCAAGTGAAGGCTTTCGCGGGGAGCCACCCTAGAACCTGCATGCTTTTTCTGAGGCTTTAACATGCTTTTAGAAGTGGCTGGGGTAGGGAGGTTCACACCCTTGCCAGACAGGGTGTGAAACAAGTGTAAAACCAAGATTAATGAACCTACCCCTCCAGCTAGTATGTTCTGTGGGAGGAACTCTCAGGAGCAAGGCAAGGTTGTTTTTCTGTTTGTTTTTGTTTTGTTTTGTTTTTTGTTTTCCACATCTTGCTTACTCATAACCCAGTCCCGGGATGCGGTGCTTCGAATGGTCTCTAGCAATGGGTTGTGATGACAGGCAGAGGGTGGTTGGGGGACAACTGAGACCTGCTGGTCCTACCTCACTCCCAGCCCTTTCTGGGCCAATGGGATTTTAATTTATTTGCTCCTTTGGGTGACTGCACCTTGGGTCCCGCTTTCTCCAGGATGCCAACTGCACTATCTGTGTGCGAATGACGTATCTTGTGCATTTTTTTTTCTTGATATAAATATTCGGTTTGTATTTTTGTATATTTTAATCTAAGGCCCTCGTTCCTGCACTGTGTTCTCAGGTACATGAGCAAATCTCAGGGATAAGTCCGTAGCAGCTCCAGGTCTGCACAGCAGGAATACTTTTTGTTTTGATCACCATGGAGACCAACCATTTGGAGTGCACAGCCTATTGAACTACCTCATTTTTGCCGATTACAGCTGGTTTTTCTGCCATGGAGTCCTTAAAAACCTCTGTCCACCTTGAGGAATGTCTCACAGGTTTTAATTGAGCTGTCCCATGACTTGATCTGGTTTTGGCAAAAGATAGGAAATCAGTCTAAACAGAAAAAGGTGGTACAGAGACATCAAAAGGCTGGACCAGGTGAAGGGCACAAGAGTAATTTTCCACACCGAACCCATCCTTTGCCAGACTAGTCTAAGCCTGCCATGCACAGAGGGTATGAGTGTGTGTGTGTTTGTGTGTATTGAGTTTTTTTTTAATGCAAATTTATGAGGATGGGGTTTTTGTTTGTTTGATTGCTTTTAGATACTGGGGATTGAACCTTGGGCCTCATTTGTGTTAGGAAGTGTTCTGCCACTGGTGAGGATGCAATTTAAGATTGATAGATGCCCTTATTCCCACCCTGTGCTCTCCAGGGATGGGTATGTGAAAGGACGACTCAGATCCTAAGCCAGTCACAATCCTGGCTTCCAGAGAGACAAGTGTGGGCCTCTGTGGCAAGTGTCCAGCCCTGCTTCAGTGTAATGGTTGATAGCTAAAGAAAAAAAAGGGGGGGTTCGTTTACATGCTGTGAGATCACCACAAACCTACCTCACTGTGTTGAAACGGGACAAATGCAATAGAACACAATGGGTGGTGTGTGTGTGTCTGATCCTGTTTCTTGTTTCCCACAAATGCTGCCCCCACCCCTAGTTAATGTATTCGTCTGGCCCTTGTAGGACTTCACTGTTTCTGAGTTGGTGATTGCTAGGTGGCCTAGTTGTGTAAATATAATGTGTTGGTCTTCATGTTTTCTTTGGGGGGGGGTTATTGTTTACAAAACTTTTTGTATTGAGAGAAAAATAGCCAAAGCATCTTTGACAGAAAGTTCTGCACCAGACAACACCATCGGAAAGCTAAATGTGGGGTCCTGTTCCTCTCCAACTGAGCCTCTGGGACCATGGTTTCCCATTCTGTTCTCCTCATCCCGTTTCCCATTCCGGTCTACATTCTCTGACCTTCAAACAGATCCTCTTCGCTCTCAATGTAAGAAAGCCTACACTCATTTACTTGGGGAATCTCTACAACTCTTGAATGACCCCATGTAAAAATTCTGAAGAAACCATGAACCTCATTCAGCCCTTGTTCCAAAACTCAGTCAATGGTTTTGCTTGGTTGTTTGAGACAGGGTCTTACTCTGTATCCGGGGCTAGCCAGATTCTTGGCTATCCTCCTGCCTTAGCCTCCTCAGTACAGGGATTGCAGGTGAGCGAGACACTTAGCCCTGGCAAGACCATTTCTTGGTGTGCTTTGCCTTTGGATGCTTCAAACCAATTTAATCGGTAATCCTTAGGTAGAGCGAAGCAATTGTGGGGCCTTCCATGTAGAAAGTGGAACCTGAAGACCAGAAAAGGGAATATGAATGTATAGTCAGGTCACTCAGGAACTTAACGCCGGTGCAAGAAACTTAGGTCAAAGTGGCCACAAGATTGTTACTAGGAGACGGACGAATGTAACTCCATGTTTACTGCTAGAAACCAAAGCTTTGTGAGAAATCTTGAATTTATGGGGAGGGGGGGGAGGTAGGGTGGGAAAGTGTGTTTTTATCTGTCCTTTCCCTGATCCCTTCTCTTTCCTGAACTGCAGGAGACTAAGCCCCCTTGGGCTTTGGTGACCCCACCACTGGAGTGTTTATTTCATGGTGGATTTTATTGTACCTGGGTACTAATATTCCTATCATATAATCCTTTTGTAACACATGCTGACTTTACCTTCCCTTCTCTTCCCTGGGAAAAAATAAAGACTTTTTGGCACTCAAAAGTTTGGTCCCGAAGCTGTTCTCTCATCAGATGTTTAGGATGCTTTTCTCTTAGCATAATCCCCACCGTGGACTGGGAAGTCACGGGACCATTAAGTTTCCCCTTCCCACTTTGTTAGGGATGAATCTTGAAAGTTCAGCCCTTATAGCACCTCATTACACTGGATTTTTGTTTCTAGTTAAGGCCTCTTGTCCCTTCCTTGGAAGCTGCCACATTCAAGAGGGGATTAGAGGCCTGGCATGCATAAGAATGGGGATGCCTATGCCACTGGCTGGGATGAAAGGCTGGGGCCAGGGCTTAGGGCATGAGACCCTAATAATACTTTGTCCTTTACTCCTCAAAGCCCTTTACAAATCCTAATTAACCCCTTGCAACACCCCAAAAGGAAAATACCTTACAGAACTGGGGAAGTTGAGGCCAAAGAAGATTCACTGACTAAACCACTATTTTGAGATACAGTTTGCTAGCTTTCTAATGAATGCTTAAGCATTCTCCAAAGGACAGGAAATTTTTAACAGGGAGGGAATAAGAAAGAAAAAAAAAAAAAAAACTTGACCAGAGGAAAACCTAAGTATTAACAGAAAGTGGATTAAATAAATCCTCAAACTTAACAGAGCAGAGGGTTTGTGACCCTTAAACTAATTGCACCAGAAGTTAAACCCAGCTGCACTAACTACTAGGCTCCCGCAAACTAACGGCCTTCCTCAGAAATGGTATTAGTAGGAACTTCACAGCTCACAAAGGAGAAAGAATGGAAGTGTGAGGTCTGATGAATGGGTTATTCATCTCCACAACTTTGTTTAATCACATTTCTGTTAAAACTGTGCTTTCATCAGGTAGAGCTGAAGGACAGGTGACATGTCTTCCTGTGTCATTGAGACTGCAGGGCAAGTACGGGAGAAAGATTTGTTGAAGTGAAATTCCAGGACAGATGGAAGTCTGGTTTGAAAGACTAGTTGCATCAGATACTGAAAGTTCAGTTTTTTGGGGGGTTTTCCTTTTAAGGAAAGCAGAACTATGAACAAACCTCTTGGCCAGTATCATTAAATAAAAGGTGAAGGATGACAATTTTGAGGAGGTAAGACTCCTGAAGCCCAGGCTAGTTCCAATTTTGTTATGTTCAGTATCTTAAAAGTCCCGTGAGACTTGGCATACAACTGATACTTGGGTTTCTTGCTTGAGTAGACTGTGGTCTTGTGTTTTAAAAATTCTTTCTACTTTTCTTTGGCTTTGAGGTATCCCTGTGTAGCCCATGCTAGCCTCAAACTCTAGGTGAACTCTGCTGACTGCCCTGCCCTCACTGCCACCATGCCCTTTTTACGCTGGGCTGAAACGTGAACCCAGGCCTTCTTGCATGCCTGCCAAACATTCTACCACTGGGCTATGTTCCCCAGCGCCATGGACTGCTATTTTGGAAGTCATAAGAGTAACGTTCTTCCTGGCTTTTCCTATTAAGTGAATTTACGTGGATCTTGGGAAATCTGCAAATTATAAACTCTGGATACACCCCAAACTGACCAGAGCAAGGAACCTCTTCCCGATCAATTAATGTTAGCACTAAAAGGCGATAAAATACGCTATTTTTTTTCTTTTTTTTTTTAAAGAGACAGTCTCCCCTAGATGAGGCTGACCTCTTAACTACATAACAGAGAAGGCACTGAACTACTCCCGGCCTCAGCCGCCTCGAGTGCTGAGCTGAGGGACAACGCGCCTCCATTTTCGGCTAAAAGCAAACTTAAGACAAAATCGCAGCAGAGCTTTTACAGAAACTCAGTTCAATCGTGCAGCAGGCGATTGAAGCGCGAGGATTCCTGACGGGAGTCTCCCAAAATGTAAGCACTACGATCCTCCCTAGAGAAACTCATTTCTGAGGTGGAGCTCTCCCGGCTTCGCCCCGCAGCAAGTCGCCACAAAACGCAAGCCCGCGCTGCGTGGGCTCGACCCCTCCGGCCCCCCCCCCCCAATCACCAAGTCACGTGACCTCGGCCTCCCAGGCCGCTGTTTCCACGCCCAGCAATAGTCAGCTCCAGAGCACTCGGACCGCTCGGCCCCGGAGTCTGCCTGCGCAAGGCGAGGCCCCGCCCACCGAGGAGGCGTGTCCTAGCGCGCAGAGGTGACGTGTTCTTCCAGCGCCACGTCGCGAGTCGCCCGGGAGCGGTGGAGAGACGCTGGCTGCGGCGTCTCTGGTGCAGTGAGCGAGCGGAGAGACCCGGAGGAGGGCGAGCCGGGTACGGAGTGAGCCGCGGGAGACATTTAAGGTCCAGCCGGGAGCGTGCTCTTAAGACCACCGAGGTCACGGGTGCGACACCCGGTGGGGTTAGTGATCGTTAGCCCGAGTGAGAGGTGGATTGCAGGGAAACAGAAGGAAGTTGTGTGGGGAGCGACCAAGATGTAAGCACCATGATGTGGCAGGAGGTTTGGAAGAAATCAGTGCACGGAAGGAAAATCAAATGGGAGACACTCTGTCCCAAAGGTCTCCCGTTGCCTTTTACAGGCCTGAGTGGTGAAGTTAGACCAGAGTCTCTGGATCTAGGTGCTCGCTGCTGGCCACAGTCCTGCAGTCTCTTCAGGCAGTTTTGTTTATTTGCAAGCACAGATTACTTCTCTCTCTCTCTTCATTTATTCAGGGTTATCTGGCTGATACTTTGTTCTGGGGTGCTTTCTGACATAGCAAGAACTATGTCTTGGATCAAAGAAGGAGAGCTGTCACTTTGGGAACGGTTCTGTGCCAAAATCATAAAGGTGAGTGGCAAATCATTAAATTTTCAGCAGTCCGTCAGTTCGTATTGTTAAATGGAATTAAGTAACGGAATAAGAATCTTAAAATTGTAATGTAGCTTACCGGGCTGCGTTTCTAGTATTTGTTGTACTGAGTGACACTTTATCCATCTATTTATTTGTTTATTTGTTTGTTTTTAAGGCAGGGTTTCTCTGTGTAACAACCCTGGCTGTCCTGAAACTCGTTCTGTAGTTCGAGGCTGGACCCGAACTCACAAAGACCTGCCTGTCTCTGCCTCCTGGGTGCTGGGATTAAGAGCGAGCACTACCACCACCCAGCCCAAGTGACTTTTTTTTTTTTTTTTTTTTTTTAAGGCAAACTGGGGTCTCTTAATATAATTGGACAGAACGTTAGATTTTCCTTCTGGAACACTGGAATTTTGGCGTTGAGAGTGTCCAGAGAGCTCATTGGTAGGATGCTTACTTAGTAATCACAAGACGCTGAGTTTGAAAAAGGAAGACAGAATGTGACTGTGAATGGCAGGGAATTGAAATTTGTCTCCCTAGAGCAGTGGTTCTTAACCTGTGGGTCTTGACCCTTTGGGGGGGGGGTCGCTATCAGATATTTACATTATGATTCATAACAGTAACAAAATCACAGTTATGAAGTAGCAACAAGAATAATTGTTTGGTTGAGGTCGCCACCACATGAGGAACTATGTTAAAGGGTCGCAGCGTCGGGAAGATGAACGACAGCGCTGGGGCTTCCATCTGCTCTTCCTTGTACTATCTTCTGAGTTAATCATTTTTCGGTGGTTAAGACTTTGGGCTCTAGAGGCAGACAACCATGAGAGAAACTCTTTGTTATTTGTCAACCATGTGGCTTAACACACATGTCTTCATGGGGCTTAAAAGAAGAACAGACACAAAGAATTTAGCACGGTGTCTAGTGACACTCGGCTATCTTGGGATGGCGATATAATACTGTACGTATAGAGGTTGGAGAACAACTTTCCTGATCAGGCTTTGGGGCAATTGGCTTTACCAGCTGAACCGTCTCAGGAATCACAACAATGCCATATTCTGTGCCCGAGAGATGTTTTTGATGAAGCAGTCAGCCTGACTTTTTTTTTTTTTTTAGATACAGACTGTCAAGCAGCATGTAATGATTCATTTGAATCGGTAAGCTTCGTGTCTCCATATACTCACATACAAATGCCGTGTCTTCACAAGTAGGCCAGAATATTGAAACTCTTTCCTCAGGACGCTATGAATGACAGCCTTCTGTTGGCAAAAACAAGCTGCTTGACTAGGTTAGATTTTTGACAAGGCATTATGTAGGAGACAAAAGCAGAAGGTGGTAGGCGGGTGATAAGGAAAGATGGCGTAGTGAATAAAGGTTCTTGCCACCGAGTGTGATAATCCGAATCCCACCCCCATCACCTACATGGCAGAAGGAACAACCTGCCTCTTCTCAGTTGTCCTGTGACCTCCACACACACAACAAAATAAATGTAATTTCAAAAAGTTAAAGCCAAAAGAACAAATAATGAGTCAATAAAAGAGTTAAATCAGTTGGACAGATTTAAAATATAGATATACAAATGGTCAGTTAGTGCCTGAGAAAAATGCTTAGTATCTGTAGCTACAAGCTAAATAAAAAAAACTCATTAAAATTAATTTAGAAAGGGCTAGAGAGATGGTTCAGTGGCAAAGAGCACTCGCTGTTCTTGCAGAGGACTCAGTCAATTCCTGGCACCCATAGGGCAGCTCACTGTAACTCCAGTTTTAGGGAATTGACACCCTCTTCTGGGCAAGCTCACACATGGTACACAGAGATGCCTGCAGGCAAAAGATCCATACATGTACAGTTATAAAATTTAAAAAAAGAAGGATTTTTGTCTCATCTAGTCAGAATGATAATCTTCAAGAAAACATAACAAACAAAAAAACCACAGCAGGCTTTTGGAGGCAAGGACATTTGGAGGAAAGAGCCCTTCCACCCTGCCCCTGGGGATGTCAGTTAGTCACTGAAGAAGTCTCTCTGAAGCTCCTCAGAAGGTGAAGTAGAATTCATATGATTCAGCTGTGTCAACCCAGTATACCCTAAAACACCAAAATCAGCCCCTCTCAGATGCCTGCCAGCTCAGTTTGCCGCACGCTCTTCCCAGTAGCCAGGCTGCCACAGCAGGCTAGGTGCTTCGCGGTGAGTAAGTGAACTTTTTAAAATGTGGCATACATACACAGTGGCATTTCATTTAACCGTAAAGAAGAATGCAGTCGTGGTTTATAGGAAAACAGATGGAATTGGAGACCATCCTGTTAGGTGCAATAAGCCCATCTCATAAAAATGTCTTTCACGTGTTTTCTCTCACATGTGGAAATGGTCCTGAAGTTAAAGTGGAAGGTGCCCACTATTGATGTGGAAGGAGAAGGAGGGGAAAGGAATGGTTAATAGAGGGGATGGAGATGATCAAAGTGTAACATGCATGGATGGAAAAGAGATAATGAACTGTTTCACTTTCTACAACCAGAAAACAGAAATATACCAGGTTCTCTTTCTCAGAGATTTTAATAACTTTCTCAGAGATTTAAAATATTTTAATGACATTTAGTGTGTGTGTGTGTGTGTGCGCGCGCACGCGCATATGCCAGTCTGTCTGTGTATGTGTGTTATATGGAGGTACATACATGCCAGAGCACACATGTGGAGGTCAGAGAACATTGTACAACAGTGATTTCTCTAGCGTGGGCACAGGTCCTGGGGATCAAACTTGGGCTGTTGGGCTTGTCAAGAAGAACTTTTTCACTTTCATGGAGTCCTCTTGCCAGCCCAGGGATTTTATCTGATTGTCCAGACCCATTAGGTAAGGATGTAATGTCCTCCATTTACCCCAAAGAGAATGAAATTGTTTCATCATTTGTCTAACTCTACAGTCTGGCCCAGTGCCCAAACATGTTGCATTCATAATGGATGGAAACCGTCGCTATGCCAAGAAGTGCCAAGTGGAGCGGCAGGAGGGCCACTCACAGGGTTTCAACAAGCTTGCCGAGGTGAGTGTGGGTGGTGGAACTGAGACTGAATGATTGGAAGGCCTAGATGATAGCCAGAAAATGAAGTTTTGAGTTCACTGTGGTTCGAGAGCTTTTCATTCTTGTTTTATTTTTTGCTTACTACCCAAGGGTCTCATCCTAGCATTAACAGAACTGTGATCATAACAGAGATTAGGATAAACTTTTATCTTTTGCTATCATTGGTTGTTTTTTTTTTTAATTGTATATATCATCTAGGCTGCGACTCAATGTCTTTTGTTTGTTTGCTGGCTTGTTTGTTTGGAGACAGGGTTTCCTGTGTACTCACAGGCTGTCCTGGAACTCCCTCTGTAGACCAGGCTGGCATCGAACTCTAGAAATCCACCTGCTTCTGCCTCCAAAGCTCAGGGATTAAAGGTGTGCACCACTACTATCAGCACTATTAAAAGTCTTAACATTTGTAAAATCACTGGAACACGTGGAGTGAAAGGAAAGAGCCAGCTCCAACAACTTATTCTCATCTTCATACACATTTTGTGCTCTGAATGTACACATGTACACACACGTACACAAATGTCAAAATCAACTTTTGTAATTGCATATGTCACTCTAATGACTTTATGCTTGTCAAGCTTTTTTTTTTTTTTTTTTTTTTGAGACATGGTTTCTCTGTGTAGCCCTGGCTGTCCTGAAGCTCACTCAGTAGACCAGGTTGGACGTGAACTCTCAAGAGATCCGTCTGCCTCTGCCACCTGAGTCCTGGGATAAAGGTGTGCATCACCACCACCTGTCTTGTCTGTTTGTTTTTGAGAGAGTGTTTCACTGTGTAACCCTGGCTGGCCAGTAACTCACTATGTTGACCAGGCTGGCCCAGAACTAGAGAGCTCTGCCTTTCCCTGCATCTTTGCTGGCATTAAAAGACATGAGATGCCACAAGTGGCTATATTTATTTTTGAGACAGTATCTTACATAGCCAGGCTGTCCTCAGACTCCATGTAACCAAAAATAACCTTGACTCCCTGATTTTCTTGCCTCTGCTTGAGAGTGCTGGGATTACAGGCATGATGCCATTGTGCATGGTTTTAATACTGCACTGACACCGAACCCAGGGCTTTATTCATGTGAGGCTAATACTTTGCCAACTGAACTACCTTCCCAGCAGTGGTTTATTTATTTTGACTTTTAAGAAATTTACCTGGGCCAGGTGATGGTGGCACACGCCTTTATTTTCAACACTTGGGTGTCAGAGGCAGGTGGATCTTCCGAGTTAAAAGCTAGCCTGGTCTACAGAGGGAGTTCCAGGACAGCCAGGGCTCCACATGGAAATCCTGTCTTGAAAAACCAAACCAGTAGGCTGGAGAGATACCTCAGAGGTTAAGAGCACTGGTTGCTTTTCCAGAGGTTCTGAGTTCAATTCCCAGCACCCAGATGAAGGCTCACAACTCTCTGTAATAAGATCTGGTGCCCTCTTCCAACCGAGGCAGTCTGAACTTCTGGGAGGCAGAGGGCAGGAAGATCATGAGTTTAACGTCAGCCTGGGCTACACATTGAACTTGAGGACAGCATATGTGTAGGCACATATGCAGGCCGAATACTGTGTATGTAATAAATAAAATAAGTCTTAAAAAAAAAAGAAAAGAAAAAAAAAAAACAAACCAACCAAGCAACAACAGAGACAGCATCTCCCTCTGTATCCAAGCTGAACTTAAACTCAGGATTCTCGTGCTTCAGCCTCTCGAGTGCTAGAGGGGTGTGTGTGTGTTCCTATTGACATGCTTTAGCTTTCAGAGTTGACAGTATGTCATAGATAATGTAGCATGAAAGCAACAGTTTACTTCTGAATAGTTGTCTGGGAAGTGAAACACAGGAAAACCTTGTGCAAACTATGAAGTGCTGCCCAGTGGTCTAGTTGCTTCTGTTCTGACTTCCAGCCTCTCGGTCTGACATTATGAAGATGTTCCGAGCATTAATGCCTCACGTACATATTCATCTTAGCCATCCTCTGAGGATGGATGTGTAATCCCTTCCTGCAGATGAAAGAGTATAGTCCCAGAGAGATTGGTGATTGCCTACAGCCCATTACAAGTCCACCATGTAGTAACTTACTAGAAACCTAGGACCATATGTTCTCCCTGAGGAGGGATAAAACACAGATCACAGTCTTTAGTTTTTCCCTTTTTTGAGATATTGTTTCCTGTAGCCCAGGCTGTCCTCAAGTTCAATGTGTAGCCCAGGCTGACGTTAAACTCACGATCTTCCTGCCCTCTGCCTCCCAGAAGTTCAGATTATTAGTGTTCACCAGCTTGCCTGGGTCACTTTCTTTCGATTATTTTTACAGTTTTTTGAGAGAGGGTCTTAGTATGCAGTCTAGGCTCACCTTGATCCCTTTGCCTCGGCTTCTCAAAGGATAGCCCTCAGCCACTGCACTCGGCCTCAGGTTTTTCAGTTTCTGGATGTTGACTCTCGTCCTAATTACTTCACTCAAGTTTGGGGAGAGGAAAGTCCTTCCTCCAACCTTCGGGCAGAAGCATCGCTTGCCTCTCCCCTTCTTCCTGTGTCTTAACTCTTTCCCTTCTTCCCCTCAGACTCTTCGCTGGTGCTTGAACCTGGGCATCCTAGAAGTGACTGTCTACGCGTTCAGCATTGAGAACTTCAAACGTTCTAAAAGTGAGGTTGATGGGCTGCTGGATCTAGCCCGGCAGAAATTCAGCTGCTTGCTGGAAGAACAGTAAGACACAGTCCAGAGTGAGAACACCCTGTCCCCTCACGCCTAACCTTCTTGACCCAGCCCTGAGCTCTTTTATCTGACATTCGGCAAGGAGGCCGTGCTTGTCCACTGGCCTCCTCATCACACAGGAGGACACAGACCTGCTGCTCTACTTGTATTTATTTCATTGGTCGGGACCTTAAATCCTTGAGTAGAGAAGAAAAGGCCTTGTAGGTGCCACAGTTCCCACCCTGCCTCCTCCAGGGACTTTGTAGTTCTTCCGTGAACCCCAAGGACCTCTGGCCTGTGCTCTCTGAGAGTGAGCATTCCTATGCACCTTTTTCCACCTCACCAGGCTGTCAGGGTATTATAGCAGGCCTGCCCGGCTATCATATCATTTTTACAGGTAGGAGGACACTGAGAGACAAGAAGAGGATGAGCTCAAAGAAGGCAGGAGTGTATGCAGGATCAGCAAATAGTGGGAGCACTTGAATTGAAATTTAGGTCTTATTCAAATTTTGCTTTGATTAGACTATACACTGATCTTTTATACTCTAGTAGATCTTCAAAAATAAGCAAATGGAGCCGGTTCCGGTAGTGCGCCCCTATAATCCCAGCACTCTGTGAGGCAGATCTCTGAGAGTTCAAGGCCAGGACAGCCAAGGCTACACAGAAACATAGGGTGAATGGGCCATGAATGTGGCCTTAAATTCTGGGGCATGTCCTTCGTGACCTGCCAGAGACTCCTGCCATACAGTATGAAGCACCAGTTTCCTGTGCCATTCCCAGTGAGGGAGGCTGGGTCAAAATGGTGACTACTCACCGCACGCACTTGAGAGCTGCTGTATGACAGCATTGTGGACAATGATGTGGACGGCTGTGTAACTAGACCCCAGGCTGACACCTGGCCACTCATTCATCCAGATTTCTGAACATTTTAGTCTTCCTGTGTCCCAGTCTCCTGCTCTGTATAGGGGAATGTACAGTCCGTACCTCAGAGGATGGAGCAGTAAGGGAATTTGTGTATTTCGGCCACTATCTGACCCTACAAAGTATGTACTGAGATGACATTGCTACGTTATTTCGCTAGAATATAAAATGTCAGCAGTTACACAGCTTCTGCTCTGGAGCACACTCCAGAAGGACTTCCGAGGTAGTCTAGTGGGGCCAAGGGTTTATGTTCTCTAGGCGGACAGGTGTGGTTCAAGCCAGACATGCCTTGGGCAGCCTACCCGGGCCTCAGTGCTGCACTGCCGCCTTTCAGAGTGTGACACCACTCTGAAGTCGCACACATCTGCCTTTCCTGCTCAGCAGGCGCCCTGTCACCCCTGTCACAGTGCCGCCTCCTTTTCCTCAATCAGGGAGAAGCTCCAAAAGCATGGGGTGTGCATCCGGGTCTTGGGGGATCTGCATCTGTTGCCCGTGGACCTCCAGCAGAAGATTGCACATGCCGTCCAGGCTACTAAGAACTACAACAAGTAAGTTCCCAGGTTGTCCCAGAGCTTTCGTGGTCTGTACTCCCTGCAAGGTACGGGAGGGAGTAGTTAGTGATGCTAAGAGACTGTCACAGAGCTGGGATAGATCTCCATTAGTCTTAGGGCAGGTGTGGTGGTACATACCCTTAATCCCACCGCTAGGTAGGCAAGAACTGGCATATTTCGGTGAGTTTGAGGCCAGCCTCGGCTACATGAGAGACCCTCTTTTAAAACAAACAAGCGAACAACAACAAACCCAGAAGGCCTTCTGCCTGTCTGTATGCCTTTAAGAATCTTCTAGGGCTGGAGAGATGGCTTAGCACTTACACAACCATCTCTACAGGGATCTGATGCCTTCTTCAGGCATGCAGGTGTATATGCAGATAGAGCACCCACCTACGCTAAATCAATCAATCAATCAATCAATAAATCCTTTTTAGAAAAAAAAAAGAATCTTTTCTATCCCACTCTTTGATCCCTGGATATATTTAGAGGACAGGGTTCAGTACCCAACACTCCATTGTGTGTAGTTTTGAGATAGTACAGTTTGGCAGTGATTTTTTTTTTTACATCAGGTCTCCTTCCTTCTAACCTTAAGCTAATGTCACAGTGGATTTCTGTCTTCTGTGAGCTGGTTGGCAGTAGAGGAGGAAAGCAATAAAGGTCATTTACTAATTAAAGAAAACATCTTCATTTCAAGAACTCTTAGAAACCGTAAGACAACCCACAATCTCACCCTTCAAGAGTAAAGTGCCTTTGTCCTTCCCGGGAATGGCTGCTTCAGATTCAGGCTCTGACCCTCAGACCCTGTCTCTCTTTGGTGAATCACTCTGCTCTGCCGCCCTCAGGTGTTTCCTCAATGTCTGCTTTGCCTACACATCCCGTCATGAGATCACCAACGCTGTGAGAGAGATGGCCTGGGGAGTGGAGCAAGGGCTGCTGGAACCCAGGTACCGGGGCTGTCTCTCCTGAGAACTGGCAGGAAGACAGGGTGCCCTAGTGCTAAGACCTTTTCTGAGCCATTTGAGTTGACACCCTCCTCACCCCTTTTTTCAGTAATTTCCCAGTAATTATTTTAATGCTTTGTTGTAGTGGAGAATTTTTAGGTTTCTCATATTACAATTGCACGACACAGGATTAAGGTATTGTAAGGGATGGGTGGAGGGAGGAAAAGGGAAATTTTTAATCATTAGCAGTGTAGTAGAATCCTAATTTTTCAGGCTTGGAGGAATGGAGGAATTTTTGAAGCCATCTGTGTATTTGGCCCTTCTAATTTGTTGCTAATATCGTCTTTGTTAATATTAGTAAATTAATAATAGTAATAGTAAAATAATGGTAGCAGAAATAGCTGCAACAATGTGATATGTTCTTGTTTTACTGCTATTAACCTCGTGCAAGAGTCAAGTCTTCTTTTTATAAATGTGGACACCAAGAATAACGTAGCTGATACCAGTCTGCTAGTAAGATAGAAGTAGGACTCTTATCTAAGGCCAATTTCAGAATCCTTGTCTTGTATCCTTATTATATGACAGCTTGGGGTGTAGGAACTTTTCTGATTTCTTTTTCTAGTATAATATGATTGGCTGGAAACTAAAAATCAAGAAATTGAACTGGGTGTAGTGGCACAACCCTAAAATCCAACCTACTTAGAAAACTTGGCAGTTTGGGAACACCCCTGTCTCAAAACAACAATAAAATACCCAGACACTACAGTAAAGATGTAGCTCAGTTGTGGCGTACTTGCTTACACTTGTAAGTGTAAGACCTTAGGCTTGATCTGCATGAAAAGCAAACAAATGAACATGAAGATGGTTTGCCCTTAATTTTAAATAACTAACACCCAGAAAGCTAGAAAGTACTGTTCTGTTTTTTAAGATTTTTTTTTTTTTAAATATATGTATGTGTGTTATCTGTGTGGGGTATGTACACATGCATGCAGGTGCCCTCAGAGGCCAGAAGAGGGCATCCTATCCCTTGGCCCTCAAGCTGCCTGTGGGTGCTGCAAAGTGAACTCAGCCCTCTAGAGGAACAGCAGTCACTCTCACCCACCGAGCCATCTCCCAGCCCCAGAAAGCACTGTTTCCTTCAGGAGCTCACTCTGCGTGACTGGTTGGTTAGAACTTGCTGTTTAGACCATAAACCCACCCAGGTTGCCTGATTCTGCCTTCCTTGTGCTGGGATTAAAGATGCGTACCCCACCACAGACAGAAGGAAAATGCTGTTTTAAATGTTTTTATCTCCCTTCTCATTTAAATTTATTTTATTTATATATTTATTTAGTGGGGAAGATGGGTATACGTGTGGCATAGAGTGCTTATGGAAGTCCAGGGACAATTTAGAAATTGGTTTTCTCCTTCCACCCTGCGATCCTACGAATGGAACTCAGGTCATCAGCCTTGATGGACTGCACCTCTACCTGCTGAGTCATAGCACTGACCCGCTAAAGACCACTTGAAGCTATCTTATGAACACCTCTTTCCTATCTCCAGGGTGACCTTTCTCTGCTCCATTCATTGACTCACATACTCAGTAGTTTTGGGGGCAGGTACTAAGGATTAAACCTAGGGTCTCAACCAACAAGGTCTCTCTATGCAACCCAGGCTAGCCTCGAACTCACAGAGCTCTACCTACACCTCTGTCCACCATGTGCCAGGATTAAGGATGGCTGCCGCTATGCCTGGCTCACCCTTTTATTTGTTTATTTTGTATACCAGCTCTAGGTAAGCACATTGCTTTATATAGGAGATAGAGTGGGGAGACTAAAGATCTACTTTTTTTCTGTGTTTTGGAGCTCTGGTAAAGAAAACAGACATTAATCAAAATACAGATTAAAATAAGCTCACGGTGGTGATGCATATCATACGGGCATCGGTGCAAGGATTTGATAGGAGGAATAGACTTGGTAGAAATGGCCTCCCACCTGGAAGTGACAGGTGACCGGAGAAGAAAGAAGTGGCAGGGGACAAGGCGAGACTGACGTGAGCCTTGGTTACAGCGACTCCTGAGTAGCAGGGTACCGTTGGAAGGGAGCCTGGACTGTAGAGGTGCTGGGATGGACAAAGCAACCTGCCCTGAGCTGTGAAGGGAAGCATTGGGAGAGCCAGTGGACCGATTGTGAAGAAAGGCTGTGTTGCCCAGGATGTCTGACACGTGGCTTTTAACAGTGGATGTTGGTGTCCTGCGCTGTGCTCGGGAACCCTAGACAGGATCCCATTTAAGGAGCAGAGTCAGAAGTTTGTTTCTGGCCGTGTCATTGAACAGAGATGTTGGATCAGTGGCCTAGGGGGTCAGGACTGGTGGTTCTAGTAGGAAGATCACATGTACTGTGACAGTGAGGAGGGCGAGAGAGCTTCCCGTGAAGAGAGGGCCAAGGGTGAAATTCTGCAAAACTATCTTCATGAGCATTGGACAGAAAACAGACAAGCTAGGTTACAGAACACAACAGAGGGAATTTGTTGGAACAGATTGAGAAAGAGGTGGGCAGGGGTTGGCACAATGGTGCTAATGCTCCAGAGGGCGAATTAAGTTATAGATTGTAAACTGGCTGTTAGGGGAAAATTAAGATGCTGGCTAAGTGGACGGGGTAGGAGGCAGGCAAGTGGTTAAGGCGGAAGGGGAATGCATGAGGTGCGGATATGTTTGAGCCTTGCATGAGCAGGGACCTGGGTTTAATTTCCAGCCCTGGGAGACAGACAGAGAGAGACAGAAACAGATAACACGGGAACATATGTATGTGCACGCAAGCTATTGGTAATTAGCTCGGGAGTACTTTCCTAGTTGTTCATTATAATATGCTTTTTAATTAATGTTTTGTGTAGTCTTATATGGATGAAATAATAATTGAACTAATGATGGAAAATATTTATGCTAGGAAGAATGCTTTAGGGGCTAGAGAGATGGCTCAGTGGTTAAGAGCACTAGCTGTTCTTACAGAGGGCCAGGGTTCAATTCCCAACACCCACATGGCCATCTGTAACTCTAGTTCTGCCAACCTCACATAGACATACATGCAGGCAAAGCATCAATGCATCTAACTAAATCTTTAGCTGGGTATGGTGGCGCATGCCTGTAATCCCAGCACTCCGGGAGGTAGAGGCAGGGAATCTCTGTAAGTCCAAGGCCAGCCTGATCTACAAGGTGAATCCAGGTCAGCCAAGGCCACACAGAGAGACCCTGTCTCAGGGTGGGTGGGGGGATTTGCTCCTGGAAACTCTGATCTGACTCCTGGTATAGCATGCTTTAACCTCAGTGTCTACTGACTTAAATCTTACTTCCAGGAAGTGCTTCCTCTATCTTCCTGACTGTTATTTTGTAATCTCCCTCCATGGACTTCTCATGTCAACAGGATGGGTAGGGTCACCAGAGTCAAGAGGTTGGTGTCTCAACCCAGCACCTCTTGTAGCTTGATTCTCAGCACATACTGAGGTCATTAGGGCCTGCGCTATACTTTGTATTCCAAATTGAGACAAGTCTACATGTAAAGCAGGGTTATGAGAATTCGGTTGTAACTAGATTTCCTATTCTCTTGGCACTACCATCTGACTCCTTTTCTCTTTCTTTAGGATACGGGCTTTTTGTTTGTTCCTTTACTTTTTGGAAACAAAATCAACAGGTTGTTTGCAAGGCTGGAATTAGAGAAGAAATAAGGTTGACCCTCAAGGATGATTAAAAAATGGTTAGAGTTACTTTGAGAAGGCTGTTTGGCCTCCTGTAGTCCCCTGTCTTCTATGTGATAAATAATCATTGTGACCATTTACTGAGTAAGTACTAGGGCCATGCGGATTTTCTACTGCTCCGCCTTTAACGTATGTGTTCTTGAGACGCGCACTGACCTTCAATTCCTGATCCTCCTCCAGCCTACCGGATGTGCAGTTGCCGGCATCTGCCACCACACTCGGCTCTTAGAGACTTTTACTCCCTCCATCCTATAGTGCACATATTGTTTTATCTTCACTTTAATTATTTGTTTAATTTGTGTGTGTGACTCGGGCTTGTGTAAGCCACAGTGCGCCAGTGAAGGTCAGAGGACAGCCTTCAGGTCTGGGGCCTAACCTTTCCACCTGATTTGAGACAGGGTCTCTGCTGCTATGTAAGCCGGGGTGGCTGGCCCGCAGACTCCTGGAGGGCCTCCTGCATCTGCCTCTCCCATACAGGCACTTGGGGTTACAAACACTTGACCCACTGCATCTGTTTTTTACCGGCTTTGGAAATCCAGCCTGCAGTCATCAGCAAGCACTTTCACATCCTGAGGCATCTTCCTAGCCCTTCTCTTTATTTTAAAAATCAGAATACAGAAAGCAAGAAAAAGTAATTTATCTAAATTTACATTGTTGGCCAGCCTCCCTGTGTTCTTTCAGTTGGTATATTGACCACCTCGCAGGAAAGCTGAACTGGACATCAGAATCTAACAATAAAAGCAACTGACAGGGCTGGAGAGATGGTTCTGCAGTTAAGTCACTGGCTGTTCTTACAGAGGACCTGGGTTTAACTCTGAGCACCCTTATAGTGGCTCACGATCTGCAGCTCTCGTTCCAGGGGATCCAGTTCCTTCTTGTGACTTCCTCAGTACCAGGTGTGAATGTGGTGCACATACATACATGCAAACAAAACACCCCCACACACAAAACAAAACAAATGTAATTTAAAAATAGCTAGCAGCTAACCAGATGTGGTCTTGCGTGCCTGTGGTCTTAGTACTCGGGAGGACAGGTCAAGGGACTGCTCTGAGTGTGATGCCAGTGTGAGCTACATAATAAGGCCCTGTCCAAAAATAGGGTGTGGAGGGCTGGAGAGACGGCTCAGGGGCTGAGAGCACTTGCTGCTCTTGCAGAGAACATGGATCTGGTTCCCAACACCAGTGTGAGGGCTCACAGCCATCTGTAACTCCAGTTCTAGTGCATCTGACCTCATCCTCTGGCCCCGGAGCAGGAGCCGGGCATGTGGCCCACATCCACACATGCAGGAAAACTCATTCGGGAATGAGAACCATGTAGTCAAGACAAGCGTGTGTGGTGGCCAGGGCAGTCTGAACCCAGACCTTCTTTCTTAGTCATAAGTAAGCATTGTTGATGTGAGATTATACATAAAGTACGTCTCCTGTGGTTTGAAAAAAGGCAGTTGCAAAGCCAAGGAATATGCCCAAAGCACCGCCAGCTACTAAGTATTATTTTGCTTTGCTTTGTGTTTAAATATCACCTGTGATTTTTGTTGTTGTTGTTGTTGAGATAGAGTCTCCTTGTATAGCTCAGACTGTCCTTAAACTAATTTGATCCTCCTACCTCAGCCTCTAGACTCTAGGGCCACAGCCATGTGCCACTTCATAGAGCTTAGAGTCTGGGTTTGAACACTCATCCCAGATAGTTATGCTTGCTTGCTTCCTCCTCCCTCCCCCCCTCCCGCCTTCCTTCCTTTTTCTCTCTCTTTATATTTTCTTGTTTTAATCTTATGTATATGGATGTTCTGCCTACATGTGTGTCTGTGCACAGTGTGTGTGCAGTGTCTTTGGAGGCCAGAAGCGGAATATCGAGTCCCTGGGACTGGAGTTAGAGCGAGCCACCGTGTGGGTGCTGGGAACTGAGCCAGTGCTCTTACCCACTCAAACACCTCTCCAGCCCCTCTTTCTCCTTTCTTGACCCTGTAACCAGAGTCATGTTCTCCCAGGAAAGTTTTTCTGTTTTACTCTTTTCTTTTTTTTTTTAATTTTATTTATTTTATGTATATGAGTGTTCTAGCTACATTTGCACCTGCCAGAAGAGGGAATCAGTTCACATTATAGATGGTTGTGAGCCACCATGTGGTTGCCAGGAATTGAACTCATGACCTTTGGAAGAGCAGACGGTGCTCTTAACCACTGAGCCATCGCTCCAGCCCCTCTGTTTTACTCTTATTAAGATTCAACTCAGAAACTGGAGATTTCCAGCCTTGTTCCTGTATACTTGTTAGGGTAAGCAAACCCTTTCTGGGGCTAGCAGATGCAAGCCTCAAAGGTACCCTCTTCCTATGAGTGGGAAAGCCTTCTTACAGAAAATGCTGCCACTCCCAAGCTCTCTCAGTTGTTTCTGAGTGCCTGTCTCTTTGGGAGTGGATTTCTTACCCCGCATAAGACAAGTAATCATTTTCCTGTATTTTGCTTTGGTGGGGAATGGGTCTCCCATGGTGCACATGTGCCGTCAGCGGACAGCCATGTGGAGTTGCTTTTCTCCTTCCTTTACATGGGTTCGCGGAAAGAAACTCAGGTCTCCTGGGTGGTATGGCAAACACCTTTACCAAGTGGGGCATGTTGCTTGACAGTCCCTGTTGTTTTTTAAATCCTGGGAGTCAGGGGGAGACTTACTGTACGCTGTGTGTGTAAGACCTGGAGTTTGAATTCCAGCACAAACCCACAAATAGAGAGAAGTCCTTCCTCCCTTCACCACTCTTGGTAAAATATTATATGGCTTTCTCCATCTCATCCTTTTCGAACATAAATCTATGCATATATGGTAAGTTTTCATAATATAGTGCTTATCATGCACCAGTGGGTCTGGAAGTCTTTCCAAATCAGTGTCCTTTGATTTACTTTTTTGTTTTGTTTTTGTTGTTTTCAGAGTTGTTTGTTTTTGCAGTGCTAAGGATTAAACTCAGGGCCTTATGTATTTTTGGCAGGTACAGTACCACAAAGCCACATCCACATCTTTAAATTTTCTTTGAAAAAAGAAAGAAAGAAAGGGGCTGGGGAGATGGCTCAGAGGCTAAGAGCACTGACTGCTCTTCCAGAGGTCCTGAGTTCAATTCCTAGCAACCACATGGTGGCTCACAACCATCTGTAATGAGATCTGGTGCCCTCTTCTGGCGTGCAGGTGCCCATGCAAACGTATACATAATGGATAAATGAATCTTGAAAAGAAGAAGAAGAAAGAAACCCAGTTGCATAGTGTTTCATCACACTCCTAGGCCATAGGGTGTCTTTTAAAAGCAAAACAAGTCAAACGAAGAGAAATAGCCTAGTGGACAGGTGTGATTTCATGCCTGCTGGGGAATGAGTTTGGTGTCACTTTTCTGTACCTATGTCAGCAGGGCTTAGGATGATGTGTGTGGCATTAGAGCCCGAGCCCTTTAAAGCTTGTGCTTTAAACCTTGAATCAATACCTCAAAAAAGTAATTTTTAATTCTTTGGTCTTTCACCGTCTAGCCATTATTTGGCAATAACTGCTTTAGAAAGAAAGACCTGGCCTGTACATACAGGTCCTGGATGAGAAAGAAGCATTGTGTGTGGTTTGCAGATTTAGTCATTCTTGGGCTGGGGGTGTACTGGCCAGTGTGTTTGATGGTGGCCGGTAATTGGGAGGCTGAGCATGGAGGCTCACCGAGAGGGCGCCACGCGGAGAAACTGCTTCTGTCTCCCGCTCGCCAGTGATGTGTCTGAGACCCTGCTGGAGAAGTGCCTCTATAGCAACCACTCTCCTCATCCCGACATCCTGATCCGGACCTCTGGAGAAGTGCGGCTGAGCGACTTCTTGCTCTGGCAGGTAGGTCTCGTGGGGGCATGTTATTTTGGGTTGGGCCGAACCCTGGAACTGACCGGACTCCCACTCACCAGCACTGTATGAGAGGGCAGAGGGCTGGCATCTGGAACAGTGCCTCCAGGCTGCACCTGGCAACATTTGCTTTCCTTCCTTCACCTGACTCTGGGTGTGTACTGTGGTTCTCTCTCTCTACAGCTCAGAGCTTTCACCCTACAGAGAAACCCAAGCCATCCTACCCTAATGAAAGCTTACACATACCCCCTTTCAAGGAATGGGCCCTTGAGACCCTGGGTGACCTGGGAATCACACTAGCTCCACGAGAACCTTACTCTTCAGTTAGTCGTCTCTGCTTCAGAGTACACGACTGCATCTGTGCAGGCTTGTCTCATGAGACATTTCACCTCCATCCAAACTCTCAGGCTTACTGTTGCCTTTCTGCTCAGTTTTCCCAGCGTAGGTAGTCCCTAAAAGCTCACGTCCAATTACTAGAGTTTATTGTTTAAAATCTCTGCTCTCAACCAGGTGGTGGTTATGCACATCCTTAATCCCAGCACTCAGGAGGCAGAGGCAGGCAGATTTCTGTGAGTCTGAGGCCAGAAAAGCCAAGGCTACACAGAGAAACCCTGTCTCAAAAAAAAAAAAAAAAAAAAAGAGAAAAAGGAAAGAAAAGAGAAAGGAGAGGTTGAGGGAGACTCAGCTTGGGAACATCTCATGTATCAAGGTCCAGAAATTTTAATGGATCAGGCCTAAAATTGGGGATGTGGGAAGACTGTGCAGTTGGTGAGGATGGGTGCATAAGCATGGCAACCTCAGTTTGACCCCGGCCTCCATATAAAGAGCCTGCTGTGATGGCACACACTTAGCATCTCTGCTCAGAAGGTGAGGACAGAAGGATACCTAGCGCTCTGGCCAGCTAGCCTTGCCTGACCTACAAGAGCCTGTCTCCTGAGGAACAGTACCTAAGGGTGACCTCTGACCACCACAAGCACTCACAGACACACGCAGGTAAACTGACAGCTGGCTACTGAAATGCTTTTACTTAGGCTTTGGGTATTTGGAAGGAAATCTATTGTATACCCAAGGATCCTACTGCTCAGAGCACATTTAAAAGTTTACACTGAGCTGAGGTTTAAGGGAACCGCAGTGGTGACGGGCTCTATGTGTTACACAGGCCCCGATTTGATCCCTGGCACTTTACAAGGAGGACGAAAAGGGAGGAGGAAAGAAAGCTAAAGACGAAACATACTGGTAAAATAGAGGACTTACCCACAGGGTCACTACAGGTGCAGGAATCCCATGTCTTTAAAAAGAGACTTAGCAGAGGACAGTGGTCTGCAAAAGCTGACTGTCCCTCAGAAAAACACTTAGTTCCTCATTTGTGCTGGAAATGTGACACTGACCAACGGAGAAATGACTTGTGCCTTGTGCTGTCCGCAGATGTGAAGCTGTTGTGAGTCCCGACTCTAAGAAAGTCATTGCAGCCATAGGCAGGAGATGGCAGCTCCGCAGCTAGCCCCTGCACATGCCCCTTTCACCCGGCCTGGCACCTCTGTCCTAATCCAGCATTCTGAGGCAGAGGCAGGCTGGTGGCATGAACTCGAGTATCTTGGTAGAAACGGGCGGCGGGGGGAGGGGCATTGTCAACAATGGCAAGCAAGTTTTCCCTAGGAGGCGTTTGGTGGTTCAGGGCAGCAGACAGTAAGCAGCCAATCAGGAAGTTTGGGGCTGGGGGTGGCTCAGTTGTAGTTGTAGCGATGTGCTCGTGGTCACCCTGTTTTGCGCTTTCCTTCATGCACATTTAAGCATTTCTGCAAAGACTCTCAATGTTATCTGCCTTTACACGTAACTCAGCCAGTTCAGTGGTAAGGGTGGATCCAGGCAGTTCGGCTCCAGAACCCTGGCCTGAAGACGTGGTGTCACACTGTTGCTACTTAAAATAACAAGAGCAGCTACCATTTGTTCTGGCTGACTTTATTAGACTGTGTGTGTCTCAGATGACCTCCAAGGGCCAGGAGCCAATAACATAATCCAAATGTTATTTCATAGTCCTAAAATTGGCTTTTAGAAACATGGCAGAGCTGGGTGTGGTGGTGCACGCCTTTGATCCAAGATCTCAGGAGGCAAGGCCGATCCTGTCTACATAGTCCATGCCAGCCAACACTAAACTGTGAGACTTTCTCTCAAACAAAAAAGGAAAAGGTGGGGAGGAAAGACCTGGTGGAAACATTTATCAGCTTGACTCTGCTCTGCCACAGCCGGGGATCTAGCTGCTCTGTGACCCTTCTTCGACAGCTGGGGAGACTGGGCTGGCCACAGAAACCTCTAGGGCCTGGAAACCTGTGCCGCCTTGTTTCTAGGCTTTTTTTCCCATCCAGCCTGCTCTTCCATCGGAGCGCTGACCAGCAGTGGAGCTCCCTGGCATGACTAACTCATGCTCTTTTGCTTGCTTTTCCCAGACCTCCCACTCCTGCCTAGTGTTCCAGCCTGTTCTGTGGCCAGAGTACACGTTTTGGAACCTCTGTGAGGCAATTCTGCAGTTTCAGATGAACCATAGTGCGCTTCAGGTACGAGTCGGGCGGGATGGGATGGAAAGAAAGGCTGGCACTGGCAGGCCTGTCTTGTGCTATGCCTTGCTATGCACTTCTGTTTGAAAAATTTTATCTGTGTGTTTCCGTGCATGGATGTGCCATACTTTAATGCATGTGTGCGTGCCCAAGTGCATGAGTGAGGACAGCCTCTGGGAATTGGCTCTCTCCTCCTCTGGGTCCCGGGAATTAAACTCAGATGGTCAGGCGTGGTGACAAGTGCCCTTACCCACCAAACCATCTTTCCAGCCCACCAAACATTTCTTGACAAACAGTGATGGTTCTTACAGTAGTACTACCGCCCACTGACCATTTATCAGTTAGTAAATAGAGGAGAAATGTCTGGGACACGGTGTGTACACTTTTAATCTCAGCACTCAAGAGGCAGAAGCAGATGGAGCTTACGAGTTCAAGGCCAACCTGGTCTACACACTGAATTCCAGGCCAAGCAGCGCCTGGTCTAAAAAAAAAAAAAGGAAAAAGAGACATTGTTAGGGACCAATATGATGTAAGTAAAGGGTGTCCTGAAGACACACAGCTCACAGAGGCTGTCTGACGTCCCCTGGAGACGTTAGCCTAGTCAGAGTCGCAGCTGGTGACTCCCACCTAGCTAGTGAGAGGCTGAGGCAGGAGGATTTGAGATTGAAGGCCAGTGAATTTGAAACTGTGTCTGAAGTAAAGAATTGTGTGCCAGCAGAAGTCTGTGAGTCCAGAGCTTCGGAAGCACTCATGAGTAGCAGCGCTGCCTCCCTGCTCTGTCTCCTTCACACTATCTCCTTATAACTGCTCCCATGTGGGCAGCGGTGCTAGCCCTGAGCTGCCGTGGTGGTCCTGTGTATATTAATCCACTTAACCTCTCTAAATGTGACAGATTTGGTGTCCTTATTTTTTCAGATACAGAAACAGGGGACAGGAACTAACTGTGCCAAGGCCACTGAACCAGGAACCTGAATTTTGAAATCATAGATGTTTCTTAAGTCTGCAGAAAATGGCTAGGAAGGAGGGGAAGGAGGGGTGATGAAAGTCAAGAGTCTCGCTGGCCTTAGAGCTCTTTTTGGGAACCTAATGAAAGCCATAGAACATGTCCAGTGGAAAAGGTCTGTCTTCCATGAGTCTGTACTTTCAGTCAGCTACATACACTTTCAGGGTTCATGGGATCCACAAACCCCCGTTCTGAACTCCTGACATCAGCCACTTGAATTATGAGGCTTTCATCATTTACTCTCAAAATATGAATAATTTGACGAAGGCAGCTTAGAACAAGTGAAAAGCAAAATAAGAAAGCCAGGGAGCAGTGAGCATCAGATTTTTCCATGTGGCTAGAGCTGCCTGTGAAACTAAAACAATTTAATTTTTTTTTATGAAGCTTTCTGAAATACAACTTGTAACTTATTGATACCTACAGTATACCTGGCAGATCCTAATAGTGAGTACGACTAGAATAATCACTGTTTAACAATGGTGGTGACAATGGCAACTCCTGTCTTCAAGCAATTTGTTGTACAGTGATGCCTTTGAAGAGCAGAACTGTTCTCAAGCTAGATGGCCTAACATACCTGGCTTTGAGACTTCTCTTGTAATTTCCTAAGGCCTTCCTCTTTTGTCTCCTGCTGTGTCAGTGGCTAGTTTTGACACATACCCCCCCTTCCCTTTCCTTCCTGTTTACCATTTTAAATCACTATAGGCAGAGAAAGCGGGTAATTAAGCACAGAGTTGTGTGTGTAAAGTGAAAGTAAATTGGCTCTCCACGGAGCCCAGAGAGCCTGGTGTGTGAGCCTTTGTGTATGGACATTCTTGTGTGTCGACCTAGAATTTGAATGCCCAGAAGCCTTTTATCATCTCACGTTTTCCAGTGCTTTGCACGTGGTTTATAGAGTTGCCTCAGGCTCTATCTTCTCCATAAATGTTTATTAAGTCCCTACTATGAGTCAGGCATGTTGTCTGACACAGCAGAGTCAGCAGTTACCCTGCCAGACAAATGTCTGCCCTCATGGAGCTTATATTTTTAGTTGACTAACAGAGAGTAAGCAAGCCAACAGATGTAAGCAAGGCTGTAAGGAATGCACAGCTGTATGACAGAGTGTGGGAGAGCATTGAGGACGGAGCTGACACGGGTTAGGTCTGGAGAATACTGAGAGGGAAGGCGGAGACAGGCTGTGGGGAGCTAGGCCTCTTGCGGATGCAAAGCTCGGCTAGTGGAAGTAACACAACCAGAGGACTTGGAACTGGCAGAATCTGAGGAGGCATTTGGTTAAAAAAAAAAAATAAATCCCTTGAGACGTTAAGGGCCAGAGGCAGAGCTGAGAGACTAAACAGCTCCAGTGCTGGACAGCACGTGCCTGTGCTGGGAGAGGCTGGGCCAGCTGAGGCCTCTCCAGCCGACAACTGCTGTGTGTTGTAATTCATTTGTATTATTTTTACTACTGTGGAGGGTTGTGTACACGGAGAGCAGTTACCCAGGGAGGCCAGAGGTGCCGTCCTCCAGAGCTGCGCTACAGTGGCTGTGCGCTGCCCCAGGGGGGACCAGACTGGAGAGGCATGGCCTTAACCACTCAGCCATCCCTCTCCTTTCTGTTTACAAGTTGTGTCTGGAGAATGGTTCGGTGGCTTAGGGAACCTGTCGTGGCGGAGCCCCCACGTGGCGGCTCTCGGTCATCCCGGACCCCCCTTTCAGGGAGTGCAGGGCCCTTCTAACCTCCAGGGGCACCAGGCGTGCGCAAGGTGCGCATACATACATGGACACATGAAATAACTAAGTCTTCAAAACCATTTCCTTCGCATCTGTACTTGCTTCTCTGAAGAAAAGCTTAGGGTCTGTGCACAGTGGAGGCAATCGGCTGGTAAGGCTGTGGGACTGTGATCCAGGACCGTGTGCAAATCCAGGTATAGGACGGAGAGGTGGCTCAGTGATTAAGAGCACACACCCTCTTCCAGGGCACCTGAGTGCAGCTCCCAGCACCCACGCTGGGAGGCTGACAGCTGCATCTCCAGCTGCGGGGAGGTCTGCCGCCACTGGCCTCCAGGGACCCCTCCACTAGATATAATGTAAAAACAACCCTTGAAAATAATCTGGGTATACTGACCCATGTTTGTAATTTCAGTCCTGGGGAGGTGGAGACAGGCAGAACCATGGGATCATCTGGTCAGCCGTTGTAGCCTTAATTAGCAGGTGAGACTCTGTCTAAAAACCAGGCGGAGGAGGTACGGTGGTGTAAGCCTTTAATCCTGACACTCCGTGACTGCTCAGACTCTTCCTCCAAAAATAGAAAAAGGTGAACAGTGCCTGAGGCTGACCTCTGGTTTGCATACAGCATGTTCATCTGCACAGTGACATGTACCTGCACACAGTGAACACACATGTGCGTAGACAAAAAGGAAGAGAAGGGAAAAGAAGGACTTCGGGTTAATTTGAGTTCCTTTCCAGGGAGAGTGGGTTTTCTTTCTCTTTCCCTCCCTTTTTCTTTGAAATAAGATGTATCGCTCTGGTTACCATCGTACCCACAGGGTGGTCTTGGACTCACAGTGGTCCTCTCTGAGCCTCCTCTGTGAAGTGCTTAGAGGTGTGTGCTGGGATCGGCAGTGCATACCACTGGGTCCCACTCCCTTGGGTTTTCTGGGGTTGGTTACGTAAAAGAACCCAGAGTACCTCTGAGATGAGGAGAGTAGATGCAGACACACAGATGTGGTAGAAGGTATCTAGAAGACGCTTGCCTTTTCCATTCCTCCTGCCTCCCCCAGCTCTCCATACAGGATCTACTCCCCATCCTCTCAAGAAGCCAGATTGGGCCAGGTGTGGTGGCACACACCTTTAGTCCCAGCACTGGGGGCAGAGGCAGGTAAATCTTTGTGAGTTTGAGGCCATCTTGATCTACGGAGTAGTGAGTGCTAGGAAAGCCCAGGTTATATAGAGAGAGACCCTGTCTCAAAAACAAACAAACAAACAACAACAAAAACCATTTTTGTTGGGAAATTTAAAAGCCACTTTGGAGAAACCACCAGAATTGTAGCCAGCTGTGGGACATAAACTGAGCCCCTTTGCGTCTTTGCGTTAGCGTCCTGTCTGTAGAATAAGGTGGCTAGCTAGACCAGCCGCCTTTATCAGCCTCACGGTGAGCCACTGGCTCGCACAAGTAGTGGTCAGGCTCTGCCTTGACTTTCCTTTCTGGCGCTGAATTGGGTCTACCATTTAGAGGCATCCTGAGCCTCACAGAGGGCCTTCAGGCAGCTCTCCCTTTCTTCCCTCTGTGGAGCTGTGTCTTGTCCTTATGGTTTTGCCAGGACTCTGCCTACATAACCTCCTGATCACCAACACTGGTGACAGAACATCAAACAGTTCTAAGTAAGGCATTCTTACCTAATTTTTCTATCAGCCCAGCGAGGTAGGTATAGTACTCCCATTTCACATATTAAGAAAAAGCCTTGGGTGGCTGGAGAGCTGGTTAAAAACACTTATTGCTCTTGCAGAGGACTTGGGTTCAGCTTCAGGCATCTACTTGGCGGCTCACTGCCAGCCCTAACTAGTCCCAGTTGTTCAGTGCCCTCTTCTGACTCCCCCCCCCCCCAGGTTCATGGCTATAAACATGTAGGCAAAACATTCATACTTGTAAAACTAATAAATCTAAATGAAAAACATTAGGAGGAGTGAGCCTTGGAGCCTGGCATAGTGACCTGTGGCTGTAATCCCACACAGGCTCCAGAGGTAGGAGGGTCACCAAAGGGTTGAGACCAGCCTGGTTGTACTAGAAAGTTGAGGGCAAGCAAGGCCACAAAGTAAGATACTGTCTTTAAATAAATGGGTAAGTTTTTAAATTATGCTATAAATCAAAAATAAACTAAAGTTTGTAGCTGGCAGTTTGTGTAAGGTGCGCAATATCTAATGCAGATATTTGACCAGGCATATATGTTGTGTTAGCAAATCTCAGTATCTGCTCTGTAGAATAGAATGAGTCTCTCAGGACTATCCTTAAAGTAAGTAAATTTTTGTGTGTGTGATATGGGCAATTTATGGTTTTTCCTAGAAAAAAAAAGTTTCTTTAAAAAAGTAAGGAGAGGGCCTGGAGAGATGGCTTAGAGGTTAAGAGCACTGGAGAGATTCTGAGTTCAATTCCCAGCAACCATATGGTGGCTCACAACCATCTATAATGAGATTTGGTGCCCTCTTCTGGCATGCAGGCGTACATACAGGCCGAACTTTGTATACATAATAAATAAATAAACAAATAAATAAATAAATCTTTTTTTAAAAAAAGAAAGGAGAAATAACTCCACTGTTAAGAGGGAATCCTGTTCTTCCAAGGGACGTTCAGTTTCCAACACTCTTACAGCCACCTGTGATGCCTGCTCCAAAGGGAATCATGTTTCTGCTCTCACTGGGCACCTTTACTCGTGTTCACACCCACAGACACACAATGAAAAATAATCAAAATAAATCCTTTAGTTTGGGGGGGTCACTTCCACAGAGTTTCTTTGTGTAGCCTTGGCTGTCCTGGAACTCACTCTTGTAGACTAGGCTGGCCTGACCTCAAACTCAGAGATCCACCTGCCTCTGCCTCCTAAGTGCTGGGATTAAAGGCGTGCACCACCAATGCTGGCTAATCTTTAAAAAAAAAAAAAAAAATAGAAGAAATATAGCATTAGAAAGGTCAGAGTCTTTTGGACAGGAATTTCTCAGTTTCAGTAAACTCATTCTGACCTGAAAAAAAGTCATGCAACTTTCTGTGTGAGTATGTGTATGGTGTGGTTATTGTGTGTTATATGTACTGTTTGTGTGTGTGTACGTCTGGTGTCTCTCCTTGATCTTTCTGCACTCTTAGTTATTGGTGTGTGTGTGTCTAAGTGTATTGTGGATAGACACAGTGTACCACAATGTGTGTGTGGAGGTCATAGGACAGCCCTGAGTTGATTTTTCCCCTTCTACATTCTTTATTGTTTTGTTTTGTTTTGTTTTTCTCTTTGAGACAGTCTCACTCTAGCCCTGGCTGGCCTGGAACTCACAGTGTAGGTCAGGCTAGTCTGCCGCTCCCTCTGTAGCCTCAAACTCAGAGGGTCCACCTGCCTCTGCAGACTCTGTTCACTGCCTCCTCAATGCTGGTGCTGGGGCTGATAGCGTAGACCACTATAAGCAGCTCCTTCCCAGCTTTGCACGGCTTCCTGGGACTGAGTTCATGTTGGTAGGCTTTGCCACTCTGCCCCTCCCCCCTCCACCTTTATGGTTTGACGAAGGATCTCTTACCAGAGGTGAGGTTACTACTTTGCTAGGCTGGCAAGCCAGTTGAGTTTCAGAGATGCCCATATCTCCCTGCCAGTGCTGGGATTATAAGCACTTACTGCCACCTTTGGTTTCTGGGACCCAGCTTGAGCCCCACCCCAGCCCCAAACACACACACATACACCACACACAAACACACAGAGGTAATGTTTTTGTTTGTTGTGAAGGTCTATTTTTGTTTTTTTGAGATAGGGTCTCTATTATGTAACGCTGTTTATCCTGGAACTCAACTCTGTAGACTAGGCTGGCTTCAAACTCAGAGATCCTCCTGCCTCTGCCTCCCGAGTGCTGAATTAAAGGTGTTCACCACCATGCCCAGTTGCTCACAGCTCCATTTTGAGAGTCAGTGAGAGAACAGATGAAGTGTTTGTAAACATGTAGGGTGCTCCTGAAGTGTGAAGACAAGATCCGGCCCATTGTGGCACAGAGCTTTAATCCCAGCACTGGGGAGGCAGTAGCAGGCAGATCTCCGAGTTCCAAAACAGCCAGGGCTACGCAGGTAAACCCTTAACAACAGCAAAAAAGAGTGAAGACAAGGCGCTCAGAGCTTATAGGCTGGCTAGGACAAGACTTAAACACAAAGTATCATAACACAAGGTTGGATATGGTAAAGGACGTCAGGATCTGAGATACCTACAGTCGTTTTATAGGAAAACCCCATTGCTCACTGGTGGGTGTAGTACATGCTTGTCGGCCCAGCAACTTGGAAGACAGAAGTCTGGACAACATTGTGCAAGTCTGTCCCAAAACAAAAACACCACCGGCTTGCTCACTCACGGGCTTCGTTCAGCAGGAGGAGCTCCGCTGCTCAGACTCTGTAGGCCAGACAGATCAGCAAGGGCGGAGAATCCATGAGATAATCCAAAAGCTGTCCCCCTCTTTTGCCACAAGCATCCTTCCTGCCCTTTTGTGATCATATGATCAAATGATTAAATGTTTCATGTGCAGAGTACTCCGGGTGCCAGAGAGGAAAAAGGGATCTTCTCCCTTTTCAAGGGTTTATTGTTAGTCTGAAGACATATGCAAGGTCTAGGAGATGCTGCCGAAGACTGATTGCCGCCAGTTGTCAGAGCTGATTCTGTGGAGCCTTCAAGGGATTCTTTTCTAACAGAAAGAGCAAACTAGAGAGTAATGCCTGGTCTACACAGCCATAAGTGGCTCAAGAGAGTTGGATTTGCTTCTCAGCATTCCTAGGAGGGCCATTTTCTCAGAGGCAAGCCTCTCTTCATTATAGAAGGGAAGCCTGGTTCTGGACCCGGCAAATAGACTACAGAATTGGAGTGTGGCGCCTCACATTGACCTAGGGACCTTAAAAAGACCCAGTGAGTATTTTGTCTTGGACGGTAGACAATAACAATACATAAAATTTCTGCTCTCTGCCTGCTAATGTTAGAGTGGATTTTGCATTTATTATCCCCAATCCTTTAAACCTCACTTCAAGATAGGCACAACCCCCACTTTACAAATGAATGAAAACAGGAATAGGAGAGGATCTTCCCAAAGCCACAAAGCTAGTTGATTCTGAGAGAATCAGAAACAGACTGTTCACCTGTCTCTAAGTATTAAGTTTGAAAAGAATTTTAAGAAGCAGACATTTCCACACAGTTGAGCTGCTCCTTGTCTTGCCTGTGTAGCGGCCAGAATCTCCAGAGTTTGTGTACTTGGCCACTCTCTACCCTGCCCCACCTCCACTCCCAGCCACCTATGCCTAAAATGGTTTCCCTACCCCAAACCCTACTTTTCTCTAACAGAAGGCCCGAGACATGTATGCTGAGGAGCGGAAAAGGCACCAGTTGGAGAGGGACCAGGCTTCAGTGACAGAGCAGCTGCTTCGAGAAGGGCTCCAGGCCAATGGGGATGCCCAGCTCCGACAGACACTCTTGCACAAACTCTCCACCAGACGGGAAGAGCGAGTCCAAGGCTTCCTGCAAGCCTTGGAACTTAAACGGGCTGACTGCCTGGCACTTTTGGGCACTGCATCTGACTAAGTGAGGCTGGCCAGTGGCCACCTGGCCCTGCCCTCTGCCTCTGGGACCCCAACTCCCTTTTCTTTATGAAAGGCACCTCCCCTTTTTTTGATGACTTGTACTTTCTCTGCTTTGCAGGGAACCCCAAAGGCAAGTTTTGCTTCCTATAGCCACCTTTGGGCTACCCAAGACAGTGACCCCCCCAGAGTTTGAGGGAGAGTCTCCCATGTGTACGGAGTCCGGTCCAGTCACTAATACAGTTTGAGAGCAGGGACCCCAGCTCATCAGTTATATGTTCTGTCCCTGGTTTTGGATGCATGTTCTTTTTCCACCAGCATATCCTTCAACATGCAGAAGATGTCTTCCCAGAGCCCACGCCTTTACCCATCCTGCCTTAGCCCTCCCCATGTGACTTTCACAGAAGATTTGGATCTACTGGTAAATTTTTACTGATAGGCAGCCAGCATTATTGGGCAGGGAAGAAAGGGGTGGGAAGGACAGGAAGAAAATTTGCCCATCTGCTGCCCCTCCCCTTGGCTCTCCACCTGGGATTTGCTATTGAATCTCCACCCCCTCCCACCACCAGCACTGATTGCTCACTGAAAGGCTCAGCGCCCCCAATGGCTCATGGAAGCCAGGCGGGTGATTACAATCCAATTACCTATTGTTGACTCAGCCCACACAAGCTTTACTCCCCCTTGCAGGGCATGGGGCCAGGCTCCACTCCCCAGGGAGACCCAGCCCCCTCCACGGCTACAGAAGGGGGAGCAGAAGGGCCTGTAGAGGTCCTAGAGCTTAATGCAACACGGGCCACCTTGTGTGCCACACATCTGGACTGGAGAGAAGCCAGCCTCTGCCCATTGACTGTCTCCTTCCCTCACCATCTCTGACTGCTTCCCACTCCCAATCTTCAGGGCCCCTTCACAGCTCTTTGACCTGACTGCTTAAGCTGGCCCCGAGACAGTTTACTCTCAGCATGGCAGCGCTTACCCCAGGCCTCTCAGCCTGAGAGCCATTGCTGACCAACAGGCAAGAGGTAAGGTTATATCTATTCCAGCCTCCCCCATAGGGCTGTGGAGAGATGACTGCCTTTGAAGAAAAGTTTGTCTGCTGAGGTCTTCTGCCTCAGGTGTCCCAGAGCAGTAACACTAGTCAGAAACACAGACCAAATGCCACTCTGGTCTTCTCATGCTGTTTGCAGGCACTTTCCCCACTACTCCCTTTGCCCCCAGGAGGTGGGCTGTTACAAGCCATGTTAAACGCGCTCTTTAGAATAATGACTGCCACTTTTCACCCATTTCGTGCCTACATGCCAGGCACTGGTGACCTCTAGGCCATCATTCCTCTCAGAATCAAGGATAAAGGGCTAACACTACAACCAAAAGCCAATCAGTGAACCCTCTGGCAAGGCTGCCTATACACCTGGCACTCCCCAAAACCAGTCCCTGGCACAGAGGTCCCTGAAAGCAGGTGCTGTACATTTTCCAGCTTTACAATGAGGCTGTTGACAGCTTTAATTAGGGAGGCATGAATTATGTGGCTATAATGCAGAGCCCTACAATTAAGGCGGGAATGAGAGGCAGCAAAGGGAGTCTGCCCAGCAAGCATGGCTGTTGGTTGAGTCCTGGCTGACTTTCTCTTTCGACTGGAGTACAGTACAGGTGATTAATGGGGCTGGTATCTTCCAGCCTGGGGACCTGTGTTCTGCGAAAGGTGCGCGGGGCGGGGCGGGGCGGGGCGGGGCGGGGGTGGCTGCCTCAGGAAGCGCTGTGCAGTGGAAAGGAGCAGCAGAGCCACTGCTGCCCAGAAGCAACGGCTGCAAAATGCTTGATTTGAACTTGTGGACGTTTGCTCTCTGCTGGTATGGTTAATGCAAACCAGCTTCAACCCTTGCCTCAAAAAAGAAGGCGGCACCTATTTCTGTGTCTTCCACCTGAGCACCGAGCGCCCTGTTGCAGATGTTAGCCGGTTGGGTTACAGGTATCAAATAGAATTTGTCCCTTTAATTTTTACACGTAAGATTTGTTTGGTAACCGCAACGAAAGGACACTATCTTTGCTTCTGCGATTGGCGCCCTCCCTCGAGTGTGCCTGGCTAGCTCTAGGACGCCGGGCTTTGGGCTGGGGTGCGCTGGAAGGGCCCCTTGGCCATCACACCTGTTCGTCTACTTGTTTCCTAATCTTCCGCCGGCGCTTCCCTTCAACCGCCTTTTTTCACGCAACCGAGAGCAAGCCAGCCTGCTGGCGTCTTTAGGAGGGATTTCGCCAGCTGTGGCATCCGCAAAGCCCAGGTTTGGTGGCCTCTGTCGAGCGGGGGCAGCTGGGCTAGCCGTCTCCCAGACCCAGAGGGCTTAGGGGGAGGGGAGTGCCCGCGGACTGTGTTGGCGGCTTTTCTCCGCTCTGTGACGGGGTCCAGAGGGCCTGACGTGCAGGGACTTGAGCATGTTGGGGGGTTGTTGGGCGTGTGGGGAGGCGGTTCGGCCGTAGGTGCTGAAAGGACAGCTCCTACCTGCCCCGCAGTGCCCGAAAGGCACCCCCGTGTGGAAAAGTCTCGGCCGGCAGCCCACACCGCCGCCTCCGGCGGACTGCTCTCCAGGTGAGGCGCACGGAGGGAGTCCCCGGGGTGGCAGCTCGCAAGGGTGCACGTCCGGCGGCGCCAGGCCAGCCTCCCGGCCCCCCGGAGCCCGCCGCCCGCGGAGCCGGGCGCGCGGCGCGGCCAGGCCTCGCACGCCCCTCGCCCGGGGCCCCCGGCGGGGGCAGGAAGGACAGGGGCCGAGGTGCGCCCCGGGTCGCACGGCTCGGAGAAGTGGGTAGCAGGGTTGCGTAAGGTGGAAGGAACTTGGTAGTTTGCAAAAGCCAGCCCGGGGCGGGAGCGGAGCCCCGCGCGCCCCTCGTCTGCCGCCGCCTCCGCGACGCGCGCCTCCCCCACCGCCTCCCCTCCCCCAAGGCGCGCCGCCGCCCCGCGCGCCCTCCCCCTGCACCCCCTCCTCACTCCAGAGGAGGTGAGTTTAAACCCCGCCCACGTGACCCCGGCTGGGCCAATGAGCGGCGGCGGGAGGTGAAATCCGGTTCTAACCGGTCCGGGGCTCCCAGCGCTATAAAAACTTTATAAACCCCCCGGAGCCCGAGCAGTGTGAAGAAGCAGCGCGAGCGACCCCCGGACAGACCGAGCCCGCGCGCCGCCGTCTCTCCCCGCCCCCGCGTCCAGCGCCGACGTCCCCCACCGTCGCCATGCCCAAAAGAAAGGCC
>NW_026591598.1:12035883-12070271 GCF_907164565.1 Psammomys obesus | reverse complement strand
GCGCCGACGTCCCCCACCGTCGCCATGCCCAAAAGAAAGGCCGAAGGGGATGCTAAAGGAGATAAAGCCAAGGTGAAGGATGAGCCACAGAGAAGATCTGCAAGGTTATCTGCTAAACCTGCTCCTCCAAAGCCAGAGCCCAAGCCTAAAAAGGCCCCTGCAAAGAAGGGAGAGAAGGTACCCAAGGGGAAGAAAGGGAAGGCTGACGCCGGTAAGGATGCAAATAATCCTGCGGAAAATGGAGACGCCAAAACAGATCAGGCACAGATACCTGAAGGTGCTGGAGATGCCAAGTGATGTGTGTGCATTTTTGATAACTGTGTACTTCTGGTGACTGTACAGTTTGAAATACTATTTTTTATCAAGTTTTATAAAAATGCAGAATTTTGTTTTACTTTTTTTTTTTTAAAGCTATGGTGTTAGCACACAGAACACTTCATTGTTTGGGGGAAAAGAACATACGTGTCACTAACAAAATGTCTCCCAAGCTGGATTGATGATGGAAAACATTTTTCCCTGATAATTCTGAAAGATTCTGTTGGCTCCCAGAAGGGACATCGAGGTGTTGGCATATGTGGTCGCCATGGCACAAAATGCCTTGTGGTGTGGGGAAACTAAATTCATTTTTGTATTCTCCTCCCCCTGTACCGTCAACATTGACTTAACTCCCTTAAAACCAGAGACCTGCTGGAACCTGACCCCCCCCCCCCAAATTGGTTTTCCGGTCTATTGGGCGATCTGGACTTTGCAGTGACATCATGAGTGTCCTCAGAAGAACGGTGGTTCCTTTTATAAAAAATTGTGGATCTTCAGATTGCATATCAATTTTCGTTTCCTTTCCTGAAAGTCAGGGTCGGCTTGTGAAAAGTTGTTAAACAACATCCTTAATGTGAAATGTCAACCCTCACTCTAAGCTACTTCCCCCTTTTCAAAGCATTGAATGAAGATTTCATTGGGTTTTATAGTGGCTTTCTGATTTTGGTAGTCTATACAAGAAGGGAGTTGGAAGTTCTTGTATACTGTTAATGATTGTCTGCCCATGTCCTGCCTGAAATACCATGATTGTTTATGGAAAGTATCTTTAATAAAGCTGGATACATTAGGCTTGGAATGCTGCCTCTGATCTCTTCTTCGCAGCCCTGGGGGACCTGGCTTCCAGGTGTCTTGGTTTGATGGGTTGGTCTTGGATCTAGTCAGAGTGGGGGTGGGTATGCTTCCCAGAAGTGGGTGCTGGGAAGTTGTTGTTCAAGGGTGCGGCCATCCCTGAAGTGTATTACATGTGAAGGTTAGGTTTGGACTGCTGGACATCCCGCCAGGGAGTCTGCTCTTGGGGTAGTGCTCCAGGGTTTGACAGTCTACTGCTGTGCTGACTTCAACAACATTAGGACTTCTTGGCTCGTGGCAAAGTTTAGGAACACTGGGCTTCTAGCTGGACATGGTGACACACACCTTTAATCCAGCACTCAGGGAAGTAGAGGCAGGACATGGCTACGCAGAGAAACCATGTCTTGTAAAGCCAAAAAATAAAATAACACTTAAGTTAACGTAAATTCCGGGGCTTCTGGAAGATGCCTCCTTCTCTTCCCATCAAAAGGTCAAGGTGACAGGAGTGCCTGAAGCTTTGGGAGGGGTGTTCTGAGCCAGTGGGTGTAAGTGCACTTGTCAAGAATCTTGGGCTTTGCTCATTTTGACTGGTGAGACAGTTCCAGACAGGAACCTGTGGGCTGGCTTGGTGCTTACGGTTAAGGTTGGTGTTTGAGCAAACGTGAAGCTACGGAGGCCTACCGGTTTATTTAAAGAGCATTTGTGCAGTGACTGGGCAGGTATGATTTAAACTAATTTCCTGAGTTAGTCTGGATAGCTCCCAGCTGCTTTCCCAAGTTACTTGGCAATAAGTAGTCCTGTCTAGGCTGCGTCTGCTCCACCAGGCCACAACCTCTTTCTCCATCTTTTTTCTCCTTCTCTTCTCTCCATGGTACCTCCCGAGATCCCCAGCCCAGGCATTGAAGCCCCGCCTACCTCTGTTCTGCCCAGCTACAAGCTCCAGGCTTTTTTTATAAATAGAAAATATTGGGGATCAAAGTTTATACAACATGACTTTGGTGTACGTGAGAATGTACTAATCCAGATAGCAACGAGATCTTGGCGACCAGAATTTAGCGTCTGAATACATAAGAGCACCAGACCAGACCCCAACATAATCAAATAATAAAATAATCACATAGAAAAAGGCAGGCAAAGCACCTGTGCCTAAAAAATAAAAATAAACTTAACTTTAAAGGTGGACCCTTCCCAACTCAAAGCCCACTGTAACCAGCATTTTATTTATTTTCCTGGAGACGGTTTCTTTATGTAGGCCTGGTGCCCTCGAACTTGCTCTGCACCAGGCTGGCCTGGAACTCAGATCTTCGCTGCCTCTACTGCAAGTGCTGAGACTGATGGCAAGCCACACCACCATGCTGCCCAGTCTCTGCTCTTGAGAGGAAGTCTATGAACCAAGTCGCGCACAGAACTCATACTAACCAACTGGCCTGAGTCTTCTGGAAATACACCATACTCCCCAACACCCAGAGGCAGGATCTCAAGTTTTTTTCCTCGGGGAGGGGGGGAAAGTGGGGGAGAACCTTTTTAGAAAGGTCTTCAGCAGCCTGTGTTTCATTAGAGCTGAAGCAACAGTTCTCAGCCTGTGGGTCACAGGGGTTGCCTGAGAATATCACTGAACATCGTATAATTCATGAAGTAGCAGAATTGCAGTTATGAAGTAGCAATCAAAATAGTTTGATGGCCGGGGTCACCACACCATGAAGAACGGTATTTATTAAAGGGTCGGAGCCTTAGGAAGGTTGGGGACCACCGCTGACATAGATGAACACAAGACAGAAGTCCTGCTCATGTACAGCTTCATATCCTGTGGCCTCTAGACCTGTCCTCTGAGTTGTGGGGCCACGGGAGGTTCCGTGTGTGCTGTGTGCAGTTGTGTGGTGATAACCTCCATCTAGTCTAATGCCAGAATGTTTCCATCATTCCTTTCCTGCACCCGGAAGTCACATGGTCATTGTGGTCAATGCCCCTTTCCCACCTCCCCAAACCCTAGGTAATCACCAATCACTTATTTATAAAGATTTACCTATTTACCTATTCTGAACATTTTTTAGTTATTATTATTTACAGTTATTCACTTAGTATCCCAGTTGTAGGCCCCTCCCTCATCTCCTCCCGGTCCCACCCTCTCTGAACATTTCTTTAAATATAATGAAAGAATCTGGTCTTTTGGAATATATCATTTTTTTAAGAGTTATTTATTTATACATATGAACAGTTTGCATGTACACCCTCATGGCAGAAGAGAACATCAGATTCCCATTATAGATGGCTGTGGGCCACCATGTGGTTTCTGTCAATTGAACTCAGGACCTGCATGACCCAAGAGAACATGAGATCCCATTATAGATGGCTGTGAACCACAGTGTGGTTGCTGGGAGTTGAACTCAGGACCTCTGGAGGAGCAGACAGAGCTCTTAACTGCTGAGCCACCTCTCCAGCCCTGCAGCATTGTTTTCTACTGCTGGATAGTCTCATCCTGCCAACTCCCAATAATGACACAGACGTTATTTATTATAGCCTGGGCCCTAGCTGGCCAACTCGAAGTGGGCTCCTATAACTTAATTAACCCCATTTATTCTAACCCACGTTTGTCATGTGGCCCGTTGCCTCTCACTACATCCCTGTGAGTCCAACTCCCTCCCTGTCTGGTTGGCAAATGCCCCACACCTGATTACTTCTGCGTTCCTCTCCCTGCCTGCAAGTCCTGCAAGTCCTCTCCCTGCCTGCAAGTCCCTCCTGCCTAGCCCTAAGCCATCTGCTCTTCATTAAATCAATCAGGTGAGGGAAGTGTATTTAAAAAACACTGCGACGTTGATGCTTCATAAATAAAAGTAACAATACCGAAGTCCAGCCTGTACCCAGCTCTCTGCTGGTACAGAGCTCAGCATCTGAGGACACAAAGACAACCTGTACACCGTGACCAAAAAGATGAGCTAAACGTCTCCTCCTCCTAGTTCAATGAAAGGCTCTACTCTCAATACACTATATATAATAACTATACACAATAAGAGCAATTACGAAAACTATCGGCTACAGGAAGTGCAGAGCAAGCAACTTCCAAAACTATAGAAATGACAGGGACTTCTGGCTGCCTGGACAGTCACCCAAAAATCCTTTGTAAAGTTGGGGCATCCATCTTCAGCCCAGAATATCTGACAGACTTATTTGTGAAGCAGGAACTTTGAAGGACTGGCCTACCTTGTCTCGGCAGGGTTCAGCCGTCAACTTTCCAGTGTTCTGTTTGCCAGCAATTTTTTCCCAGTGGCTAGCTTTGCTACACTTGAAGCAAACGCCATAGGGAGGTTCTTCAATGTCCATCATCTTCTCTGAAGTAGAATAGGAATGCTGTCAGGAGCTGACATGTCTCACTGCCAGGAAAATCCTTATGTCATTAAAACGTCTTAAATGTCATATTCTGTAGATGACTAACGTTTTTGAAGACCACCCAGCTATCTCAGTATAACTGAATAGACAAATGTCATTTGTTTCCAGCTATTTACTATTTGCTTAACTTTGAAAACATTAACAGGAGGCTAAATAAAGCTTTTTAAAAAATTATTTATTTATTTATCTATCTATCTATTTATTTATTTATTTATTACGAAAACAGTGTCTGTCTGCATGTACACCTGCACACCAGAAGAGGGTGCCAGATCTCATTATAGATGGTTGTGAGCCACCATGTGGTTGCTGGGAACTGAACTCAGCACCTCTGGAAGAACAGCCAGTGCCCTTAACCCCTGAGCCATCTCTCCAGTCCTTTAATTCACTAAACTAGTATCTAACAGGACTACAAGTTTGATTGTTATAGTTGACTAACAACATGCTTTTCTTAAATATCCAAAACAGCTTGTAATAGTAACTTTCAAGGACTAGAACATTACGTTACATTTTTAAATGAGTTACATAGGAACAATACCTTAAACAAGAATTAAAATATAGAGAGTATGTTGTAACAAAAATAACCTTAAAATTGTATCAATATACAAAAATCTATAGTAATGTAAAATATTTGACTTCTTGATGCTCTTTAGTTTGAAAAGAGATTCAATAATCTGCCCTTTTATCCTGTCATTCCTATATCCTTTTTTTCTTTTCATCCCATCTCCCTCCCTTTTCCCTAACACTCGATAGGAGAGAAAGAATAAAGAAAAAGAAAGAGAGAGAAAAAGATCCATGAATCTAGCCCCCTTTACTTTGTTTCCTCCCTGACCAAGACCATTAACAACTTGTGACTGACTCCCCTAAATGACGATAAACATCCATCACCCATAGAACGGCCAAAAACTATCCATCCCACTTCTTGGGATCAGGGGCATCATGTCCTCAAGATTGCTTCCTGCTGTCTGGGGGCAACATCTCTTTGGGGGACCCTAAGAAAACTGGGATATTGGCTAGGTAGTGGGAGAGCTAGCTGTATCATTTGCTGTCCAGTCTCTGTGTGACAGGAAATGCAAGGCTTAACTGAAGTCCTGGCTGGACCAGTCTGTGGGGCTGGACCATTTAGCGAGCTGTTTTGAAGTTGTCCTCTATGCAGATTTTGGGGAAAACTGTAACTAAGGCAGTCTGGTAGGCTGGATCATCTGAGATACTTCTCTTCGTTGGCGTCTGGTCTTTTTGTTCTGAAAACACAAACTTAAAAGTAATATTCACTGTGTACAAATCAGCTAAAGACGATTCTCTGCTCTATGTCTGAGCAGACTTCATAAGTTCCTTTGGACTGTATAACCAAACTGTAGTTTAACCCCCCATCCATGCCCTAGGAGAGGAGAGCATGTAATAGTATGTCCTGAGAATCTGTGGCCAACAAGATTTACTGGGCTCCTACAGAGACATTCATGTCTCAGCCATGTAGAGGGATCAGCATTCACGTCACCTGTTTTGTTGTTCTTTTTGGTTTCTTTCTTCATGGCTGCAGCCAAGATTTTCAGGATGTCTCCCCTGGTCAAATCTGATCTTTATTGGGCTGGAGACATGGCTCAGAGGTTAAGAGCACTGCTTGCTCTTCCAGAGGTCCTGAGTTCAATTCCCAGCAACCACATGGTGGCTCACAACCATCTATAATAAGGTCTGGTGTCTTCTTCTGGCCTGCAGGTGTATATGCAGATAAAACATTGTATACATAATAAATAAACAAAATATTTTTAAAAAAATCTGATCTTTATTAATCTTGAAGGAATCCACAGCTTTTTGCTTCCTGTTGAAATTAAAGGCATCTCTCCCCCAACACAACACTTCTATTCTGACTTCTATTCTGAAGTTAACACAGCTTTATAATATACGGGCCGGATTAATTCAGCAGTCCTTTCTAACATGCAGTGGTTTGTTGGTTTGTTTGTTTGTTTGGTTGGTTGGTTGGTTGGTTGTTATAGCTGTGCTATCTGTCTCATGAACATTTAGAACATTTAAAGTCAAGAAAGCATTATTTAATCTATCTCTGGGAGGTCTCCCTCTTTTTGTTCTATGAGCATCTCCTTTAAAGTGTAGCCAGATCCTTTCACAATCGCCTGACCTGCAGGATTGTAAGATAGACCTGTAACAGGCTCTATGTCATAAGGTCTAAGAAAATGTTGCATTTTACTGGATACGTATGGCAGAGCATCGTCAGCTCCAATCGGCAAAGGCATCTCCAAGATAGCCACCTCTCCAATAACTGTGCAGTTTCCGAATTATCCCTTCTAAAGCCCATTGAAATCCTGAATAGGGATCAACTGTATGATGTATTAATACATGTAAATACTTTAAATTTTCAAACTCTAAAAAGCGCGAAACAGATAACCTATTGTCTGACATTTTCCTAAGGGGGTATCACCAAGCGGAATCTGTACCCTTAATTCAGAATACTGAGCTTCATTTAGTAACTGATTCTTGACAATATGAATGCATCCGGTCCTATTTGGTTGCACCACAACTGAAGCCTCATCTTTCTGCCATGTTAGCCATTGTGGTTGAGGGCCAGGTTTTAATATGGCTGCTATCAAATCTCTCTAATGTGTTGCAATTACTCAATTTTGCACTGCCAATTATTAAATATCTGTTCTATGTAAGTTACATATGTGCCTTAAGAGATTATTGCTTCATTAAATCTCTTTTAAGTCTAGCACCTGAGTGAACTGCCATCCAAATTTCAAAATATGAATGCTTCATCTGCATGTACACCTCCACGCCGGAAGAGGGCATCAGAACCCAGTGTAGATGGTTGTGAGCCACCGTGTGGTTGCTGGGAATTGAGCGCGGGACCTCTGGAATTGCAGACAGTGCTCTTAACCTCTGAGCCATCTCTCCAGCCCCTATTATGACTTTTCTTAAAGAGGATAAATAAAATTGTAATCATTACCAAAAACATACTTTTTTTTATGATGATAATCAAAACAAAATTATATGGGATCCGAGTGCCCTCTGCATTGTATTTTCTATTTTTTAACACAGAAAACACTTTCTCTTTAATCTCTCAAACTTTCTCCTTCCTCAGAGATTTCATGTTATTATTTTTAAACTAATTATTTATTTTTATGATTTTTGTTTGTTTGTTTGTTTGTTTTTCGAGACAGGGTTTCTCTGTGTAGTTCTAGCTGTCCTGGACTTGCTTTGTAGACCAGGCTGGCCTTGAACTCACAGAGATCCTCCAGCCTCTGCCTCCCAGAGTGCTGGGATTACAGGCGTGTGCCACCACTGCGCTCGGCTCCTTTTTATGATTTTTATACCCAGTTTCTTTTCTCTTTTACTGTTTTCGAACTTAATACATTCCCAGTTCAGAAGTCTGGAGCTTCTTGGTGGCGCTGTGTAGCTGGGAAAATGTTCCGCCTGCCTTTCTGTGCATCTGCAGGTTCCTCCGGCCAGCACGTGTCTATGCTGACTGGCTCTGACCGCTTGGCACAGTCTAGGAGGCGGCCCCTGCCAGTGTGGGGGCCGGACCCCTGTTTGCCCTTCCATGAGAGCCGAGACTTATATCCGCGGGTACCGCGCAGGAGCCCTGCCTCCTTCCCCAGGTCGCACTCGGCATGCTTCATTTCACCTGCAGTCGCTGGCTGCACCTGCAGCTACACCAGCGCTCCAGGAAGTTGCTGCCTGGCTCCTTGGCAGCTCTCACCCGACCTAGGCCTCTGCACTTGGCCTCTGGGAGAACTTGGAGTGGCTGTTCCCTGAACCCACTCTTAAAGGGACCAAGCCTCCCGCCTGCCTGGGAAATAGCATCCAGCTCTGGCAAGTGTTTGTTCCCTACCTTTGTTGAGTTCATTTTTAAACTCTATTTTATTTGGGGTATTTAAGCCTCCATCTCCCTTCCACCAACCCTTTAACCCTAGGTAAGAGGGAGACGGTTAGTGGGGAGAGGGGGCTCAGAACCCTTTACTTCTCCCTGCTGTTTGGGGTCTGTGGGGTTCTTTCGGGGCTATACCAGTCTCTGTCAACAGCAAAGGCAGCAAGCAGTTTCCTCGAGCCACTGAGCCTCCACGAATCTCTTTTAAATCTCTCCTTAAAGAGGCAGGCCTTTACCAGCTGGCAAAGACCACGCCCTGCAGGAGGCAGTTATCAGCTGTGGGCAAACTAAAGCCAAACTAAAAGCCCACACTTGGGATTTATACAAAAACGGAATTACATAACATAACTGTGTTTTTAAAGAAACCTAAACTTCCATTACACGCCTTCCATCTAGAACTTTTCTCGGGCTCTAAGGTTGGATTTCTGCCTACCATGATGGGCGCCAGTTATGGCTAGACAGTCTCAATCCGACAGCTCCCAATAATGTTATAGAGACATTATTATTTATAATAGCCTAGGCCTTAGCTGGCTCATGCCCAACTGGCTCGTATAACTTAACTAATCCCATTTATTCTAGCCCACGTTTGCCATGTGGCCCCATTACTTCTCACCATGCCCTTGTAAGTCTCACTAAGCCCTTCCTCCGTGTCTGGTGGGCAAATCCCCGTGCCTGATTTTTCCCAGAGTTCCTCTCCCTGCCCGGAAGTTCTGCCTTTCCTCTTCTGCCTCCCTATGGACAAACCAGCTCTTTATTAAACCAAACAGGAGGTGAGGGGAGCGTGCTTACAAAAATGAGACTTTGATGCTGCAAAAAACTAACAATACCAAAGTCGGGCATGTACGCCATCCTCTGCCCGTACAGAAATCAGCATTTGAGTAACAGAAACACAACCTTTGCACAGAAGGATTACCCCAACAGTTTTCAAGGCCATTCATCTTACAGAATTACTCCATCGATGCCCCTGAGGGCGTTCTGTGGTGTAGACTCGTTAGTTAATGGACGCTTGGGTTTCCACTCCAGGCTCTGCTGAGTGTTGTGTCAGCTCCCTGTGGAAATGCTAACAATCTTTTCGGGCTTACTCCCGGGAATGAAGCCTCTGTGGTGCGCCGGAGACCCTGAAAACCGGCCAGGTGGTGACGCCTTCACCGTGCGCGCCTTGATGGTCCCACGTCTTCACATCCTCCTCAACACGATGCCCATTTTTAGGCTTGGTATCCTAGTGAGCTGCATCTGTGCTTTTTATTTGCATTTTACCGGGTGACTGGGATACCGAACTGTCTGTGTCTTTGTGTGTGTGTGTGGACACACATGTTGAGGGAGGCATGCATGTAAACAGAAGGTTGCATGTCTCCCTCGATCACTCCATGTTACTTTTCCAGCCAAGGCCTCTCACTGGACCTAGAGCTGGCTGACCGGCTGGTCAGCGAGCCCTGTCTCTACCTCCCATCAAGATTATAGGGACACCTGGCCTGATCCATTTGTTAGGTGCTAGAGGACCAGACTCGGTCCTCATAGCTGCATGGTGAGGACACTGCCATCTCCCCAGCCCCACTGTGGATCTTTTTAAACACCTCTGTTCAAACCCTTCGCCCAGATTCGTTTGTCTTTACACTGGAGACGTAAAAGCTTCAGATGCGGGACTTTCAAATCATCATATAATTCGTAACTATCTCATCCTACGGGTTCTTGCTTTTTTTTTGTTTTTTGCTATGACGTCTCACTATGGGCTCTGGAACTCACTAGGTAGGTAGCCCAGTCTGGCCTCAGTTTGCAGCAGCTCTGCCTCACTCAGCCTGTCAAATGTGGCCCGACAGCTCGAGCCACCACGCCGGCGCCGTGTGATTGTTCGGTCCGGTGTTCCGAAACAGGATGACACCGAATGGCTCAGTACAGCCTTGAGCTCCGAGTTGTGCCGCCTCCACTTGCAGTGTTTCGTGTATAGGTATGCATACCAGGCTCAGCTGGCTTGGCAGGAAATGAGGTCTCCTGTTGTGCCAGGCTATTCTCAAACTTCTGCTCCTCCTGCCTCAGTCTGCCTGGTATTGGATTACAGTTGTCAGCTACTGTGCCCAGCTGGTAGTGTCCTAGGAAGAACAAGTTCTGTTACTGGAGACGTGGCTCAGTGGTAGACTCTTGCTTGTATTTAAGGTTCTGGGTTCAGTCCCAGGACCACACATAAAAATTTTTTGTTCTGGCTGAGTGTGGTGAAGCATGCCTCTCATCCCAGGGAGGCAGAGGCAAACGGATCTCTGTGAGTTCCAGGCCAGCGGGAGCTACAGAGTTGAGACCCTGTCTCAAAAAAAAAAAAAAAAATTGTCCTAGTGAAGATACACTTTATTTCCCTTTGATTGCTAATTCCTTTCGTATTCCACAGAAACAATGGCCTCATTTAGGGTCGTGAGGGTTTACACCTCCATGTTACAAGATGTTTCCATTGTTTTAGCTCTTAAATATAGACTTCTGAGTTGTTGTGTTTACAGATTGTGTGGCACAGGAGTTCAAGCATTCCCTCCCTGAAACTGTTCTAGACCTTTCCCATGGCTGTTGGAAATACCTTATAACAAGACTTTTGGGGCTTTGTAGTTCTTGTGTTTTTTTTCCCTCTGTTGTTATCAAGTGGCAGTTTCTTTATCTTTGTCCTTATCTCCCCAGAGGCCAGTGTTTCACACTCCCCATGCAGGAAGACCATGCATGGCCATGCCAAGTTCTGAACAAGCGCAATGGGACTGCACAGACTCGGCTTCCTGCTCCCTCTTCATCTGGAAAAAGCGCACCAGCAAGCATCATCCAGCACCGCCCTACATTAGATCTACACACATATACATACAAACACACACATGTACACACACATGCACGCACACACTTACAGACACATACAAAAGGAAAACCCAAAACCGACACTGCCACCCCTGACAGCCCCAAAGCGCTCCTTCCCCATCAGAGTACATTTCGTGGGTACACAAGTCATGGTGCCTCACTTTGGGGTGGGAAGTTGGGTTTTGTTAACAGAAATTACAAAGAAATATAAAAGTCAAGTAAGGTAATGAACTCCACGTGCAGCCGTCTCTCACACAGCTCCGGCAGTGCTCAGCTCAAGGACGGCCTTAACTTTTGTTTTGTTTTGTTTGAGAGAGGGTCCTATCATGTAGCCCTGGCTGTCCTGGAACTCACTCTGTAGACCAGGCTGGCCTCAGATTCAGAGATCCGCCTGCCTCTGCCTCCCGAGTGCTGGGATCAAAGGCCGGTACCACCGCGCCCAATACAGCATGAATATTACCGATTGTGTTCTTTGGTCCTCTAACAGATTCTCTGCCTTCTGTTTCCTGGACAGTCTGATTGGGCTCAGACTCAGTGGCAGGAAAACGTCCTACTGTGTGCTTTGATTGTAGCAGGTTGTTGGAATGTTGCAGTACTGGTGCTTGCTGCCTGGATGCAGTCACTGAGCTGTAACGGTGATGTTTTCACTCTCTCATGCCTTTAGATAGTATATGAAATTTGCCAGAAGAAGTATTTAGGCTGAGGATGCATCTCAGTTAGCAAGAGTACTCACTTAACTTCCAGGAAGCCCTGGGTTCAATTGCCAGCGCCACATAAGCCAAGCACAGGGCACACCCCTGCTTGGCGAGGGAGGCAGGAGGATCAGGAGTTCAAGGTCATCTCTACAGGGTGAGTTTGCCAACCTGGGCCAATGAGACCTTGTCCAGAAGGAGGAGAAGGAGGAAGGAGAAGTGAAGTAGATAGGGAGGTGGCTCAGCACGCACAACTGCTTGCCACCAAGGCCAACAACCGGAGCTGAGGCTGCAGAGCCCCCATGGTAGGAGAAGACGGCCTTCTGCGGGTTGCCAGCGCAGCCCCGGGGCCGTTCCAGGCCTGGGGATTTTCCTATCGTGACCCTACTCAAGCCCCCACTGAAAGGAAAAAGGGTTGTCTTTCTCGGGTCCCACCCACCCCCACCCCACCCCCACCCCACCCCCACCCCCAGGGCTGGCCTCAGATTCACAGCAATCCCCCTGCATCAGCATTCCAAGCGCTGGGATTACAGTGCACTCCACACCTGGCTTGGAATCAGCTGTCCCTAGGTTGGGGGTTAGGGAACACCTTGTGATCCCAGTAGGCTGAGGCAGGAGGATGGAGATGAGTGAGACGCTGTGAGACGCGGGGTAGAGAGCGGAGGATCACAGATCTGGAGCCGGAACTAGGGTCTAAGACTTTAAGATGACATAGATGCTCAGCTAGACTCTCAGTTCAAATCCAAGACCTTAAGTCGGGCGCGGTGGTCCACGCCTGTAATCCCAGCATTCCGGAGGCAGGGGCAGGAGACCTCTGTGAGTCTGAGACTTGCTTCTACAAAGAGTCCAGAACAGCAAGGCTACACAGAGAAACCCTATCTCAAAAACAAACAAACAAACAAATTCAAGACCTTAGATTTTTTTAAAAAGATTTTAAAATTTATTGTTTATACAGTATTCTGCCTGTATTTGTACCTACAGGCAAGAAGAGGGCACCAAATATTGTTATAGATGGTTTGAGCCACCATGTGGTTGCTGTTCTCTGGAAGAACAGCCCGTGTTCTTAACCTCTGAACCATCTCTGCAGCCCTAACGTTAGATTTCTTAATTCTAATTCTCTGTATACAGTTTTTTTCTCAAAATTAAATGCCATTTTTCAGTCACATCGTGGCCTTGGCCTTCACGGTTACCCCACATCACAGGGTGTGTCATTGCAGAGTTTGCTTACAGCTTGGTTGTTGGGAGTATTTTCTGTAAGGCGCTGAGGCGGGATGGGTTCCCTGCGGATCTTGTGATGGCTATTCTTGGTTGTCAGCTTGACCACAGCCAGAGTGAACTACAGTCCAGAGAAAAGGAGGGCACACCTGTGAGAGAGTGTCTGCTTGGCTTGCAGTCGGCGAAGCCCCTTCTGTGGGGACCAGGGTAGGAGAAGGCACCGCTGTGATCTGAGGCGGGAAGACACACCTTTCCTCTGGGCGCTCCTGCCGGAGGCCTGTGTAAGAACATGGAAGAATGAAGGTTCTGCTCTCTGTCTGCTTGCGTGTCCGTTTCTTCACCGGCACTGGAGCCTACCTCTTGGGGATTGCAGCTTGGAAGACTAGCTGAGACACTCAGCCTCGTGGGGTTGAGGACCTGGATTCTTGGACTTTCCGTTCACAGCATTGGTTTGTAGGATTGGTTAGACTGCAGCCTCTAAGTCTTCCCTGCATAAAGACATATTTACGCTTTCCTGTCCTGGAGAGCCAGCAACAGGCTTGCGCTCATCACCGTCTCTCCAATCCCTTGTTACAAGTTTTAAGTTTAATTTCTGTTATAGACTTTATAAATCTTTAACCATACCCAATAAACTTATAAATGTTGAAGTATAGAGTTTATATAATAGTTTTATAAATCTTGAGATAAAGTTTATATTTTAGCAAAAGTCCTAGAAAATCAATATCTGGGTGGGAGAGATGGCTCAAAGGTTAGAAACATTGGCTACTCTTCCTGAGGTCCTGAGTTCAATTCCCAGCAACCACATGGTGGCTCGCAACCATCTATAATGAGATCTGATGCCCTTTTCTGGGGTGCAGGCATTGTATATGTAATAAATAAATAAATCTTAAAAAAAAAAAAGAAAATCAACATCTTAGAAGCACTTAGAAAACAACAGTTCATATGTTTTTCTTGTTTTGCTTTGCTCTTTTTCTGTTACAAAATTACATGACTTACCTGTCATAGGACAGACAGCTTTTGAATAAACATGTTTGTATCTAGAGAAGAGGGAGCCATAATCAACTCCAGAGCCAGCCTTTCAATGAAGCAGGACAGCATAAAACAATATTTCAATATTATCCATATCTAAAAATTGAATCCAGTGACCCCGGGAAGCAAGCTGGAAACAGAGAAGGCTCAGAGATAGAGATTTCAAGCTATGGTTGTTAAAGTGGTCATAGTAAGTGGCCGAAGCAGCTGCTGAGCTGGCTGGTGTTCCCCTGCTGGCCCCACCCGCTTTGGGGGCCATGGAGCCAGGAAGTGTGTGTTGTGTCGTCCTGTTGGACACTGACTAGAGACTCATCTGAAATTGCCCTGGAAGAAGTCTGAGATACTGAAAAATGATGGCCTGTTGGGGCGATGTTTTTGTGCTCTTTGTAAAGATTGTCTTTGTATTATTCTGTACCTGCGGAGATCTGATTACAGACCAGACTTTGGAACTGTTATTCTTTGGCTACATCATATTTTGTAAACACTCCCTCCAACACCTTCTGATTGGTTTAATAAAGAGCTGAAGGGTGTTGCTAAAAGGAAAGGAAATCCCGAACATTGGATTTTACCAATAAAGACTCAGGAGCTGGATGCCAGGGTGACACTGTGCTAGGTCAAAGAGTCAGAGAAAGCACCCAGCTGACCTTCTTACTCAGCTCATGTCTCAGAAGGAAAAAGCCAAGAAGCTCAAGCCTAAAGCCTAAGGCCAAGAGCTTGCTAGCTCAGCCCAGGGAGTAAAAGCCAAAAGCTCTTTCTTCTCCACGCAGTCTTAAACACTCTTCAACTCAAAGTCCCTCCTTTCTACTTAATCTACTTAGTCAGATGGTTTCTTGCTCTGCCTCTTGGCCTAGGGTTAACTTTATTCGGTACACAGGTGTACCGAAAGCTCTTGGGTTAAAAGTGTGTGCTAGGGCTGAGCCACAGCTAACCAGACACAAGTTTTTACGGTTCACAATTTCGGAGTTCACAACGGGATCAAATATCCTGCAGCAGAACGGTCAACAGCAAAGGCAGGAGAGGAAGTCAGATAGGAACTCTGGGAAAGAACCCAGGGCGTGAAAGAGTCGCCAGCCAGACCTGGAGGAAGAAACAGGGGCCAGGCCTGAGGAGGGGTAACAGGCGATGTGCAGAAAGTAGACTAATATCAAAGTGTTAATTTCAGATAAGAGCTGGCTGGGAACAAGCTGGAGTAAGCCCAAGCATTTATACATAATAAAAAGTCTCCATGTCAATATTTGGAAGCCGGTGCCCTAAAGAGAGTCTCACTTCAGTGGCCTTCTCTTCTGCCCCCACGTTGTACTCTCCAAACATGTGCTATACCTTTGAGATACCTCCAAGCCTGGTGATCGCTTTTTTTTTTTCCTTACCTCTTCACCTGGTGGGGGGGGGGGGGGGGCTTGCTCTGTAGCTCAGGCTAGCCCATACTCCCCTGCTGGCTTTGCATTTGTGAGTCTTCTGCCTCAGCTTCGGGAGTGCAGTATCATGCCTCACTCTGGTGAGTTTGTTTGGAGGTAGTGTTTTCTGTGGCCCAGCTAGCCTCGAACTCCCTAGCCCTCCTGCGCTCACCTCCCTAGTGCTGCACTATAGCACCAGGCTGCAACCCAGCGCCTGGCGCTGGTGACTTTCGTTTAGACAGTCTCAGTGTGTAGCTCTGGCTGCTTGGGAATTTACTAGGCAGATCAGGCTGGACAGGAACTCACACGGATCTGCCTGCCTCTGCCTCTCAGAGTGCTGGGATGATAGATGTACCCCACAGCGCCCAGCACCCAGTCTCTTCTTAAGGATTTTTTGTTTGTTTGATTTGTTGTTTTGTTTCCAAGTAGGGTTTCTCTATGTAGCCTTGGCTGTCCTACACTCACTTTGTAGACCAAGCTGGCCTTGAACTCGCAGAGATCCGCCTCCCTCTGCCAGGCTTCCTCTAGCATTCTTATGCCCTCAGCTCTGGGCTTCTTCAGGTTCCATGTTCCCAGCACAGCCCCTAAGTTAAATTCCCACATACCCAAGACCAAGCAGCATTGTGCAAGAGTGACTTACCACTCTGGCACACAAGACCCTTGGGAGCCAGGTGTGTCGGCTCCCTCCTTTAACCCCAGCAGAGGCAGGCAGACCTCTGTGAGCTTGAGGCCAGCCTGATCTACAGAGTGACTTCCGGGACAGCCAAAAGCAAAATTGTAGGGGACTCTGCCGCCCTACACCACTCAGAGCAGTCCAAAGGCCAGGGCATCACCTAAAACCCAACAGCTGTCGCTGGAGGCAGCAGCGGCTGCCACAGTGTGAGCTAATGACTTCTCTCCCACTCCCAGTTTCTCCCGGGACATTTTTGGAGAGCCTCAGGAGCCATGCATTCTCAGTGGGGTGAGGGTGAGCTGTTTTTTTCTTCCTTCTAAACCTGGGGCTACTGCCTGCTCCCAAAGGAAGTGTCTGGGATTCTCTAGAGTTGGGAACCTCACACAGGCCTTGGGCAAGTACTGTACCATGGAGCCCATAAAAGGCGTGACAGCGGCCTGAGCCCAGATCCCCGGCACCCAAGTGAAAACCAGGAGACAGGCAGCTCTCTAGGACTTCTGGCCAACACGGCCGAAGCTGAGGAGTCCAGGTTCAGTGAGAGACTATCTCAGGGACGCAGGGCAGCCGTACCCAACTTCTTCCCGCCTCTCGGGGCAAAGGATGATGAGTACACACAGAGCCCACACGCTTTGTAGTATGTGTGTGTGTCCCAGAGGATATCCTGAGGTGTCATTTTCCTAGCACCTTCTCCCTCTTTTTTTTTTTTTTTTTCCCCAGTCAGTCTTCCTTCTGGAACTTGCCAAATCGGCCAGGCTGGCTCCCATCAGGCCCCAGGAATCCACCTGTCTTCACTTCTCCAGTACTGGGATTATAAACGCCTATGATGCACAGATTTATTATTTCTTAGCATGGTTTCTGGGATTGGACTCGGGGGATTCCTGCTTGTGAGGCAGATGCTTTACCCACGGAATTTCTAGCATATAAAACCCTTTGCCTTCCTAACCCACGCTCCTCCCAGCAACCACCAGCATTCCCGTGTTTTTGCCTCAAGCCTTTTTTTTTTTTTTTTTCTACTCATTTACAAATGCACTGAGACATCACCCGAGGCTGCTTTTCCTCCAGAGATGTAAGACAGAGGTTGAAACTGGCTCAAACCTCTCTAGATCAATGGAACCCCCAGCGCACACCTTTAAATTTGAATCCCAAGGACGTGTAACTGGGTTGACTCCACTTGGATCCTTCAGTTTAATCCTGGCAGGCCGGTTGAGCAAGGGAACCTGGTTGACTAGACAAAGAAAGCCTCTCTGAGGGAAAACAGGGAAGATGGCGGACTCTGGGCGAAGCCGCCTTGCTGCGACGCTGATTTAGGAGAGATTAGATAGTTGGTGGCTGTTTCCAGACTGGTGGGCACCGGCTCTCAGCGGGTGGGCCAGATCCCTATCTCCTAATCACTAGATGCCTGGCAGGTCTCCAGAACGAAGATGGTGATTGCCTGGAGCCATTCTGGTTACTGATAAGTTTTCCCACATGTGGATCCTGACGGTTACACTATGTACAGGCCCGAGGGGCAGCTGCCAGGAGGCCTGGCTGAGGTCCCCAAACTCACAAGGGAAAAAAAAAGACAAACAAAAAACACGATTGTTTCGGGGTGGAAGACAAGGGTCAGGGGAGGTTCGTTAGAATCAAGTATGAGGTCTGGTCTCTGCTTGCCTGCAGAAGGCTGAGTCCTGGGAGGGACTTCACAGCTTCCTGCGCTGCAGAGCTGCAGAGCTGCAGAGCTCCAGGGCCTGGGTTCTCGGCCTCAGTCTCTCTGATCCACAGGAGAAGCAGCCTGTCTGGATTCTATCGCCTAAACAGAAGATCGTAGTGAGTTAAACAGCCGTTCTGCCGGCTGCCGCCTCACCTTTAACCCAAGGCGAAGTGGCAGAGTAAGGAGGTGTCTATAGCCAGGGGCTTAGTGACTACAAAATGCAGTCGCAAGACAGCGCCCTCTACTGGAGGGGAAGAAACCGCATCCTCACCAGCCTGTCAGAGTCTGAAATTAAACTCTTTCCGTGCCTGGTGCAAGAAATTGTTCCAGGAGGTGGCTCAGCTGCTAACAGCACTGGCTGCTCTTCCACAGGACCGGGCTTCAATTCCCAGCACCCACAAGGAGGTTCGCGCCTACCTGTAACTCCAGTTCCAGGGCTTCTGACACCCCCACACAGACATGCGTGCGGGCAAAACACCAATGAACATAACATAAAAATAAATTTTATATATATATATATATCATTTTCATATATATATATATATATATATATATGAAAAGAAATTGTTCAGGACCTCAAAACATCCGTGCATCCAGAGGGCTTTGCAGGAGGTTTGAAGATAACAACCCGTCCCGTCTGCTTTTCATGGCAAGTATGTAACAACTGTGCCAAAGGACACCCAGCTACTACACTGCACTTACAGAGAAAGTGCTTAGGAAGCATTTCCTCCTCCTCCTCCTCCTCCTCCTCCTCCTCCCCCTCCCCCTCCTTCCCCCCTCCTCCTCCTCCTTCTAATTCTAATTCTTCTTCTGGCTGTCTTGGTACTCACTTTGTAGAACAGGCTGGCCTTGAACTCACAGAGATCTGCCTGTCTCTGCCTCCCTACTGCTAGGATAAAAAGTATGCATGTGCCACCACGCCCAGATTTTCTTTTCTTTTTTTTACATTATATTCTTTTTAAAAACACTAATTTTATTATATATGTATTTAAAAAAAATTTTTTTTGTATGTGTGTGTGTGTGTGTCCTGTTTGTGCATGTGTGCCTTCGAGGCCACAAGAGGACACCTCCAGATTCCTCTGGAGTTGCAGGCAGTTGTGAACCTTTACAGAGAGGAGCCCCAAGTGTTCTTGGCCACTAAGCCCTCTCCCCAGCCCAAAATTTCATCCTTAATTTTTTTCCTTTGTCTTTTTCCTTTGTTCCTGTTATAGTCCATAGGGTCAAAAAGTACCTAAATTGATAACTGCAAGTAGAAAAATGGGGGCTAGAAATGAGGTATTGGTAGGCTTTCCTTTGGTGTGTGAAATTTAAATATAAGCAAAGGTCAAAAGTGTCTCAGTGAGCTGGAGAGATGGTTCAGAGGTTAAGAGCATAGCTTGCTCTTCCAGAGGTCCTGAGTTCAATTCCCAGCAACCACATGGTGGCTCACGACCATCTATAGTGAGATCTGGTGCCCTCTTCTGGTGTTCAGGTGTACACGCAGACAGAACATTGTATACATAATGAAATAAATAAATTTCAAAAGAAAAAAACACACTTAATTTTTTTAAAAAAAGAAACAAGTGATTTCGGGCTGGGGAGATGGCTCAGAGGTTAAGAGCACTGTTTGCTCTTCCAGAGGTCCTGAGTTCAATTCTCAGCAACCACATGGTAGCTCACAACCACCTATAGTGAGATCTGGTGCCTTCTTCTGACACTCAGATGTACATGCAGACTGAACATTGTATACATAATAAATAAATAAATCATAAAAAAGAAAACCACACTTAAAAAAAGTGATTTTTTTTAAAGTGTCTCAGTGAACAGATTCAGCAATCAACTTTATAGCAATTCAGCTGTAAAAATTTTTAGAAATTGGAACTTTGGTATTTTGGTTTTGATTTGGTTTTTCAAGACAGGGCTTCTCTGTGTAGCCCTGACTGGCCATCCTGGGCAGCCAGCTTTGTAGACCAGGCTGCCCTTGAACTCACAGATGTCTGCCTTCCTCTGCCTCCCAAGTGCTGATAGTATAGTTGTATGGCACCTCACCCAGCCCTTTTTATTTTATTTTTTAAAGAAATAAGTAAATTTCTTTCTCTTTTCTCAGGGACTCATATAGCCCAGGCTGGCTTTGAACTCCTGATCCTCCTGCATTAATTCTAAATGCATTAGTCACCATGCCTGAAAAAATGTTTCTTACTGACTATAGCTAAATGGTGTTGGGAGTGTCTTTGCCACACAGTAGATTCCACCTTTGTCTTGGTTAGGGTTACCCTTTCTGTGATAAAACACCATGTTGGGAAGGAAAGGTTTTATTTGGTTTATGCTTCCACTCTTTATCAGTGAGGGAAGTCAGGACAGGGACTCAAAACACGGCAGGAATCTGGAGGCAGGAGCTGATGCAGAGGCCATTGAAGGGTACTGCTTCCTGGCTTGCTCACCATGGCTTGCTTAGCCTGCTTTCTTATGGAACTCAGGGACCACCAGCCCAGGGATGGCTCCACCCACAAAGGCTGGGCCCTCCCCATCAATCACTAATTAAGAAAATGCTACACAGGCTTGCCCACAACCTGAGCTTTTGTTTGTTTGTGTTTGTCTTAAGGATATTGGTTGGTTGGTTGGTTGGTTGGTTGGTTGGTTGGTATTTTCAAGACAGGGTATCTCTGTGTAGCCTTTGTTGTCCTGGAACTCACTTTGTAGACCATGCTGGCCTTGAATTCACAGTGATGCCTGCCTCTGCCTCCCCGAGTGCTGGGATCACATGCGTGCCCCACCGGATTTGTTTTTTTTGAGACAGGGTTTCTCTGTGTAACGGAGCCGTTGGATATTCTGGACTCACTCTGTAGACCAGGCTGGCCTCAGACTCACAGAGATCCACCTGCCTCTGCCTCCCAAGTGCTGGGATTCAAGGTGTGTGCCCCCACCGCCTGGCTCCACAACCTGCTTTTACAGAGGAATTTTCCTGAGGTCCTCTCATCTCAGATGAGTCGGGCTTGTGTCAAGTTGGCGCAAAACTGTCTAGCACAGCCTTATTCTTCATGCTTTTCTCAGTTGTTCTACATACAAGTACATACTGTCTGCCTTCTGTTCTGTTCCTATAAAATTGCCAGTAAAATCTATTGAACTATAAAGCAAATAGACGTTAGGGAGGCTGTGGTTCTCTGGAGAAGACTCACGCACTGGCTCAGGTAACTGAGCGCTTGGTCCCCAGTGAGTGGTGCTGTTTGGAGAGGTTATGGGGCCTTTGGGAGCAGTGGTCTTTGCTGGAGGAAGTGCTTCACAGGAGTCTTTGAGAGATTGTAACCCCGCCTCCTCTTTGCTCTCTGCTTCCTGCAGGAGGATTAGTGTGACCTCTAAGCTTTCTTGATCTAGCCATCAGCTGCTGTGCTCTCCCTGGAACCACAAGCCCAAATGAACACTTCCGTAAGTTGCTTTTGGTCATGGTGTTTCATAGAGTAACAGAGAAGCAACTAATACAGAGCGTTTGGGAATCCCTGAAGTAGTCACAGTAGTAGACCCCATCAGACCCTGGAAATTAAAAAAAAACAAAACCAGCATCTTTGTGATGGCCTCCTCCGAACGTCTGCCATAGACAGACATATCGCATTCTGTCATCATTGTGTCCCTCCCTCCTGGTCCCGTTACTCCCAGACTCAAGAAATTCACATTACTAGGGCTGGGACTGTGGCTCGTGGGTTACTTGCCTGGCATGCCCCATGCCACGGCTTTGATTCCGGTGCCTCGGAAAGTGGGGAGACCAGATCGAGGTCTCTTCCCTTCAAGGCAGCTCACAGCGTCAGGCTTCAACAACAAAGAGCCATCGCTTAATCCCAGAACTCGGGAGATGGGAGCAGGCAGATCTCCATGAGCTAGAGGCCAGCCTGGTACAGAGCAAGTTCCAGAACAGAAAAATCCTGTCTCAAAAAAAAACAAAAACAAAAACAAAAACCAACCAAACAAAAAGGACGTAGCCCCCCGCCCCCCCCCCCCAGACCTGGCGCCTCCTTCGCTTGCACTCTGGCCTGTGTCCCATCCTTTGTACCACCTGAGGAATTACCTTGTGTGTATTCTTCAGTTCGCTTGCTGAGTCCTTGAAGTGGAATTAGCTCCATTAAGAAACTCATCACGACTGTTATTATTATTGTTGCCATTATTACCATTATTGTCATTTAAGATGGTATCTCACTGTGTGTGACTTTGAGCTCATGACATTCATAGCCACCCAGTGTTAGCTTCCTGGACACTGTGAAGACAGGCACCAACCATTACACCAATCTAAAGATATCATACAGTTGAGAAGTATTAAGAGCAGAAAATTGCCACTGGATCCCAAAGAGTTTGTAGAAGAAAAAGAATGGAAAGTATTAATAATTTTTATATTGATAATAGTTTTGATATGTTAAGTTAAAAATCATTTTCTGTGTCTTGAGGTAATCTCAGTATATTGCCAGGGCTGGCCTCACACTCAGGCGTATGCTCTATCACCTGTGGTTTAAAAATATATTATTAGAATATTTTTATAATATATTTGTTGAAGAGAAACCTTGTCTCAAAAAACAAAAACAAAACAAAAGAACTCTGAAGGTACCTGAAGGCAAGGCCTGAATGGAACAGTGATCACAAGTTTGGCCAAATTCTTGCAAGAGAGTTCCTTAAGTTTCCTGGCATCCAAAATATCACTGTATGAGGCTTAAGTGAGTTAAGGTGGGTTACACACTCAACATGAAGTACTTGGTAAGAATATAGATATTCCAGCCAGGTGCGGTGGCACACGCCTGCGATCCCAGCACTCGGAGAGGCAGAGGTGGACAGATCTCAGCCAATGCTACACAGAGAAACCCTGTCTCAAAAAACCAAAACTTAAAACCAAAAAATTACACACACACACACACACACACACACACACACACACACACTCATTGCACTGGGCATACAGTTGGAGACCCAGCTACTAGGAAGGCTGAGGCAGGAAGATGGACTGAGCCCAGGAGTTCAAGACCATCCAGGCTTGAAGGAGGAGGTATGAGTCTCCACCCCTACCCCCACCCCCAGTATCCTTGTGAAAGACTGAGTTAAAACAGATTCCCTGATAGACAGACAAATGTAAGATGCTAATTAATAAAGCAACAGGTTTCTTTTTTTACCCCCAGCTTCCAACAAATTGACACAGAGAGACTATGATTCCTTTCACAAGTTTAAAACACTGGAGCTGGGCAGATTTCAACCCTGTAAACTCTTCTCTCTCTCGGCTACACAACCCAAGTTACTTGGCAGTAAGTGGTCCTTTCTGGACCTGCTCCATCGAAGCCAGCTTCTCTTTATCTCCTGTTCTTCCTCCCTTCTCTCTCTCATGGTCCCCTGACCCCCAGCCTGGGAACTTCAAACTCCACCTCCCTATCTTCTGCCAAATCCCAAGCTTCAGCTTTTTTTTTTTTTTTTTTTTAACTAATCAGCTTTAAATTAGGTGAAATAAGGTTTACACAACAAGGACAGATATATGTGAGAATGTGTTCATCTGGGCAGCAACCAGATCTTGGGGGCCTTTAGAATACATAGCACCAGACCAATCCACCAACACCCTGTCTCTAAAAAAACAAAACAACAAAAAAACCCAACAATGACAAAAAAAATTTTTTGAGGCAGGGTCTTACTGTATAGACCTGGCTGACTTGGGTCTTACCATGTAGACCAGACTGGCCCTGAATTCACAAAGATCTGTCTGCCCCTGCCTGAACAGTGCTAGGATTACAGGCAGGTTCCACTATGCCCAGCTTATTATTGAAATGTCACAGTCAGGTGTGGTGTGCACCCCTGTAATCCAGCCCTTGGGAAGCAGAGGCAGGAAAGTTGCTGTGAGTTAGAGGCCAGTGCGTTCTAGGTTGGCCCAGGCTACACAGGCAGACCAGGCCTCAAAACAAACAAAGCAAAAAGTATTTTTCAGCTCTTTCTGTTGTTTGCTTTGAGGTAGGGTCTCTCTCTAGCCTGGGATGGCCTAGAACTCATGTAGCCCAGGCTGGTCATACTAGCAGCAGTCCCACAGCCTTTAGGCATTAGCTGTCATGCTGGCTCTTCTTTTTGTTTGGTTGGTTGGTTTGTTTTTTGTTTTTCAAGACAGGGCTTCTCTGTGTAGCTCTGGCTGTCCTGGAACTCACTCTGTAGACCAGGCTGTACTCAACCTCACAGAGACCCACCTGCCTCTGCCTCCTGCATGCTGGGATTAAAAGTGTGTGCTGCCCCTCACCCCCACCCCACTCTTCTAGCTTTTTATTTTAACATGTACTATTCACACCTTGTGACGAAAACAAGGGGGAAGGGCTTCTTCAGCTCATGGCATCCGACATTTCAGTCCTTCAGGGTTGGGAGGACAGTTCAACTCACAACAGCTGGAGCTGAATGAAGATGAAGTCCCCAGGGAGAGACCACTACAACCTCTCTCTAACCTTGCACTATTGCATCTCTTCCCAACGAGCTATCCAAGTTTTGAATTCGTCAATGGAATAAAGCATTCACTATGTCAGAGGGCTTTTAATCATCTCTGAAAATGGCCTCTCGGGGCCCCTGTACTTATATGCACATACCCACACAGAGACACATACCCTAAAAATAATAAAAATAGCTGGGAGGTGGTGGTACACGCCTTTGATCCCAGCACTTGGGAGGCAGAGGCAGGTGAATCTCTCAGTTCAAGGCTAGCCTGGTCTACAGAGCAAGTTTCAGGTCAGCCAGCTATGAAAAAACAAAATAAAACAGAAAAAAAAGAAAGGAAAGAAGGAAGGAAGGAAAGAAAAGAAGGAAGGAAAGAAAAAAGAAAGAAAGAAAGAAAGAAAGAAAGAAAGAAAGAGAGAAAGAAAGAAAGGAAGAAAGAGAAAGAATAATAATAATAATAAAAAGAGTAATAAAAAAGGCCAGGCATAATAGCACATATCTTACATCTTTGATCCCAGAACTCAGGAGGCAGAGGCAAGCAGATCTCTGTGACTTCAAAGTCAGCCTCTCTACACAGTGAATTCCAGGCTAGTCATTGTGAGACCTTGCCTCAAAATAAAACTTTTTTTTTTTCTCAAGACAGGGTTTCTTTGTGTAGCCCTGGCTGTCCTGGACTCAATTTGTAGACCAGGTTGACCTCGAACTTACAGAGTGCCAGGATTACAGTACTCTGTAATTACAGTGTCCATCACCCCATCTGGCTAAAAAAATTTTTTATAAAACAAAACAAGGAGAAGTTAGAGGCTTTTGAGAATCAAGATTATTGAGTCCTTGAACCATTTCTGGGTCCCAGCAGACAACTGGAGTTTTATTCTTTGGCAAGGAGGAAGCAGAATCTCTGGGATGGGGACCCAGGCATAACTGAAGGTTGGAGGGTTCCCCCAATCAGATGGTGATAATGTGAACAAATTCACGGAAGACTTGAGATACTTGCATCATAGCTTAGCTCCTAGGTCACTGGGAGTCACAGCTTTACTGCTGGGAGGTAAGGGGTCAGCAAACATTTCCAAGCAAACCTGAACCGCAGGACAGACTGTTACCAGCTCCAGAAATATAAAGAGGGTGCTGCATTTGTGATTCAAAACACGATGTTATTTAAAAAACAAAACAAAACAAAACAAAACAAAAAACATAAAACAGTCAAAGTGGTGCACTGCCTGTAATCCCAGCACTCAGGGAGGCAGAGGCAGGGAGATCTTTGTGAGTTCAAAATCAGCCTGGTCTACAAAGTGAGTCTAGGACAGCCAAGGCTACAACAGAGAAACCTGTCTCAAAAAACCAAGACCAAACCGAACCAAACCAACCAACAAACAAAAACAACCAAACGCCATCAACAATAAATAACAAGCTGGTCATAGTGACACTCTCCCACAATTCCATCCCTGGAGAAGAAAACATTTATTAACAAAAGGTAATAAATTATTAGTTAAACGTAAATTTTTAAAGGAAAAAGCTTCTTAATGGAATAGTGGTGTATCTCAGTGGTAATGTAGTTGCCCAGCTTATGCAAGGCCCCGAGTTCCATCCCAGCCCTTCAAAACAATAAACATGATAGAAATAGAAGAAAATGTCCCAAACTTAAGAGCATACGTGTCTACATTGAAGAATGACATCCCTTAGTGCAATGGATGATGATAGATCCATCACAGGGCACCTGTTAATCCCACAGACGGGATGAGAAAGCCCACTGACCCAAACCATGGCCAAGGTAATTGAAGCAAGCCTTTTTACTCATGTCTCTCCCTAAGGTGGGGTTCGAGAGATCAGCATTGCACACGGGGAAGATAAGGGCTTTATCTCAGGTGCAGAGGGTTTCCAAATGGGGGATTTGGCAGCCAAACAGATTTCAAGGTGGCCATAACAAGGCGGTCATAACAACCTCTTAAAACAAAGACATGATTGCAAGGTGATCATAGCAAGGTAGTAACAAGTGGTCATAAAACAAGGTGGTGGTAACAAGAAATAAGGTGATCATGACAAGGTGGTTATAGCAACTCTTTGAAACAAAGGCATGGTTGCCATTTCTTGTAACAGGCAGTACAGAACATTTGTAATTAAGGTTATAGGTGGGACATAGCCCAACCATTGAAGACAGAGATTTAGCCATGAACAGGAATAAACCTAGTTTCTCTTTATTATAAGATGGTTTTTAAGCCCAAGATGGGTTTGTCTCTGGTGGCACATGACTTTAATTCCAGCCCTAGGGAGGCAGAGGCAGGCAGATCTCTGAGTTAGAGTCCAGCCTGGTCTACAGAGTGAGTTACAGGACAGCCAGGGCTACACAGAGAAACCCTGACTCACAAAATAAGTAAATAAATTGATAAATAGATGTTTTCAGGTGTAGTGATGCTAAGAATTGAACCTGGACCACTAATTTGTTTGATGTTTTTTTCTTTAATGTTTAGTCAGGTCTTGCTATGTAGACTAGGCTTGCCTTAAACTCACAATCCTCATCCACTCTCTCTCAACCACCTGTAATTTCAACTCTAGGAGATAACAAATGGGACCTCAAAGTCAGCACAAGATCCCCAAACCCACATTCCTCAGCACAATGAATATTTATTTGACCCAAAGGAACAGAGGACAGGGAATGACACAAAGACAAGAGACAGAGGACAAGGGGGAAGAAGAAAGGAACAAGGAAACAGGGAGATATTTGCCCTGGAGGTGACAGAGGCCTGCTCTGGATAGAGAGGAGACAGACAGGGCCCATAGGCAAATGGCAGTTTATAAGGGGAAAAGGGGAAAACCCATGTTAAGATGAGTTGGTTAATTTTAATTGGGCATGTTAATTAGGTGAGCCCAAAGGGGGATTTTGGTTGCTGGACTTCGATACCTTGATAGCTAGACCTTGGTGGTCAGCCTTGGGAGGGGGAAGTGGCCAAAAAGGGAACAGACATTTGTAGCTGGGTCCAGGAATGTAATCTAAAAGTTTTTAAGCAAGCAGATGCAATGGGGGTAAGGCAAGGCCTGCCAGAGCAATGTTTGACAGCTAGAACCCCTTCAGAACTCTTCTGGCCTCCACAGGGACCTGCACACATATGCACATACACACAAAATAGACACACAGACAAGCAAACACACGCATGTATATAATTTTAAAACAATAATAACTTTAAAAAGAAGGCTTTGTCTTGTCTTTCATTATGCGAATGTGGGATTAGGGTAGGTATGTACACACGAGTGCAAGAGCCTGAGGGGCCAGAAGAGGGCACCAGATCCCTGAATCTGCAGTTGCAGTTAGAAGCTTGATGAAGGTGCTAGGAGCCGATGAACACTACCCAGCTGTATTTCATGTTTGTTTGTTTGTTTTGTTGTTTTTGTTTTGTTTATTTTAAGGTTCCTCAGATTGTCTATTATACAGACAATATTATGTAGGTTATAGACTATATTCTATATAATCTGGACCTTACCTAGAATGACAGCTTTTCGGTCAATATACAAAAAGGACAGATGCTCCAGACTGCATAGGAACAGAGGACTCCAAGAAAAGTGTCTTCAAGGTGAAACTGACAAAATATGTGGTAGTCATGGAGATGCGCCTCCCAGACCCTCCCTTCCAAGGGCTTGCAGCCCTGCTGTGGGAGGCTTGGAAAGCAAAGGCCTTTAGCTGTCAGCTCCTTTGCAGTTGGCCTCAGATTTAAACAACTTGCTTATCCTTGAGGTTCTCCTTGCAGAAGAGGACCCACTCAGGGTGAGCCATCCAGCACGGGTGCAAAGTGGGCCCTTCAGCTCAGCTTCCAAAGCTGATGGCAGAGCAGAGTGTCAGATGGTTACGGGCTCTGCCAGGCCTGCGCCCCTTTGAGTTTTGTCCAATCCTGTTTCCTCCTTCCTTCACAGAGGTTGAACCTTAACAAGCACCCAGGCTTCCAGAGAGACCCACCCAGGTCACCTGTTCCTCCTCAACAGCCACACATTCACACACACACACACACACACACACACACACACACACAGACAGAGACAAAAAGAAATACGTTCATAAATAAGCAAGTGACAACCCTGAACTCTGTGGAAGAGACAGACTTGTACAGGAAAAGAAAAATAACCCTAACACTTGTAGGTGAACAAATATTGAACTCATCAAAAATATTTTGGCAGTCTGGGGAGATGGCATTGTGTGTGCGGGGTGTGTGTGTGTGTGATGAGAAGAGTTAAAACTCTCTTTTATAGCAGAGAATCAAAGGATGGCATCTAAACCAAAACACCAAGAAGCGGCAAAACAAGCATATTTATCTAGGGACATGGAGACAAGTGTAAAATTCAGCTCCCAGCATTGAAATGACTGCCTCTGGGAAAGTGTGGGAACTGCCTTCTTCCTCCATAGGAAATCTTGCTACGTGTGAGCTCTTTCAACTGTGTGCTTGTGGCCGGCCAGGGAGATGGTCCCATCTGTAAAGTACTTGTTTATCCCAGAACACACATTAAAGCCAGATGTGGGGCTGGAGAGATGGCTCAGTGGTTAAGAGCAAATAATATTCTTATAGAGGACTCAAGTTCTGTTCCCAGCAACCACAGGGAAATTCAGAAGTCCCTGGAACGTCAGGCGGGAGGGGGGAATCCAATGTTTCTGGCCTCCTTGGGTACCTTCACTCATGTACACTTCCCATACACACACACATAATTTAAAATAAGATAAATCTTAAAACACAAGCCAGGTCGGGCTGGAGGGATGGCTCAGAGGTTAAGAGCACTGGCTGCTGTTCCAAAGATCCTGAGTTCAATTCCCAGCAACCTCATGGTGGCTCCCAACCATCTATAGTGAGATCTGGTGTGATATGGTGGGATCTATAGTGCCTCTTCTGGCAGAAGGCACACATGCAGACAGAACACTATATACTTAATAAATAAATCTTTTTAAAAAAACAAAACAAAACAAAAAAAACAAGCCAGGTCAGCTGGGCACGGTGGCACATGACTGTAATCCCAGCACATGGGAGACAGAGACAGGCAGATCTCTGTGAGTTCAAGGCCAGCCCGCTCTACAAAGTGAGTCCAGGACAGCCAAGGCTACACAGAAAAACCCTGTCTCAAAACAAAACTAACTAAAAATTTATTATAGAGTTTTCTTTTAATAAAAAAATAAGAAGGGCAGATGACTGGCAGGCTATCAGGAAAGTGTTCTGGGGAAGTGGAGACAGCTGGGACAAATGACTACACCTCATTTTGGGAGCTGGGAGTCCCAAGAAGCCACCTGGAGGCACTGGGCACTGCCAGGGACAGTGGCAGTGGCACATGCTTATAATCCCAGCACTCTGGGAGGCAGAGGCAGGCAGATCTGTGAGTTTGAGGCCAGCCTGGTCTACAAATCAAGTCCAGGACAGCCATGGCTACACAGAGAAACCGTCTTGAAAAAAACCAAAAACAAAAAAGTAAAAACTTGTATGTTAAACCCACGACTTTGTGGTGGTGGTTGTTTCTGGAGAACTTCATTAGGCCGATGCTCAACTGACTAAACTTTAGGATCTACTGCTCAAAGCAAACTTGAATTCACATACGTGCTTTCCTTTTTTCCTTCCCCTCTCTCTCCTTCCTCCGAGTTTCCTTCTTTCTGTAGTTATTGAGATATGGCAAGTTCTCTACCATCCGGAGTTCTTCCAGACTGAAGCCCCTGCCAGCTCAGCCCCTGGTGTGGTATCTAACTGTAGGGCACCTCACTATGGGCCTGATGGGACCGGTGGCAGACTGAGGGGCAGTGCAGCACGCTTCTGCCTGCCAGGCTTTAGGTATGTGGATCTTTCGTGCCCATTGGTTGAACCAAGTGTCCACTCGCTGCTGCCAATCCTAGTGGAGTGGGGCTTCAGGATCTTGCCATGCCGCCAGGTGCCATGACAGCCTGATCCCAGGCCCCTCCCTAAGTTTGGACTTTTTTTTTTTTTTTTTTTTGAGACAGGATCTCATGTAGTTAATGCTGCCTTTTGTAGCCTAGGCTAGCCTCGAACTCACGAGCATCATGTGTCTGCCACTCAAGAGCTGGGATTACAGGTACACACCATCATGCGTGGCTCACACATCTTAGTATGTGTGCAGTTCTCTTGCCTAGAATGTTCTTTCTGAACCACGTCCACACCCTTCAGTATTCACCCCTTCAGGGCATAGGGATGAAAAGCCACGGCCTGGAAATTAACTGGATGGAGACCAGGGAGGCAGCGCAGCTGGTGGGGTGTTACCCAGCATGCATCGAGCCCTGGTCGTGATCCCCTGCAGTGAATTAAACCGGGCATGGTGACACAGCATAACGAACCCTTGGGTGGAGGGACAGAAACAGAAGAGTCGGGCTTTGAGGGTCAGCTGTGCCTGGAAGCCCAACCTGGGCTACAAAGGACCCTGTCTCAAAAGAACAATAAACTTAGCCTACCACTGGATTCCCGTTGCTGTACGAAGGGCTGACGGCAGTTTCTCGCACATTGCAGGACTCTGGATTAAGTTATTTCTAACTGTCCTATTCTCTTAGCCGAGACTAAGTATCTACTCCTCGACCGTGGTAAGGAATGACTCCCGCGCACAGAGGCACTCAGTAAGGGCCTCGCACAATCAGCCTTCCTTGAATTTTACCAACTTAATTCTTTGTCCTATTTATTTTTAACAGGATGGGGCATGCAGCTGCGTGCATATGGGGGTCAGAAGACAATTTTGTGGACCCCTGTTTTTCTCCTTCCACCTCTCCATGGATTCTGGGGATCGAACTCAGGTCGGGAGGTTTGCACGGCAAACGCTTTACTCACACATCCATCTCGCTGGCCCACTCGTTACCCGTTTTCGTGAACTGGGAATGAGCGTGCTTCTATCATTATTGATCCCTGCCTCCACACAGTAAGTAGGCTTTTAGGAAAGGCTCGTTCGTTCAAGGCCTTGCAGCTCTGGGAAGCGACCAATCCCCATCCATTTAGGTTAGAGAGTGAGGACGACGTCAAGAGCCTGGGAAACCGCAATCCAGTCCGCTCTCTGTCCAGAGTAGGATTCGCGGCAGCCAGAGGCAAGCGCTGCATCGGTTCATCCGTCGCCATGGCAACCTCAGGACCATCCACGGAAAAGGGGGCGGATCGCCTAGGTGGCCGCGCGTGCCTGGGTCGCGTGCAGCCCGGAGGAGCCCTCGGGCGTCAGGAGGGCGCTGCTTCCTCTGGCCACACGGGGGCGACGCAGAGCTGGGCTCCGCGCGTGCGTGGGAGCCAAGGGCCGCGCCGGGGCCTCTGGGCCCGAAACTGGACTCTCCCACAGGGCCCGGGCCCCCTTCCGAGCGTCTGATGTGACGTCGCCCACGCCACGCGACAGCCTCTCCCAGGACCGCCCAGCTCCTGCTCCGCTCCGCTCCGACCCCCGCTGCTCCCCGGCCCGGCACACGCCAGCCCCGAGCGTCCAGGCTTGGGCCTTAGTGCGGCCCGACGGTCCCGGGAGGCCCACGGAGCACGCGCACGCACGTGTGTGGGCGGGGTTTCGGGCGGGGCAGGCCTCTGGGGCCAGAGCCCGCGGTGCGCGTGGGGTGATGGGAGCCGGGACTCTGGGGAAGCCGGCGGGCACGGGTCCTGTCCGCAGGGCACCGCGTGGCCTGGATGGGTTTGGGCGCTCGACTGTAACCCTAGGGTATCTCGGGTTTGAGGCCCAGTTGTGTGATGGGACCCGGAACGCGGGTTGGGAGAGGACAGGAGAGGAGAACCCTAGGACCCAGCCTGGGACAAGGTTTAGGGCCTGGGTTTATGGAGTTAGTAAGGACCTTTGGTATGCCGTCCACTCCTTTACATTCCAGCAACTGCCCAGGCTTGCCACTGGGCAGCACCTTCCCTCCGGGCACCGCAGGCTACGTCCTACACAGAACCCAGCCAAGCAGAGAGGTTCATGAGCGCCTCATCTTCAGTTTCAGGCATGGTGGCTCATGCCTGTCATTCCTGGGGTCGGGAGGTCACCAGGAGTTAGAGCCCAGCTCTGACTACACAGTGAGTTCCAGGCTTGTTGATTACAAAGTGAGACTCTGTATCGAAAGAATAATAATAATAATAATAATAATAAAATAATAATAATAAAAACATTGAAAACCTAAAACAAGCGAGATGGAAAGATAGAGGAACCCAGTCTCCTTTCCTGCTCTATTTGTGGCTCAGGCTCTAGCTGTTTCCCTACAGGGTGGGCTGGGGACAGCCTCAGCTCCTTAGCACCAGGTGCTTTTGTTAACTGCTGAGGGATAGGAAGGAAGTGCCCTGTTCTTCTCTTACTGTTATGTTCTCCGTGGTTCTGCATGGGCATACCAATAACCCCTGCCTGGTTTTCCTCCGCTTTTTGTTTCATTTGTTTTTCTTTTTATGTGAAGCCAGAGAAACTCTATCTCAAAAAAAAAAAAAAAAAAAAGGACTTTTAAATTTTGTTTGTTGATTTGTTTTGAGAGTAGCCCTCGCTGTTCTTGAACTCCATTTGTAGACCAGGCTGGCCTTAAACTCAGAGATCCATCTGCCTCTACCTCCTTATTGACATAGCAACAGTAAATTTTGTGTTTACACACTGAAGAATTCCTGCACATATAAGTATGAAGAGGTAACACGCTTATGGTTTGCTCAGTATGTATTGTCCTGTGTCTGTGTCAGTACAGTAGATTATGCTTTGTTATTTAGAGTCAATATTTCCAGAAAGAGGATACCTACAGTTCTGATATCCTCTACTAATCAGGTTTAGTTTGTGCCTGTGCTTATAACATCATAGGTATGTGACTCACAAAGATCCTCCTGTTTCTGCCTCCCAAGTGCTTGAATACGGATGTGAGCCATGCTGCCTTAATTGCTTTATTCCATAAACTGTGCTCCCTGGAGTGCCTAATGCCAAGTAATTCATGAAATGGCAATCTGGGGTCTGGAGATTCTCCTGGGAGGCTTCCTTGCCAAGGTCACACAGCTAAGACAGAATGGCAGAGCCCTGAACTGGGCCCAGCTTTATCTGATCCCATGGCTCTGTTGATCTCTTCCTGTTAGCATTCTGGTGACTTCCTTCCAATCCTTATATCTACGCAACAGGGCAAAAATATTTACAGGTAAATATTCATGGTTTTTCCTCCTCCAGTCTTGTTAGAAGCGTATTGTGAAGATTGCTGTGGGAGGAGGTGGCCCAAAGCAAAAGGCCGCTGTGGATCTGGGGGGATTTCCTCCTAGGTCCACTCAGGAAAAGCTGATGGCAGAGGAGGCAGAGAAGTGGGTTGGCAGAGCCAGGGTGGTCATCGACTTGGAGGAGGGAGAGCAAGCAGGGCTTTCTGGTGCTGCTCTGGCAGCTCGGAACTTTGGGAAGACTTAGAAGGATTCTGAGCAGCCGCGAGATGCTCTGTGTAATGTAAGCCCGGCAAACCCTGAAGCCTCCATTCAGGCTTTCTCCTCCAGTCTGTGCTTTTTGGGGTTAGATGGGTTACAAAGAGAGAGGGAGAGAGAGAGAGAAAAAAAAAAAAAGAGTGGTGTTTAGGTACATAAACTTTGTACTCTTTCTCTCGCTAAGATTTATTTTTTGTCTGAATGTATGTGTTTTCCTCTATGCATGTGTGTGTTATGTGTGTGTCAGGTGCCTGTGGAGGTCAGAAGAGTGTGTCAAATGCTCTGCTGTTGGAGTTACAGACAGTCCTCAAACATACACACACACACACACACACACACTCATTGATGTACACACCTATACACACCATAAATAGCAAATTTAATTATTTTTAGGAAAAGAAAAAGTGGGCTGGAGCCAGGCATCATGGAGTATTTGGGAGACAGAAGCAAAAGGATCAGGAGTTCAAAGTCACACTTGGAGGCATGGCAGTGAGACTCTGTCTGCATCCCTCCCCCACCCAGCAAACACACACAAAAGGTAAAACCACACAGAGACTGCGCTGCTGTGCTGGTTCCTCAGCCTTGTGGTCTGGGTGACTCTTCCTGTCCTCTTTGCTTCAGACTGCAGAAATGCAGAACTTCTCTCTCTTCTTTCGTATTTTCTTTGTTCCAATTTCCTCTGCTTGTTTTTTCAAGACAGGGTTTCTCTGTGTAGCCCTGGCTGTCCTTGAACTTGCTCTGTGGACCAGGCTGGCCTCGAACTCAGA
>NW_026591598.1:12025883-12033383 GCF_907164565.1 Psammomys obesus | reverse complement strand
CACCTATTGGTTTTAACATCCACTAATGAATCATTATTTTATTAGGTATTGCAAAATGGTGATTTTTTTTTCCTTTTTTACTTTGCATTTATTATCTGGAGAATTCCTCCATAAAAATGAACTTGTCATTATTTTATTCTCCTGAAATACAGTTTATACAAGACAGGAAATGCTTCCTTCCTCGTGGTTTTGTTGTTGTTGTTTGTTTGTTTTTGTTTTTGTTTTGAGACAGGGTCTCACCATGTAGCCCTGGCTGGTCTGGAACTCGCTGTGTAGAACAGGTTGGTCTGACACTCACAGAGATCCACCTGCCTCTGCTTCCCCAGTGCTGGCACAGAAGGCGTGCGCACACTCAGGTGCTCTGCTTTAGTTTTTTGAATACAATTTTATTGCCTTGATTTTTATTTGTTTGGGTATTTTGCCTGTGGTCTGTCTGTGCACCACACGTGTGAAGTGCCCATGTCGATCAGAGGTTCGCATCAGAGCTCCCCGACTGGAACCACAGGTGGTTGTGAGCCACCGTGTGGGGGCTGAGAGTCAAAACCTAGGCCTCTTGGGGAGCACAAAGTCCAGTCCTTTCTCTCTGGTTCTTGTGGTTTGGTTTTGTTCTCTTGTCCTTGAGACAAGTTCTCCCTATGTAGTTCAGCAGGCCTTGAACTTGAGATCCTCCTGCCTCAGCCTCCCAAGAGCTGAGGATTATAGTTATGTGCTGCCTAAGCCCTCTTCCACTCACATGTTTTTTTATAATTTTCCTGTGTGTAGAACAAAGTGTTCAGTGGATGGAGAAGGGCCTCGGAGTGTGGCTGACAGCTCAACTGCATGGCTTGCTGATGGGACAGCTCATCAGAGCTCTGAACCTCAGCTTCCCCGTCCTGGCTTGCCCATACTGTCCGCAGAATCACATCTGTGATTCCCAGGTCAAGCAACTCCGAATTCAGGAAATAACTCCTCACATAGGACAGAAGTGTGGAGGAAAGTGTCCAGGCTACACCTGGCACGAGGCAGGGACCCGTGACAGTCTCTACTGCCTCTTAGCTCCCTCTTGGAGAAGAGGACTTCAGCCGAGGATTACTTCAGAGTCAGCTGCCGACCATCTAGGACAGTGTGAGGGGCTGGCTGTCTCAGGAGGTGAGCGGGAGGCAGATTCCTCTGGTTTTCTGGCAAGAGCTGGGGCGGAAGTTAGATCTGCCCTGAACTTGCCGTGGGATTCTGGGAGGGCCACACGATCGCCTTGCACTGTGCTTCCCTGGAGGGTAGAGGTGTGTGAGGAAGGCATGGCAGGTGGGTGGGGATGTGCGCACCACGGTACACCATGGGCAAGCTCAGGAAGGAAGCATTAGCTTGGTCTGAGCTGGGAAGGTCCCTTCTTGAGCTCCCATCACAGTCGAGGGCACCTGCAATTGTCGGTCACTGAGGGGCCAAGTGAGGTTTGGCTTGGCGCCTAGCTTTGTCACAAACCCACTGAGCACACTGTCAGCCACTTCTTCTCTGGGACCCGAGTCCTCCACTTGTAAAAATCACCACAGTCAAAGTGCAGAGCTAAACACGAGCAGCAGGGAGAGCGAGCAGGGAAGAAGGGAGGGCACGGTGGAAGTGTGGCAGTCATTTGAGGGAGAGAGCACCAGTCAGTTACTGCTGATGTGTGCAAGGCCGGACAAGGACCCAAGTGGCCAAACTTTGAAAGAGGCTAGTGTTTTAGCCAGGCCTGTAATCGCAGAAGCAGGCAGATCTCTATAAGTTTGAGGCCAGCCTGGTCTACAAAGTGAGTTCCAGGACAGCCATGGCTATACAGAGAAATCCTGGCTCAAAAAAAAAGAAAAGAAATACATGTAACCAAAATAAGTACAAAGTATGGGTCTAGGCTGGGCCCAGGTGTCGTGGCACATGACTTTAAGTCTGGCACTCAAGGGATGGAGGCAGGCCGATCTCTTTAAGTTTGAAGCCAGCCTGATCTACATAGCAAGTTTCGGTCAAGTCAAGACTACAGAGTGAGACCCCTCTTGTCAAAACAACAAAAACGAACACGCAAAGGTAATCGAGGAGGAAAAGAAGAAAGACTAGGAAGGGAGAGGAGAGCAGTAGGGATACAATTCAGCGGTAAAGCATTTGGCTAGCATGTGGAAGGCCCTAGGCTCACTCCCCAGCATCCTCCAGAAATAGCTTGGGGATCTAAAATCAGAGAAATTCGTGTGTTAGCTTTAAAACTGGAGGTTAGTAAGCACATGCACCGATCTTCCTCAGGGCCTGATTGGGGTCCCAGCACCCATGTCATCCAGCTCACCCGTCTTTAACTTCACTGGAGGTTCTCTGATGCCCTCTCCTGGTCTCTGTAAGCACTGCATTAGTGTGCAAAACCATATTTTCACATGCATATATACATACTTTAAAAAAATAAAAATTAAAAAAAGCTGGTGGTGGCGGCACACACCTTTAATCTCAGCTGAGGGGACGTAGAGGCAGGCTGATCTCCGAGTTCAGGGCCAGCCTAGTCTAGAAATTGAGTTCCAGGACAGCCAGAGCTACACAGAGAGACCCTGTCTCAAAAACAAAAATACAAAACAAAGAAACCAAACAAACAAACAAAAAAGGTGTGTCCTTGCCCCAAAATTGTGTCGTTATTGCTGTTCTGTTTTTTGAGGCAGGGATTCCCTGCGTAACCCTGGCTGTCCTGGAACTCACTCTGTAGACCAGGCTGGCCTTGAACTCAGAGGCTGCCTCTGCCTCCAGAGTGCTAGTATTAAAGAAGTGCACCTGCTTACCCAAATCTCTTAGCATCTCTGTGCCTCACCTTTTGCATCTCTGTGCCCCACTTTTTTTAGACTGTGAAGTGGTGGTCATTGTGGCAAATGCTTAATGCTTTCGTTGTGACAGTTGTGGGAGCCATGCCAAGATGGGGGTAGGGTTGGGTCATGGCACAAAACCTACGGAGGTTTCTCAAAAATCTCAATGATCAAGATTTGGTGTTGTGAGGACTAGGGAAACATCTTAGTTGGTAAAATCAGGAGGCCACAGGTTTGATCCCTTGCGCCAAATAAACTGGGCATAGCCATGCCCGCCTATAAAAGGCCCAACTTTGTTGTTGTTTATTTGTTTTTTGTTTTTGGAGACAAGGTTTCTCTGTGTAGTTCTGGCTGTCCTGGACTTGCTCTCTGTAGACCAGGCTGGCCTCGAACTCACAGGAATCCACTTGCCTCAGCCTCCCAAATGCTGGGACTAAACCTGGGCAGCACTATGTCCTGCTCAGAGAAAGGGCAATTTTATCACCAACATTCTTCAATAAAAGGCCTACCCGGTTTCATTAAAATGTCTTAAAAGTCTTACAGGAAATACACACCTCAGTTATTGAACATAGCTGACTAGCCACCACCCTTAGCAGATTCTGCCCTAGGCCACGGGTTTCCAAGTTCTGGCTCCGTTGAGCCCAAAGCTACCTCCCAAAGCTAACTTTCCAGTTCTGACACCGTAAGGGACAGAGGCAAGTCAGCAGCTTACGTAAGTCTTATTTTCCCCGGAAACAAACCCGAAATCCACACCCACCCCTACCAGGCAGGTAAGTGAAGACACTGCCCCGAAGACAGATGCACGCTTGGCAGGCTTTGAAGGTGACCAAGGCTGGGTGTGGTGGCTCATGCCTGCAGTGCCAGCAGTCGAGAGGCTGAGGCAACAGGGCTGTTGCTAGTGTGAGAGCACCCTGTTCTACGCAGGGAGTTTGGACTAGCCCGGGCTAGAGAGTGCGACCCTGCCTCAACAACAACAACAAAAAAAAACACAAAAAGGTGATGGGTACCTCCAGTCCCCCCACAAAGTTGCTCTTGAATCCAGATTCTGGGGTGGGGGAGGGGGGCTGGTAGGTCCTCTTGACCCCAGGAAGGGTCGCTAGCTGGGATGCTGAGCTGCTGGGTGGCAGCCTGGAGGGTGGAACATTTTCTTTCCCCAGTGTGGGGGCTCCAGAGAAGCCGCCCGTGAGGAAAGACTGTACCCCCAGACAGCTGACCTGCTCCTCTGACTCTCTGCCTCCTCCGCTGAGAACATAAGTTCCCAGAGCCCGACACACTGTTTCCCAAGCGCCTGCTCGTAAATATTTCAGACTTTGCAAGCCATATGGTCTCTGTTGCAGCTACTTAACGTAGTGAGAAAGAAGCATAGAGGATCCACAAACGGAGCATGGCCTTGTTCCAATAAAACTTTATTTACGGGTGCCCAGATCTGAATCTCGTGCAACTGTCACACGTCATGCACTTTTTTTTTCCCACTTAAAATTATTTTGAAATGTAAGGACCACCGGACTCGGTGGCCCACACCTGTACTCTCAGCACTCAAGAAGCAGAGGCAGGTGGATCTCTGCCAAGGGGCCAGCCTGGTCTACAGAGCCAGTGAGTTCCTAGGTAACAGATGCAAACCCTTAAGCGCCTAGAGTCACACAGCTAAGAGGTGTATTGAGAGCCCAGGTGTACAGAGCCGCACTCACAGGCATGATCTGTGATGTGATACTATCATGTGTGTTCATGCACACAGAAGTGAACAAGATGCCGGTCCTGATCCCTGGAGCTTTTGTGTTTGGTTTTGTTGGTTTTATTTATTATTTATTTGCTTATTTGACTGGTTGGTTGGTTGGTTGGTTGGTTGGTTTTTCCAGACAGGGTTTCTCCGTCTAACAGCCCCTGCTGTCCTGGAACTTGCTCTGTTACCAGGCTGGCAGTTTTATTTATTTTTGTGATAAGAATCTCAGCGTGGGCTGGAACCCTCAGGCCTGCCTCAGCCTAAGGGTGAGCTTCCGGGATCCCCTCCTTCCCGTGGGCAGGACAGACAGGTAGGCATGAGCTGAGATTCCTAGCGGCCAGGCACAGCATTATGTCGGTCTCAACAAGGTTCTCTCTGAGGGAGTGTCATCACCGCGGAGACAGGGTGAAGGGAAAGCATGAACTGCCAGAGCTGGGCAAAGAATGTGCCAGACAGAGGGCACAGCAGGGTCGAGCCAAGGAGAAAGCTTATTGGGCATGCGCAGTGAGCAGCAAGGGTGATGGCAGCAGGAAGGCAGGAAGCCAGGACAAACGGCACCAGGAAGGTGCAAAGGGAGCAGGCACCCACCCTGTGGGGGCTTTGCCGGCATGTCAAGGTTTGGGCTTTGTTTGAAGTGTCGTGGAGGAGGAGTCTCAGACCTACAGGAGACCCACCTCTCACCCCAGCTGCTCCTGACCTCCCTCCCCAAAGCCGGGCTGGCAGTGAGATTACAGATGTTGGCTGTCAGGTCCGCCCGGCAGTGGGCAACCTGGTCCCTCTCCGTGCCTCGATTTTCTCGTCTAGGAAAATGGGAGCAGTGATTCCTGTCTTGTTGGAGACATCTGATGAGATCTTGCTTGCAAAAATTCTCAGTTCCAGATCCAGACAGGAAACAGTTGTCCTTCGGGCCCTTAATGGTGAGGCATTTGCCTAGCATGCTAGGGGTGGGGGTGGGGAGCGCTGGGTTCTATTTTCAGTATTGGGGGAGGGATGGAGTAAGGGAAGGAAAGAAAGAAGGAAAGGAGGGAGGGAGGGAGGCAGGCAGGCCACAAGGCCTCCTGCTTGTGGTGATTATGATTTAAATGCTCGGCCCATTCTGACACACGGTGAGCACTTGGTAAAGGTGCTGGCATTACAGTTACTGCCTCCCGCTGTTCCACCTGCTGCCAGCAGACATCTGTGCCAAGACCCTCCTCTGCTGAGAGGCCAAGAAAACATAAGAACAGAGCAACTCCCTGGGGCAGGCCCCATCCAGACAGGAGTCTTTCAATGACACAGCCCACACAGCTCAGGCTGTAGCAGGGAGACCCACACCTAGGACTCAGCCCCCACTTCCTGCTAGAATTAGCCCTTTGACGGGCCTGACCTCTCACACTCCTGAGTCATTCATTTAACAGGCGCCTCAAGTAACCTCCCAGAACAGCCTGTCCTAACCCGTATTATTACTGTCGTTAATATACGGCACTGGGCACGGAGCAGCTCAGAACGTGGGGTAGACGTGGGGCTTGGGTTAGAAGAGGCCCACCATGCAAGTTATACTCTGCCTCTTTTTCCTCTTTTGAGACAGGGTCTCTCTGGCTGGCCTAGAAATTGTTATGCAGATAGGATGGCTTTGGTATTTTAATGCTTGGTTCCCAGCATGGTCCTGTTTGGGAAGGCTTAGGGGGCGTGGCCTTGCTGGAGGAAGTGTGTCACTCAGTGCTGGTTCTGAGAGTTTAAAGACTTCCAAGGGCCATGTAAGTTTGTTCTTTGTTTCCTGCCTATGAGACTTCAGCCCTCAGCAACTCTAGCTGCCTGGGCCTGCCTGCTGCCATGCTTCCTTCCCATGGTGGTAATGGACTCTTACCCCTTGGAACCATGAGCCCGAAATAAACTCGTTCTCTAAGTTGCCTTGGTTATGGTGTTTTATCACATCAATAGAAAAATAACTAATGCAGTAGACTAGGCCAGCCTTGAACTCACAAAGATTGGCCTCTGCCCTGCAAGCGCTGAGATTAAAGGCCTCTGAGAGAGAAGTGGGGCCACGCTAAGCTGAGTGGGGGCCAAAGCTGCATGGCTGCTGGCTTCAGAGACTATAGTTTACTCTCCGGAATGATTGAAACCGACCTGCCCAAATGCCCCATATTGAACCCGTCCGTCTGCTGGGCTTCTCTCTCGCCACAGTGACACATGGCTCTCCAAGACCTCCAAGGAAAGGAGGCGTGAGAGGTGAAGTGTGCTCGTCGAAAGTTCAAAGCAGCCTGGCAGTGGTGGCACACACCTTTAGTCCCTCAGTCAGGAGCCAGCCTGGTTGCAGAGGGGGTTCCAGGACAGCCGGGGCTACACAGAGAAACCCTGTCTTGGGAATCGAATCGCAAACAAATGAACAAACAAAAAGTTCAAAGCGTTGGGGGACTGGAGAGAGGCAGTGGTTAGATCACCTGCCGCTCTTATGCGTGATAGCTCACAACTGATTGTTACTCCGATTCTAGGGAATTTGATGCCCTCTTCTGGTCTCCCTGGGCACCAGGCATACACATAGTATGCATGCCAACAGATAGGAAATGTTGTGTGGAAACAAAACACACTCAGCTACTCACCCCAGATAGGGAACCCAGGACAGACCAAAATACAGATACCACCAAAGTCCAGCGCTGTGAACCAAGGACTTTTATTGGGGTTACTTACAGAAATATGAGTGAGGGGGAACTTGCCGAAATGGCACAAAGACAATTGTGTTATCAGGGTCCAACCCAGCATGGGTGACAGTTCACAGAATCTGGGAAACCTGGGGCACAGACAGCTTGGCAGGCGCCTGCTTCTTGCAGGCAGCTGGGCTGGGCCCAGTGTCTTCTTTGTAGTTTTTTTCCTCTGAGAGTCTCCTTCCCCCCCACCAGAGAGACTTTCTTTTTCCTTTGTTTCTTTGTTACTTTGTTTCTTTTTCTTCCTTTCTTTTGAGACAGAGTTTCTCCGTGTGTGTGTGTGTGTGTGTGTGTGTGTGTGTGTGTGTGTGTGTGTGTG
>NW_026591598.1:12020963-12025873 GCF_907164565.1 Psammomys obesus | reverse complement strand
AGCCCTGGCTGTCCTGGACTGGCTTTGTAAATTAGGCTGGCCTTGAACTCACAGAGATCTGCCTGCCTCTGCCTCCCAAGTGCTGAGATTAAAGCTGTGCGCCACCATGCCGGACAGGATGGGGTGTTTTGGTCCCAGGAAAAGCTGTTTCACAACACTCCGCCCCTCCTCTGAGTCTCCCATCGTCCTTCTGCAACGGTCCCTGAGCCTTGGACGGGTGACAGAGATGTGCAGCTATGGCTAAGAATTAGGCCACCATGTCACAGAGAGAGTCATTGTTCTCAGGAGCGTCACCACTGGCCAGGAGTTGCCAACAGCCGTGATCTGCGGGCACAAACACGCATGCGGAGAATGCGGTTTGACATGCGACTCTCATCCATCTGGGAAAACCACAGACGTTGCTTCCCTGCCGGGACCTGTGACCTCGCAGCCACGGGTTTTGTTTGGGTTTTCAGACTCCAGGGGGAAGGGTGTCGTCTTCCCCACGGGAGCCAATCCGCTATTGCACAGGCCGGTACACTCTGCCTAGCCAGACGGTGTCTCGGCACTCAGGGTCCATCCATGGAAGAGCAGCAATGTTGGTGACAGTTGTCCACCAGCGGCCTGCATGGCCACCTCTGGCGTTATGAAAGCCAGCCATCAGGGTGGGCGTTTCCAGTTCAGTCCCAGCTGAATTCCTCCATGTCCTGCAGTCACAGCGAGCACACTCGGTGTCTTCACTGCCTAGATCCGGCATGCAGCCAACCGCAGAGGCAACGGCCTTTGTGGTTTGTGGGGCCTCAAGGGCTTCCCTGGCCAACGCCTCACGGAAAGGTAGCCCGCCACCGCCACTGGGTTTTCATTCAATAACATTTGTTTGTTTTTCAAGATAGGGTTTCTCTGTGTAGCCTTGGCTTTGGCTGTCCTGGACTCACTTTGTAGACCAGATTGGCCTCGAACTCACAGAGATCTGACTGCCTCTACCTCCCAGAGTGCTGGGATTCCCGGCATGCTCCACCACGCCTGGCTTCATTCAATACTTTTTAAGAAATATTTATTTATTTATTGTGTTTATACAGTGTTCTGCCTGCAGGCCAGAAGAGGGCACCAGATCTCACTATAGATGGCTGTGAGCCACCATGTGGTTGCTGGGAATTGAACTCAGGACCTCTGGAAGAGCAGCCAGTGCTCTTAACCTCTGAGCCCTCTCTCCAACCCCCTCATTCAATAACTTAATGGCCTCTGGGAGTGTCCTTAAAAATCTTTTTTTCCTTTCAATGACTTAGCCGAGCCCCGGTAAGGATGTAAGGTAGGTAGAAGCACCATTGTACCCAGTGGTGTCTCCAACGGTTTTCCAAATCTGCCAAACCCTCAGAGGTTAGCATTACACGATCTATACAACAGAAGTGTGTCCTGAAGATGGGCAGGACAAGGCAACATCCTAAACCGCCTTGCCTCGACAAATCTGCGGCGGCAGAGATAACACTGACTCTGATGGTCTCTTGTCATTTGCTCTCAGCAAGGGTTGGGTGACCCCAGAGGTTCACAGCTATGATGAAAGGGAACATGGGCAAGGGCTAACACAGCATGGGCTGGGGCCATCCATTGCTGTCAGTTGCTTCCTCCACAGATCAAGGTTGGGTGCAAAGCGTGGATGGGAGGGACTAATCCATTAGATCCCTGCTGCGACCCTTAGTCATTCCCTCTCCGAGCTTCCGTATCCTGGAGCTCCTCCATAAGCCTCCCTTAAATCTCTTCACACCTGATGAACTCAGTGGCCCTCATCTCATTTGCTCAGCCCTACTCAGGGCTGAGAAGGAACAAGGCTCTTCCCAGGTGGGCCTGCCTCCTCTCGGGGTCTGAGTTCTCATGGGTTGGCACTGTGGATGTAGCTGAGGCTAAAGCCTGAGTCGATCCCTCTGCTCCACGTCTTAGAAGGAGACACCTGAGTCCCAGAAGTTATCCTCTGCTCCCCACATTCATCCGGAGTCACACGCCACCCCTCATTAAAGAAGTAAATGTAACAATTTTGTTACTGGGGCTGTTTGTTTGAGACACGGTCTCACTGTGTAGCCCCCGGCTGGCCTTGAGCTCTTTATATAGAGCAGATCAATTTTAAGTTGAAAACTCAAGTAAGACCTTGCCGTGGAGCAGAACCGTGGTGAGACAGCAGGGAAGAGGGAGACTGAAAGCAGAAGCACTGCAGCTCTCCCTCCTGTACTGCCTCCCTCCCGGTCGCCCACCACCTTTGCCCCGTTTTCCTGGCATCAAGTTGTTTGTCCTTCTCCTTCCAGTCAGGGCTCCTGGACGGGAATGAGGTCAAAGGTCCCAGATCTCAGGAACGGCTAGAATGCTTTCCGGCAAGGCCCATGCGGTAGGCTGGGGTATGAGAAGAGTTTTTCATAGAGTGTTAACTGTTTAGTTCGCTCTGTTAAAAAGAGATCGGACGGCCAAGAATGATGACGCACACCTTTAGCCCCAGCACTCAGGGAGGCAGAGGCAGGGGGATCTCTGCGAGTTTGAGGCCAGTCTGGTCTACAAATTGAGTCTGGGACAGCCGAGGCTACACAGAGAAACCTTGTCTCGAAACAAATAAACAAACAAACAAATAAATGCCGGTGGCAGTGGAAACTTGGGCGTTTCAAAGCCTTTGGTGATAGCCAGCTCTTGGTTAAGCTGCTGTGCTGGGGAGTGCAGAGGCCTGAGGCTGGCCGGAAAGCAGGTCCCCTGCAATGCAGGACAACAGCTGGGTGCTCAGGCAGTGCCACCGCAGGCCGGAGAATGGCAGAGGTTCGCCGTGGGCAGCAGCATGTGGCTGGCTGACTGGCTGTCAAGCCCTTGGCAGTCCAGAAGCTCACGGTGGTGGGCAGGGAGCAGCTTGATTGGCAGCCAAGTTCGGGTGTCCAGGAGCACTTCTTCCCCAGAATAAATGCATCTCAGACGGCCTCCAAGTGAGAGAGCACTGTTTATTCCGTGTGAAATCAAGGGCAATGTAAATCTTGGGCGGTGGGAAGCATTCTGAGGGTGAATGTATTTGATTCAACGGGGTCAGAGTTGCCAGGGACACTTAATCTACATGTACCAAAGCAGTCCTATCATAAGAAGGGAAAGACAGGGGCTGGAGAGATGGCTCAGTGGTTAAAAGCACTGGCTGCTCTTCCAAAGGTCCTGGGTTCAATTCCCATGCACCCTCAAGGCAGCTTACGACTGTCTGTAACTCCAGTTCCAAGGGATATAACACTTTCACACTAAAATTAAATACATTATAATACATTGTGGGTGGGGGAGGAGCCCTAGGTAAGGTCCTTGGTGGAAAGTCAAGATTAGCATAAGGTGTTTCCTGTCAGGAAACTGTGATCTTTCTCCGAGGGCTATGTACCGCTCCTTACAAGATCTGGGGTACCCGTCAGGTGGCGAGAGGAAGACCTCACTGAGAACAGGGAGTCCATCAACTTAGCCTGAGCACAGAGCTATCCAGAACTGTCAGACTCCACCCTCATCCAGCAGAGCCCCACACCCGTGGCTCTCAGGCTGTCTTCCTCCCTGTTCCTTAAATCCGCTCTGAGCCCTGCAGAGGATTGCAAGATTGAGCAAGTCAAAAACCCAGGATCCCCAGCTCAATTTGGATGTGAGCTAAATGACAGGTAATAATTTAATCAAGCATGCCCTGGTATGCGAATTCTAGCCCTGAGCAGCCAGGGCTGGAGCATCACAGACTGCTCTGAAGCAGTCGACTTGGACCACGCTGACACTGATGCTCATAATTGCTGCCATCTGCCATCTGGCATCAAGCTGTCCCCAAGCCCCTGTCTCATCAGGTCGACGTGAATCCCACAGTGCACAGAGTACAGGAAAAAGGCTTAGAACAGAGCGTGTTCACGCCGTATCAGCATTGGCTGCGTTTAATTATTCAGTGTGTGCGTGTATAACGTGTGTGCGCTCCCAGAAACTTGTGTTCCTGTGTGTGTGTCCGTTTCATTGAGGTAGGGTCTCTCACTGAATCTGGAACTCACCGATTGCAGCTAGTCTGGCTAGCTGGATTGCCGTGGGGATCTCTGCTTCTCCAGTGCAGGGATTGCTGGAGTTTGCCGGGACGGCTGGGCATGTTCATGGGTTCTTGAGACCTTAACTTCCATCCTCACCCTGGCTTTGCTGCATTATCGACTGAGCCGTCTCTCCAATCTCTTTCATTCATTCACCGAGACAAGGCCTTACTGTGTTGCCCTGGCAGTCTTGGAACTCACTATGTAGACCAGGCTGGCTTTGAACTCACTGGAATCTGTCTGCCTACTGTTTTCAGCATGCTGAGATTAAAGCAGGGAAAGACCATGCTGGGTTCCTTTTTTTTTTTTTTTTTTAATTTATTTCTGTGTGTGTGTGTTTCCAAGTGCACAGAGCACGTGTGGAATTAAGTTTTCTTTCTCTCTGTTTTGCAGATCCTGGAGCTCAAACTCTTCAGGCTCACTGGCAGGCCCCTTTACCCTGTGAATGATCTTGCTAGGTGTTTGAGACAGGGTCTTCTAGCCTAAAACTAAATATAAAGTTGAGGAGGATCTTGAACTCCAGATCCTCCTGCCTTCTATTCCCCACAAGCTAGAGTTACAGGTATACACTGTTACACCTCTCTCTCTCTCTCTCTCTCTCTCTCTCTCTATATATATATATATATATATATATATTCTCACTATGTAAACCAGGCTGATCTGCTTTAAACTCAAGATCCTCTTACCTTAGCCTCCTAAATGCTGATTGCACCACCATGCAGAGAGGGTCTGGTGTGTAATTCCTAACTATAAACAATATAAAGGGTTATAATGAGTTTAGTTATAATTACCATTTTTCCAGCTGGTGGTGCACACCTTTGATCCCAGCGCTTGGGAGGCGGAGGCAGAGGCAGAGGCAGAGGCAGAGGCAGAGGCAGAGGCAGAGGC
>NW_026591598.1:12018570-12020953 GCF_907164565.1 Psammomys obesus | reverse complement strand
GAGGCAGAGGCAGAGGCAGAGGCAGAGGCAGAGGCAGAGGCAGAGGCAGAGGCAGACTGATCTCTGTGAGTTCCAGGTCAGCCTGTTCTACAAAGCAAGTCCAGGACAGCCGGGGCTTGCTACACAGAGAAACCCTGTCTTGAAAACAAAACAAAACAAAACAAAACAAAAATCCCGTTTTTCAGATAAAGAAGCTGAGCGTAAAGACAGGCGTTTCCAATGCTGAAAGAGGAGTCGATCCGGGATTCAAATCCATGCTTTTTGGATTCCAAAGTCCTTTCCACTCAAAATGCAGTTCAAGTCAGCAGCGATCAGGGAAGACAGGGGTTAAGGGGGGGCATGTAGATTTGGGAGAATCAGTGTCTACTTCTGTGTGTGTGTGTGTGTGCACGTATCTGTGTGCATATGTGTTTGCATGTATACACTGCATGTGTGTGTGCTATAGGTACATGTGACTATGTGAGCCTGTGCATGTGTGTGGGTGTATGCGCCCACGTGCATGTGGGCGGCAGGCTGACACCCACGTCTTTAACTTTTCCTTGTTTATTGAGTGAGTCTCTCTTTGAGCCTGGAGCTCACAATGAGCTCCTGTCTCAGTCCCCTCAGCAGTGAGATTACAAATGCTTGCTGGGGCAACTAGCAACTGTTTCCATTTTTTTTCAATGTAACTTTTTTTAAAGACAAAGTCTCCATTATGCAGTCCAAGCTGTCCTCAAAGTCATCTGGCCTCTGTCTCCTGGATTAAATTTATTTCTATTTATTTATTTACTTTTTCCAAACTGTATTTAATTTTATTTTATGTGCCATGGTGTTTTGCCTGCATGTATATCTGTGTGAGGGTGTCCGGTCTCCTGAAATTGGAGTTACACATACAGTTGTGAGCTGCCATGTGGTTGCTGGGAATTGAACCAAGATCCTCTGGAAGAGCGACCAGTGTTCTTAACCACTGAGCCATCTCTCCAGGCCCCACTTAATGTTTGTTTGTTTTGCTTTTGAGACAGGTTCTTTCTATGTAGCTCTGGTTGGTCAGGAACTTGATAAATAGACCAGGCTGGCCCTGGCCTTAGAGATCCTCCTGCCTCTGCCTCCCTAGTGCTAGGATTAGACGTGTGAGCCACTACGGCCCACTTAAAAATGTATTGCATTCAAATTTCTTCGTTGGGGAAGGTTGTCCCTGTGCACATTTGTGGAGGTCAGAGGACAGCTTGGGAGAGTTGGCTCTCTCCTACCATGGGGCCTGGGAATCAAATTCAGGACATCAGTATTGTAGGCGAGTTCATTTACTCATTGGGCCATCTCAGGAACACACCCCACGGTCTTTTAAACACTAGTGTGTTCCTGACCCGCTGTGTGACTTTGGATAAACCACTTCATCTCTCTTAGGAGTGTCTACTACAAGAAAATCACAAGCCGCTAGGAGGTATGGTACCAAGCGCAACCAGGCCTGCAAAGCCTGGGTTCCACGTCCAGAATCAAGCAAGCAAGCAAACACAACAGAAAAGAAGCCTGGCTCGCAGGAGGCTTTTAATAAGCTAGGCCCCTTGTAGCTGGCCTCTCTCACCTGAGAATAATATCTCACCACACCTGGGCCCTAAGAGCTCCATAGGTGCAGGTCAAATCTTGCCAGAGGGAATCCTGGTTCCACCAAGCCTGCACTTTGCCTTCTTCCCGGGGCCTCAAGCTCAAACCAGACCACAATCCGGCCTGCCGCGGAAGGGACGCGGGACCTGGCCTGGAACCAGCGCCCTCAAGTGACAGGGCACAACACCGACTGGGAGGGAAAAAAAATGCGCATTAGGAAATCACCCTGGGGGCGCTGTGGGGCCGGCCGGCTCGGGGACACGGGGCTCCCTTGGAGACCCCAGTGTGGGCTCCGAGCTTTCGCACGAGGACCAGCCCAATGCCGAGCGAGCTGAGAGCCAGAGGACACAGCGCCCAGGCTCCTTTCACGCCTCTGTCCGGATCAGGCCCAGGGCGTCCCACGTGAATGGGATGTGAACGGTGGCAGCCCCTCCCCGGGAGGGAGAGGGCACATCTGAGTTCAGATCCCAAGCGCTGCTCGGACCGGGCGAGGGCTGCCAAGCGGCGCGGAGCGCGGGGAGAAGGAGCCGGCGGAGCCTCGGGCGGGCAGGGCCGAGAGCGGGCCGGGGGCTCGCGTGTGGGCGGGGCCGACTCCCGGCACGTCGGGGGCGGGGGTCCGCGCCGGGAATGCCGCGCCGCGGGGACGGGGCGGGGCTACTTAGGCCCCGCCCCCGCGCAGGTAGCCAATGGGCGCGGCGGCGCCGGGTGACGGAGGGAGCCGAAGTGCGAGTGCCGCGGCGGCGGCGGCGGCGGCGGCGGCGGACGGCCCAGCCGGAGCGCGAGGGGCGCGGGGGTTTGCGGG
>NW_026591598.1:11985509-12018170 GCF_907164565.1 Psammomys obesus | reverse complement strand
GCGGGGTGTCTCGGTGCAGCGGCGGGGACCCCGGGGCCCGGAGGCGGCGCAGCCCGGGGCCTCCGGGAGGAGCGCGGGCGGCCCGGCGGCGGCGCGATGCCGCTCGCCCAGCTCAAGGAGCCCTGGCCGCTCATGGAGCTGGTGCCGCTGGACCCGGAGGTGAGTGAGAGGGGCGGGGGACCGGCGGCGGCGGCCGGCCAGCCAGCCCGGATCCGCACAGGGGCGGGGCGGGCCGCGGTGCCTCTGCAGCCCCGCCGGGACGCGGGTGCCCTCCGGTCGCTAGCTCACTGTCCGGCTCCACCCCCCTGTGCTCCGGGTGTGCGGGTGCAGGGGGACGGTTCTGCTGGGCGCTCAGTACCTCCCTACCGTAGCCAGGAGAGGAACCCCGCGGGGTGGTGAGGTCTGACACCCCAAGCGCCCCTAGGACCCGTCCCGCTTATCATCTTTTGGTTGCGGTGGGAGTTGTCCCAGTCAGTGCAGAAGGGAAAGGCTTGGGTCAGATGGCTGGGGTTCTACTAGAGACAAGGATCATGGGAATCCGGTTTCTCATCGTTCCCTCTCGCCAAGAGCTCTCTTGGATCCTCCGCTTCTGATCTTTGGGAGACAGCCCTTCTGGACCCCTGGCAGTTATGGAATGTGGGGTGATTCCACACCTGGAGTGGACCTGGTTTCCTTTGCTCCACAGCTAGTGATATTGGGTGTTCCCACTTCAGGTTATGCTGAAGAGTGGGGATGGCCCCTAGACCTTGTGAAAACTGTCTCTGGAGAAGAGACTGCCTCGTCTTTCTGCTGGGCCCTTGGGCAGTATGGCTTCTGCCGTTCGGTCTCTCCCAGAAGCAGCTCCTGTCCTTTGAGGGCTTTCTGGTCCAACCCTGAGCCTGCAGGAGGCCACTTTTGTGGTGTCCTGTGACCCTGGGATCAAGGTCAAGTCCTCAATCAGCAAGTTTAAAACTTTCCCCTACTCTGATGCTGGAAAAGAGGCAGGTGAAAGTCTGCGCTGGGACTGGAGCTCTTGGTGGGGGTACGGAAGAGAGAAGGAGACCCCACTTGATCCCAGAACCCACATGATTTTTCTCCTGGCTTGAACCCTTACCTACGTCTAAGACCTCAGGGCAATCATCCTGTGCCCTGCCTCTCAGGACCACAGCTAGAGAGGGATCCACAGTGAAGTCCCCAGGTTTTCAGACACCCCGGAGCATGCTACCCCTTTAAAGGGGTGGCCTCCCCTGGCTATTGGAAGGTGGGCGCGGCTGGATTAGGTAACCAACCTGAAGGCGCAATTTGGAGTAAATTGTTCTGGGATCCTTGCCATGGGTTTTTTTTTTTTTTTTTTTTTTACAGGCCCTACACAGCGGCCCAGAGGTTCTCTGGCTGACTCACCTTCTAGGTGAGGGGCATTGCCCTATGCAGCCCCTTGTTGCCCCTCCACCCCGCCCCCACCTCAGGACTGGGGCACGAGGCCTGAGGGGAGGCCGAGAGGTGTGTTCCTTTGCCTGGGCACGCCCCTGCCACCTGGGCCTCCAGAGGAAGGTAGAGTGGAGCTAGCTGTGGTTGGGGAGGGACTTCGCCCAGAGATTCACAGTGTTCCACTGGCAGGGAGGGTAGAGAGCTAGGATCTCTGGCCTCCTCCAGGGCAGCACTTCCTGCTTCCCTTTGGGAAATCCTGAGGCCAGGGCCAGCTTCATGGGGGCCAGGTTAAACCGGAAACACCTTAGTTTGAATACTGTTCCACCTGAATTGGGGGGGAGGGGAGAAGAGACTTGTCAAATTTCCTGGGATGGGGAGAGGATTTTTTTTTTTTTCATTGAGCTTTACTTCAGAAATGCTGTGTAGCCCTTAGTCCATCTTCAGGCTGTCTAGGCCTCTCTTTCCAGTGCCGCAAATGAGCTTTAAGCTCTGCTTCCTGGGCCCAACAAGGTGCAAAGCCCTGGGCACTGCTGCCCTTGTCCCCACCCCCAAGCCACGGAGGTGCCAGTGGACTGGCTGGTATTGTTTGAGTAACAGGAGCCATGGGGCAGTGAGGGTGTGCATTCTTGCTTGAGAACAGAGCCCTGCTGTTCTTTGTGCAGGTGACATGTAAGTGATACAAGTGCCCGGCCCGCAGGTACTGGCGCCATCGTGGGCAGCTTCGGGCCAGGAAGGAGGCGGGTAAGGGGGCTGCCAGGGGCATTTGGCAGATGAGGTCTGGCATCTGAATTGCCCTGCCTTCCCATCGCTGTCAACCAAAAATGGGCTGCTGGGAGGCAGGGCCCAAGAGGAATAAACCAGCTGGAAATACGGGCTTTTCTTGGTTTTGCTGAAAATAACAGAGGCCCTGTCTCGCCAGGGCTTCACGGCCTACTGTCCATCGACATTACTTTACCTTGGTTTTCCTATCTTCTTGAGATAGAAATTATGACCTCCGTCTTCAGATGGGACAGCTGAACATGAGTATCTGGGCCAGGATTAGAACTCAGTGCTGCTGCCAGTGCTGTTTACAACCAAGCAAGGGAGACTTGATGATGCGCATGGGCTGGGTTTAAGCTGGTGCAGGTGGCAGGTACTCCAAGAGCAGCTCCGGATGTTGGCACACACTTCTCGATCCTCAGGGCCCTTGTCCAGCCTTGGCTGAGGGCTAATAGTGGCCTGGCACTTGGCCCTCAGGCTCTAGCAGTGCACAATGCTGCCAATGCTGGGCTCAAAACCCAGTTCCTGGGGCTGCTTCCTGCCTGCGGGGCACGTGCTATCTTTCTCCATCTGTTCTGCCCGCAGCTTCTCCAGAAACTGCTCTGGACCCTTAGGTGGAAAGACACATGCCTGTCGGGACTCTGGCTGCCGGAAGGGGTTCAGTGCTCTAGGGTTCTGAGCAGGTGTCCATCTTCATGAGCAGAGCCCCTGAGGAAGAGAGGAGAACGGGGTACTCCAAGAGGTCAGAGGACCTTCTCTGTCCCAGGCTTTTTGCCCTGGTCCCAGGGTCTGGTTTGCCTGTCTTTTTTTTTCTCCTTCCTTCCCTTCCCTTCCTTTTTCTTCCTTTCCTTTCCCCATCCATCCATCCATCCATCCATCCATCCATCCATCCATCCAGAGCCTTGTTTGTGCTCGGCAGGTATCCACCACTGAGCTAAACCTGCCCTTAGGCCTTTTAAAATTTATTATTAAAGATTGACTTAGTGTACGTGTCTCAGCAGGGGCCAGAAGAGGGCATTGGATCTCCTGAAGCTGGAGTTACAGGCAGTTGTGAGTTGCTTGCCGTGGGTACTGGGATTTGAACTCATGTCTGCTGGAAGAACAACAGGGGCTCTTAACCGTTGAGCCATCTCTCCAGCCCACCTTAGGCTTTTTAGACAAGGACTTGGCTCAGCTTCCGAAGTCATAGATGGCGACTGCTGACAAGGTAGATGTACTGTCACGATACAAAGAAAACAGAGGCTCTGAAAAGTGATATTGCAGATGCAGGTCAGATTAAGAGCCAAGACAAGGGCCTATGCCTTTGTGGCCACACAGCTGTGTTCTTCCACTGCCCCACATGTCATACCAAAAGGACCATCCTGTCTCTGCCCCTTCAGTCCTTTGTTGAGGATGGATCACTTCTCTAGAGGCCTGGGTATCGGCTCTTAGAGAAATGGGTCCATGAAGATGGTACCTAGACGAGGATCCTAGCCAGACAAGGCTTGGTTGGAGGTCCCCTGAATTATGCTCGAGAAACTTGATACCTCTTGCTATACCTTCTCTCTTTAAGTGGGGATTTGGGCTTGCAGTCACATGACTTCTAGTTATGGTCCCATGGCTGCCACCCGCACAGTAAGCCCTTCAAGCTGGGCCTCAGCTGAAAAGCAGGGCGACAAGACCCTGCACTGGCTTGACAAGACCCTGCACTGGCTTCCTAGCTGTCTTTGCTGGGTTGACCTTTCACCCTTCGTGTGACGAACTGTTTGTCAGACCCTCAGTACTAAGACGCTGATGAGGAGCACAGTCACGCCCCCTCCTGGGTTAACCTGTGTGCTCAGTGCTGGGCGGGCGGAGGGAAGAGGGAAGATTTAGAGGCTGTGTGGGCAGAGGAGGTGGAGTCTGAATTCAGCCCCAGGAGAAGAGCAGGAAGGGTTGTCTCGGAAGGGCGAGCCACCATGCAAATGCTCAGTCACATAAGCAGGTCTGTTCAGGGTCTCAGGTCATTCAGCGGAGGCTCCAAAGAGGGCCCGATAGCGCTTGCTTCGTCAGGACAAGCACTAAAACCGGAATGGCCCACAGATGATCAGCGTGGTCTCTGGGCAAGGATGGCACGCAAATTCACGAAGCGGGCTATCTTTAATCTTCCTTTTAGTAGTTACTTTGGCGTGTGCTTGTACATGATGGGCATCTGTGGGCACTCGGGCATCTGTGGGCACTCGTGCACCTGCACATACGTGGGGAGTCACTTCTCTCCCTCCACCCTTTCATGCATTCCAGGGATCGAACTCCGGTCTTCAGGCATGGTGGCAAGCACCTTAAACTGGTGCGCCATCTCGCCAGTCTATCAGCCCAGGTGCTTAAAGCTTGAGAGGGAAGGTTATCGTAGCTGCCCTGAATTGCCTGAAGGTGGATGAAAATGTCACAATTCGTCATTTTTGTCATGCGTGCCCTTTAGGTGGTGGACATGGTGTGGGTTTTCGTGGCTGGCCACTTGGACAGACTTGCTTGCGGTAAATGTTGTCTGATTTACTTCCTTAGTAGGCCGGAAGACAACAAATTATGAAAAAGACGGGAGCTGGGTGGGCGAGGCAGTAATGGTGATAGCCACAGTGGCTGCTGCTTGTGGGCCACTCATGTGCTGGGTGTGTGGACTTGCGGGCTTGGTTTTGTTGGTTTTAGCAGCTCCCTATAAAATCTATTATTTGAATTTCCATTTTACAGGCGAGGAGACTGGGCCGTGAGAAGTAAAATGGCCTCCTCAGGGTCACACAAAGGGTAGAAGCCAGAATTTGAACCCACATTTTTTAACCCTGGTGCTGGGTAGTTGGAGATGGTGGCCTGGGAGCCGGGACGTGAGTCTAGCTTAGTGTCAGTCACAGAGGAGGTGAGGTTTTCAGTGGGTGGTGACTGTTGACTGATGAGGAAGGTGAAGGTTTGGCGTACCTGGAATGGGGGCAGGCCGGGTCTGGTGGGCAGGCTGTGTCTGAGGGACAGTTCCGCTGTGATCTCTAGTCTGTGGGGTGCACTGGACTCAGCAAATGCATCTGCCTTGCCTAGCCCCGCCCTTAGGCCCTGACCAACCTGCCCCTTCTCCTCACAGTGTGTGTGTATATACCTGTATAACACTCGGTTCTTGGGGGGGGGGTTAGAGGCATTAAGGGGGTTCAGGGCAGGAAGGGTGTCCCAGCAGGCAGGAGGCAGCCACTCCTGGAGCAAGGGGTTTTACATAACAGGTAGAATACAGCTGTGCCTGCTGCTGCCAAGTCAGGCCAAAGCCGCCCTGTGGACCTGACTTGTGGCTCCAAAGTCCCCGCCTTTGGGAGCCTCCTGTCTGTCTCACTGTACTCACTCCATGCCAGGAGGGGTGGGGACTGCTTCCTCATAGCGCATAGCACACAGGAATAGAGAAGCCAGCTGCGGCGCAGCCGGGGTGTGTAGTTTCCATCTGGGGTACGGTCAGGAAGAGGCAGGAGAGCCCAGAGGTGCATCTTGCACCTGCCTATCCCTGCAGGTAGCTCCCTGGCCAAGGTGCGGGCCACTCTGCAGCAGGATCAGTGCCTGTAATTGGAGGCCACCTATCAGACGGCTGCTTCTCAGGTGTGCGAGGATTCCGTCATTAGTCCCCTCTGAACCCTGGTGTCCTCACCCTGTAGAGCCGGGGCCTGACTCCCAGGGCTGTCAGAAAGGTTAAATGGGGCCCCAGGTGTGAGGCAGGGAGGTCAGCCTTGGCACGCGGCAGAGCGGTGGTTGGTCCAGGAACTTGTGTGTGCTCCTGGGAAGGGCGAGTCTGTGTGGCCAGTGCTATAGTGCAAAGGTGTGGCCGTCCAGCCATTCTCGAAGCAGGGCAGGGCCAGGGAAGCCACCAGGAGGGACACCTGCCCCAACTTTGCCTTCCTCCATCCTTGTAGCAATTTTGGGAAGTTAGGGGACCTATCCCAGTGCTCCAGATTGGGAAACTGAGGCCTGTCACGCTTAGTTGATTTGCAGAAGGTCGTACGACCCGTTGTGGCAGGGCCTGGCTGTGTGTGCCCCTTCCCTCTCCCTGGGAAGAGGTAATCTCTGAACTGAGACTTTGAGGATGATGGGGTGTTTGGTAGGCAGGGGGAGGGGGGCATTCTGAGTCCTGGGGATACTCTGCCTGGGTTGGGAGGGGCTGTTGCCAGAGGACTTGATTCTTTCACAGTGAAGCCAAAGTAGAGGGGAAGCTGTGTAGAACTGACTGGTCTCTACGGCCTCCCTGGCTGTTGGGAGCAGCCAAGGATGGCGTGTCCCAGGATGCATTTTTCTCCGTGCGGGTAAACTGTGACGTTGCCCCTCATTTTCTTTCTCTTTTCCAGAATGGACAGGCCTCGGGGGAAGAAGCTGGACTTCAGCCATCCAAGGTGAGGCCTAGGTTCTGCGAGTGAAGTGGTGGCCATAGAGAAGAGAGGATTGCTCAGCGCCACCAGGCCCGGCCACAAAGGAAGGCCGGGCCTCTCCTTCCTTTGTATAGCTTGGCTCTCTTCCTCTCATTCTGTCTCTATGCTCGGGACAAAGCCCACTGGTTTCAACTCTCCTATCTCAAAGGTGAGGGAGGGTATTGTGGCCCAGAGAGGGCCAAGAACAGGTACAGGAATTCTGGTTGTCTGTGACCCAGGCCACCAACACTTCCTGGGTTCACATACTGGTAGAGTTTGGGCCTAAGGAATGAATGGAGGGGTCAGTGTAGTGTGCTGATCTTGGTGGACCGGGTGCAACAAGAGCTTGGGAGCATTTGGGCCTGCCCCTGGTGGCTTTTCTATCCTCAGAGTGCCTCGTGCCTCCCAGGTGGTTTCTTGGGACTCCCAGCTCCCAAAATGAGGTGTAGTCATTTGTCCCAACTGTCTCCACTCCCCCAGAATACTTTCTGATACCCTGCCAGTCCGTTACCCATTATTATTATTGTTGTTGTTATTTTATTTTTATTTTATTTTATTTTTGTGTTTTGAGATAGGGTTTCTCTGTGTAGCCTTAGCTGTCCTGGAACTCTCTGTAGGCCAGGCTGGCCTCAAACTCACAGAGGTCCACTTGCCTCTGCCTCCCGAGTACTGGGATTAAAGGCGTGTACCACCACCACCCTGCAATTTATATCTATTTTTTTGGACAGGGTCTTGGCATGTAATTCTGGCTGGCCTGGAACTCATTATTTAGACCAGGCTGGCCTCATTCTCAGAGATCCTTTAGCCTTGGCCTCCCAAATGCTGGGATTAAAGGTGTACTCCGCCATGCCCAGCCGAGGCGAGGATTACACTTTTATTTAATAATTTTGTGTGTGTTCATGTGTGTGTGTGTGTGTGTGTGTGTGTGTGTGTGTGTGTACATGTCCCTAGGCATGTGTGGAGGCCCAAGGACAGCTTGGCGAGGTCCGTTCTCTCCTGTCACGCCGATGCCTTGGTTCAAACTCGGTTCGTCAAGCGTGACAGCAACCTCCTTTCCCTGCCGAGCCATCTCACCAGTCTCCCTTGCTGGTTTCATGCGTAGCCAAAAGCTCCCGCACGACCAGTTGGGTACCTTGACCTCTGTGAGCCCGGGCTTTCTCGGCTCTGAAGTAGGAAGAACCACACCTAAGTCACAGAGATGGTGGTTGTTGCCTGCTTTGGAGGCCCTCTGGGCAGGGTCTCTGCAAACCTGGATGCCCGGCACCCACCCCACCCTACCCAGTAACTCTCATGTTTCCCTCCTCATCTGTAGGTTGGGGAATAAGGCCTTTCTCACAGGAGAGAAAGACAGACAGGGTAGTAACTGCCTGGCACCCCGTGGGACTGCTCTGGTGTGCTACTCAGTTCTGCTTCCTGCCCAGAGCCCCACCTTCTAGGCCTGGGTCAGCCAAGCTGTAAGGACGACCTTTGATTTGGAGTCAGGCTTGGTCCTGGTGTTTACATTGACCTAGCTTCCTAAGATAAGGTAGCTGAGCTGGGTGTGGTGGGGCTATGTGGGGAGAATAGCAGGCCCCTACCCCATCCCACTGTTGGTTACTATAGCAACAGAGCCGTAGGGGCCAGTAAGCCTTAGAGCTTGGACCTTCCTTATCTCTGAGCATGTCTGGGGATTCATCCCACAAAAGAGCTGCCCCTAGGTTCCTAGTAATAAAACAGAGTCCCCTGGGAGGTAGTGGCGCACGCCTTTAATCCCAGAGCTTGGGAAGCAGAGGCAGGCAGATCTCAGTGGGTTCGAGGCCAGCCTGGTCTAAAGAGTGAGTTCCAGAACAGCCAGGGTTACCCAGAGACAACCCCCCCCCCTAAAAAAAGAGGGAGCCATGGAAATCCAAGCATTCATATCTTATGTTTGAAGGACCACGGGGTCACAGTAGAGGTTTTGGGGAACTAGGAGTGAGCTCAGCTTGAAATCTCAAGCCAAAGGTGCCAGGTTGGTGGTGCAGGCTAGAAGCAGAGTCAGGAGAATTAGGAATTCAGTGTCATCCTCTGGTACACAAGTGGCTTTTAGACTAGCCTGGGCTACGTGAGACTCTGTCTCAAAACCAAACCAAAAGAGAGGCAGATTGGGGGAGGGAGCTGGTCCAGGCAGCCATTGTTCATTCCACAGCCTAAGGCTGCACTAAGGTGGAGGGTCCTTCGAGAAGAAGGGGGTCAGTGCAGGAGATGATGAGCCTTGGGGCTTTCAGGTGCCACATGGTGGAAAAAGCTGAACCGTGCCTGCCTGGCATCAAGCTAGAAGCTCTGTGCTCAGTTTATATATACATATAGATTTAGATTTATTTTCATTTTATGTGTACGTGTGTCTTGCCTTCATGTATGCCTGAGGAGGCCAGAAGAGAGTTGTCTGATCCTCTGGAACGGAAATTAGAGATGATTGTTAGTAGCCATGTAGGTGCTGAGAATCGAACCTGGGCCACTCAGGAAAAGCAAGTCCATGCTCTTAACCAAGGAGCCATCTCTCCTGCCCCGAGGACAGCTTTCAGAGGTAGAACAGCATTTTCCAGATGAGAAAACCGAAGCCTCATGTCACACAGCGATGGGAGGCAAGCCTCGTTTGATGAGAGCCACGCTCCTCCCTGGCTGGCGAATCCCGAGTGCCGAAAAGGAAGGGCAATGGGTACCCACCACCCCAGGTGCCAGTCCTGAGGGCAAACTCCTCCATGACTGTGGCCGCTTCTGGGCGTGGTACACTAGGGGGCGCTCAGCCTGCTGTCAGGGCCTCATGGCTGTGCTGTGGATGGAGGCACACCGTCCCTCATTACACAGAGTTGTGACACCCCCCTCCCAAATGCGCTGGACACCCTCCACCCCCAGCCTTGGAGAGCACCCAGGCCTGGAGGGAGGGTGGAGACAGGAAAACTGTGTTGGCGGTGCTAAGCTGGGGGAAATACCATGGTCACAGGCACGTGGACCTGCACGTAACACCCTCTGGGTCCCTGAGTTCCTCTCAGGAGAGTGATTAGTGTTATGAGCACATCTTGCCTCGGCCAGCGTCATCTGAGCCCTTGGCTGAGGGAGAACCAGGGAGGTGGTCTCTGCTGCGTGTGGCAGGTGCAGGCGGGCTCTGGGGCACCTGGCTGCCTCCTTGCAGAGTTAGCATTTGCCTGGGCTTTGAGTCCGGGGCGGTAGAGGGAGGCCTTCCAGGTGGAGCTGAGGCAGGAATGGAGGGCTGGGAGTCAGGTGGCCTGAGTTCTGTTCCTGAGGCTTGTTTGCGAGGCCTGGGCAAGTTGCTCCTTCACAGGGCACAGTAGAGCCTAGCTATGAATGCAGTAGAGCCAATCTGGCTGGGGCAGAGGCGAGGCAGGTGGATATCTGTGAGTTCTAGGCCAGCCTGGTCTCCAGAGTGAGTTCCAGACCAGCCAAGGCTTTGTCAAAAAACAAAGAAGAAAGGGCCCTAACTCTTAGGACCACCTAGAAGAGAGAGTGTACTGTGTACAAATTAAAGTAGCCAACAACGTTTGTGCACAGTGCTGATAATCTAACGTGGGCTCCTTTATCCATCACGGCTGCATTGGGGTTTAGCATTGATGGCGTAGGGCAGGCGCTCCTTGGATCCCCTCAACCTCTGTATGTTCCTGGTACCCTCAGAACACTTATGCTCCCTCTCCCCTCCCGGGAGCAGACTGGGCAACCCAGGCCCCCTCCTCTGGCTATCTCCGGAGCTGGACCCCTTTGAAGTGCCTGCAGGTCTATTTTGAGAGCTGAGCATCTCCCGCCTCCCCTCCTCTCTTCCTGTTTATGAAACCCTGATCCCTCCCGGATCCCTTCCGGATCCCTTGTGTTCCCCTGGCCCTAGAGCTCAGGCAGGATGTGTGACTCCAGGCTGCGGGGAGCCTCGGACAGCCTCAGGTCTTGAGAGAAACTTCTTTTGAAACTGGCCGTTTTTACCTGCCTAGCACTGGGGATGCAAGTCTGGGCTCTCTTCCTTCAGCCTGCCCTGGGGAGAGCTGGTGGTCTAAATAGACATTCTGATTGCAACAGCTCTTTTCTCCAGAGCCCATTTGGTTTCCAAGGGTATGGTGAGCCTTCATCTCAACAGGGGAGAGGCTGATACGGAAATAGAGACATTTTGCCTGGGAGCACCCGGCTTGTATGGGGTCCTCACCCCCCTTCCTATGCACCTGGCACACATTGCTCTTTCTCAGTGTGGATTCTTCTTACTCCCTTTCTAGCCAATACCTGTTCATCCCCAAAGCCCAGCCGGGCTTTCTCCTCCAGAAAGTCTTCCTGGACCTCACCCTTGACACTCTGCTCACCTCTGGGCAGCCACAGCACCTTAACTGTGGCCCTGTGGTAGGAAAGTTGTGTTTTGTTACCGAGTATTTCTTATTGGAGGTGCCAGCCTTAGCTTGTGTGTCTCCTAGTGTCTTGTCGCCTGCGTGGGTGAAGCAGGCCCATGCGATCAGCCCTTAGGATACCTAGGCACAGCCAACCTGCCAAGAGGATGCTGGGAGACACACCCAGAATGTCCAGCTTGGGAAGGGAGTGTTAGTGGCCATTAGGATCAGCAGCTGACAAGTGGCTTTGCCCATAGCAGGAGGCCCAGGGCAGAGATCCTAGAAGACAAGGACCTGGGCTTCTTTTCCTGTTGCTGTGTGGAGGAAGTAAATACAGAACAGAGTCAGGGACCAGAAACATAAGCCGATATCTGTCTGTCCTCGCCCCCAATCCCACCAGAGTCTTCAGAACCTCCCATGGCTCAGCAAAGGCAGTTGAGACCATTTCCTCCTTCCTGTCCCTCCTGGTACCCTTCTGGCCACAGCGCTTCTTTCCCTGTTTATGGAGACTGGCGGGTTGAGGGGGGCCCGCATAAGGACTTGCAGTGAGTCTTCAGGCAAGCTGCCCCTGCCTGCCTGATGCGATAGAGCTTTGGTCTCAGGGCGGCATCTTTCACAATTCCACAAGCCACTCCCACAGGCTGTTATCAGAGCCCTGTCAAAATAGTGAAGGGGAAGTACGGTGTTCGAGACGGGGGCGCATGTTTCTACACCGGGCTTTCTAGAAATGGTTTCCTATCGTCCGCCTGAGGGAATGGTAGTTCCTCTGGGTGTGTCCGGGTCAGGGGAGGTGAAACCCCACGGAAGGGGATGGGCCTGGTCCACTCCTGCCCTCAGTAGCCCGTTCTTCTTCTTGGATCTTCTAACTTCTGTCCACCACAGGGTTTAGGGTTAGTGTGTCTGAACAGAAATAGGACCAGGCAGGGTATGGCCTGCTCTGCAGGGCAAGGGGAGTCTAAGCTCCGGGCTGGGCCAGCCGGACTGGCCTTGCAGCTTTCTGTTCCATATGCTCTTGGGGAGACCCCAGGACCTGTTCTTTCACGTCCTGTGCCTGTTGTGTGGGCATCTCATTGGCTTGTGACTTGGGTCTGTATTCCTGTCTCCTCTGCTTGGGAGTCAGGAGGCAAAAGGGATGTACCTTTGGGCTCTCCCTGGCTCCTATCTTGGGGTCTGCAGTGTCCTCTCCTTAGCAGGGGAGCCTAACTTATCTTGAGTTCCTCCTTCTTGCTGAGAGGGAAGTGAGAAGGAGGGGGGCCAGAGACCCTGCCTTCTGGGCTAAGAAGGCTAAAAAAAGCAGAAGTTGTAGGAGTGACGGGCCCCTTGGCCACCAGTGTGAGCCCCACCATGCAGACCCCACGAGAGCTCCCCAAATTTGAGAGAGAATCTGGCTTCTGTCCCAGAAAGGTGAGGAGAAGGGTAACTTACCTCCAGAGTCGCTGTCTTGGTGACTCCCGGCATGGGATAGGTTTGGGGGAAGCTCTCTGTCTCGTGGAGTTTCCGGGTAGCTGCATCTGTCCCCAGTGCGTCTTCTAAGGCAGACAGCGGAGTTAAGGAGCAGTTCTCAGGGTGGGGTGAACAGGAATTGCTGTGTGGCCTGGGCCTAACCGCAGTCACCCTCTGAGCCATGTCTTCTGCCTGTTCCACCAGATAACTCTCTGGGGACCGACTAGCCTGCAGTGTTTCTGGGGTTTGATGGCACTGTCGAGACCCTTGGAGTCTCTGAGAGCGAGGACTTGGAATGGGAAGTCCCAGACTGGCTTTAGGACTCAGAGAGGGCGGGCTCAGGAGGGCAGGAAGTGGGCTCTGACTGACTTACCTGCCCACCCTTCCCTGGCACTTGAGGCTGCTGACTACACCCAGACAGGACCCTGAGGAGGGACTTGGCTCAGGACAGCTCCGACATTGGTCTGTCTTGAATCTGAACCACAGTTTCCTGTCCCGCAGAGGGGTTAGAGGTTTTAGGGGTATTTGGATCAGGGTAAGAGATGGCTCTCTCAGCCTCTCCCTCAGAGAGAGTTTTGGAAGATCTCAGCGATGGGGCTGACCACCGACCCAGTGCCGCTGCTGGGTACTGGGGGCCAGAAGTCTATGTTCCTTTCGTCTGTCCTCATCCTGAGCACTCAAGAAAGCCTACAGCTCTGCCTGTTGTCCTTTCCTGGGGATTCCTGGCCTGTTGCCTGCCTGGGGCTGCCCTGGGTGTCTGTGGGGGTCTCAAATTCTGCCCGTCTCTCTGCTGCCAGCCCTGTCTCCCTTGGGTTGGGTTCCAGACCCTGTCTCAATTGATAAAAATATCTGTCTTCATGAACTGGGTACATGATAAATGTCGAGCAGTTCCTTCTGTCTTTGCATGTTCCGTTGAGTCTCTATCGCTCATAGACATGAGTTCCCCCCTGTATATTGGATGCGAGTTCTTGCCTTTGCCTCTGGGCACAGCTCTCCCACCCATCTCTCTATGCGCCTGTCTGTTTCTGTCTTCAGGTGAGGGTCCCAGTCTATCTCTGGCTGGTTGTGGATATGTCCTTATGTCATGCCTCCTTGCCCATTTGATGGATGTGTGTATGTTACGTATGTGTAACGTTGTGCGAATGCCTTCCGGCCCCTGCCTGACGGGTGTCTGTCCTTGTCTGCCGCTATGTGCTAGATGCGCGCCTGCCTACTGGGCACCTTGTCAGGTCCCTGCTGGTCTAGGACCTATCTGCTCAGCAGCGGGGTTGCTTTCTCTTTGTAGACCCGCAGGGAGGATGAAGGGGAGGGCCAGAGGGCCAACCTCAGGCACCCACCGGGGAGTGGGGGCTGGGGTGGGGAGAGAAGGGAACAGAGTGAGGGTGGAAGCCTGGAGCTGGGAAACCACAGGCCCTGTGTGATTGGCTGTCTCGGGCCTGGCCCAGCCCCCTCGCCCTCACCCTGCACATCCGCCTTGGGCCCAGCCACCTCCTCGGCAGCCCCGGTGGATTGTTGCCTACCCTTGCCATGGTGCTGTGGCCCTGCTGGGCCGATGGAGCAGGACCCCAAGCTGCCCCGTCTGCGGCTCAGGGCCCTGCTCCCCTGGCTGCTCAGGAAGCAACGGTCCAGGGTCGGTCAGACTCTGCCTGGCCCTGGCCCTGGCTCTGGTCCCCAGCAGGACTCGGTAAGTATACCGGGGTATCTGGTCCTGGTTTGGCAGTAACTGCTGGAACAGGTGTTTGGGCATCCAGTTTGGTCTCAGTTAGCTTTGGGCTCTCCTGGCCCTGCTAGATGACTGGGTCTTGCCTTGGACTTGCTTTCTGGGGAAGTAAGGAGGCATCTCAGTGCCGTGGGGTGAGACTGGTGGAGTGGAGGGCCAAGGATCTCCTGTAACAGCAACACAGCAAGGCTGGTAGATGCTCATCAACAGAAGCTTGGTAGAATCTAGGGTCTCTGGCCTTAACCCTCGGTTGTGTCAGATAGGCACTGAGTGGGCCAAGAGTTCTGTCTGGTTGACTCTTGGGTCTCTGTGTTCCTTAGCTTTATCCATATAACCAGAGGGTTCGCCTCATCTCACCCTGACTGGCAAAAAGGGCCCAACTCTACCTCCCCATTATGAGCTCAAACCTTACTTCCTATTGTGGCAAAACCCAAACAGCCGGGGGAGGGGACATCAAGGGCAGGTCTCAATAGGTCCCTACAGCAGACCCAAGGCTTGAGTCAACTCATTCCGGCCATGTGTGTACCTTCCTTTGAGCCTGAACAGGCCAGAGCACCCATGCCCCAGGAACAGGGCCTCACCTGAGCTGGCTGGCACTCTAATAGTCGGCCTTTGAGACGCTGTTGGCACCCGTGAGCCTGCCAGCTCTTGAGGGAGTGGCCTGTTCTGATCTGGTGGATGGCTTGGATAAGCTGTATGCCGTGTTGCCCGGGAAAGGCCCCACACCTACAAAATGGTACACACCTACCATCTCTGTCCTTCTGTCAGGATGAGGGTGTCCTCAAGGAGATCTCCATCACACATCATGTCAAGGCCGGCTCTGAGAAGGCTGATCCTTCCCATTTTGAGCTCCTCAAGGTCCTGGGCCAGGGATCCTTTGGCAAAGTAAGTTAAAGGCCCTTATTGGGAGGCTATCACAGGTCATGTCTGAGGTAGAATATCAGGGGTTATGTTGGAGTCAGATCAGAGAGCAAGGGTGACAGGTCAGATTGATATTCAGGGAGAGCTGAAGGTCAGCTTGGGGTTTCCAGGGAATCTATAGGTCAGTGGCTGGGAGTGAGCTGGGTCAGCCATCTCCCACCTCCTGCCCTCTGCCTTCTCAGGTCTTCCTGGTGCGCAAGGTCACCCAGCCTGACAGTGGGCACTTGTATGCCATGAAAGTGTTAAAGAAGGCCACACTGAAAGGTGAGTGAGAGCACATCCCTGCTCAGAAGTGAAGATGGGTGTAGAAGCAGGGAGCAGCCCAGGCTGCAGGCTGGTGTGGGTGATGAGGGAGGTGCCTCTTTTCAGGAGTCTGCCCTGGAGATGGAAAGCTAGCCTACCTTCACTGCCCTTGCCCCTCCTTTCCCCTCCTCCAAAACCAAGGAAAGGCTAGGGCCTAGATGGAAGTAGTGGAGTGCAGGATTGCTGGGCAAGAGTGTTTTACCAGTAGAGCTGCTTCATGATGCTTAGGAAAGGCCTAAGGGGGGTTCAGAGCATAGATGGACATGAGATTGCTGGGTGGTGGCGCACACCTTTAGTCCCAGCACGTGGGAGGCAGAGACAAGCACACCTCTGTGAGTTTGAGGCCAGCGTGGTCTACAGAGCAAGTTCTAGGACAGCCAGGGATACACAGAGAAGCCCTGCCTCAAAAAAAAAAAGAAGGGCATGAGAGAAGAGGAGGAACCTGGGAGTGTAGAAACTGGGGCCCCATAAGAGATGTGTTGGGGCCCACAGAGTTGGATGGCAGAGAGGTTCAAGAGGGATCCCAAAGTGACAAATTCTGAAGAGTTGCCAAGTCTTTGAGGATGGTTAGGAATTGGCTAAGGGGTCTGTTGTTGATTCTGATTGGTCTGGGAGCCAGTGTGGCCACAATCAGGTGGAGCCCAAGCTAAGCCTTGGCTGGGTGAGAAAGGAGGGAGAAAGGAGGGCTCAGCCTTAGGGACTGATCTGTCCTTGGCCTACCTAGGGCTGTCTGATAGGGTCATCCCCCAGGATAGGATGGTGGGAGCCACAGGAGAGGAGAAAGATGAAAATATGTGGTCCCCACTATGAGGGGCTCACAGACTGGGTGGGAGCCTTAAGTGGACCGACCACAGGTACAGCAGTACCAAGCTGTGTGCCTGGACATCCAGGCCAAGGAGGTGAGGGGTGGGTGATGGCTTCATAGAGGTCAGCAAAGGGTCTGGGGGACACTCTAGGGAGTGCATACAGGCCCTCTCCCTTGAGGGATGTTAGGAATTTACTGGAACAAGATGGTTGAAGTGAGGACTGCCCCAGGAAGGAGGAACTGAGTCCCTGAGGTGGCTGGAGATGGGAGGTGTGCTTGAAAGTGGCTGGGCTAGGTAACTAGTGCCACATCTAGTGAGAGAAAGACAAAGATTCAATAAAATAAGCACTGTGACAGGGAAGCACCAACATTCTGGACGCCCAGAGGTTCCAGCCTCACCTGCAAGGTGGATATGCTCCCAGGAGGAGGGCCTGAACCCAGTCAACCAAAAACCTGTTGGTGGTGAAAATGGGCCTGGCAACTTTCTTTACCCCCCATCCCAAACCAGACATCCTTGAGACCTATCACTGAAGCACATGAGAGACAGAGGCAGAAGGATTGAAAGTTCAAGGCCAGTGCTGGCTACATAGTGACTGAGGCAAGCCTGGCCTACATGAGCACTCATCTCTCAAATCCTCCAGCAACAAAACAAAGGGGGGAAAAAACATTAATAGTCAAAGCATGTGACAAATGTCTGCTCAGACCCAAGAGTTAGATTTTAACATTGAACTTAAGAATACTTTTTGGGAGATGGGAAAGGAGGCGGTTAAGGGGTGTAGGTAAAGTCTGGGGACCTTAGAAAATAGGGCTCCCTGGGCACAAGGTGCTCAGTGGCTGTGAAGCATGGTGGGAGACGAGGCTAGACACCTGGGCAAGACACCAGGATGCTGCCCAGACGTTATGAGGAGCTGGCCAAGGAGCCCACCTTGCGAGAATGAGTGGGAAAGGGCTTTGGGGAGAAGCTGAGTCAGGTGGCTTCTAGTGACTTCCCTTCTCCCCTGGCCAGTGCGTGACCGTGTTCGGACCAAGATGGAAAGAGACATCCTGGCTGACGTGAACCACCCATTCGTGGTGAAGCTGCACTACGGTGAGGTCACAGACTCTGTCCAAGTGCCACCGCTCCCCTCAGCCTCCACCCTGGCCTATGTCTTACTACCTCCCTTGTTCCTGGCCCCACCCCTCATGGGGCAGGCCAAGGAGCCAGGATTAGAGCTGCTGGTCTCTAGGCCCAGCTGACGCCATCTTGGCTTCTCTCCTCTCTCAGCCTTCCAGACCGAGGGCAAGCTCTATCTTATTCTGGACTTCCTGCGTGGCGGTGACCTATTCACACGGCTCTCGAAGGAGGTAAGCTGGCATCGCACCGAGGGGAGTGTAAGGCCTCGTGAAGGACATCTTCAGCGCGGTCTGGGCCTGTGACTTCGCAGCTCCGTTTGACAGTCAAGAAATGTCATCTGCCCTTGAAGAGAGGCCACCCAATTGGCAAAGCCCCTGAGAGTTTCTTTCAGGGTGGGTTGGCCATGAACCGACCTAAACGTGACGCTGCAGTGGTTTCTGGCTGCTAAGGGAATCCCTCGGTGCTTGAGATGAGATTTCCAGGGGTTGTGCTGGCCAAGGCAGAGAAGCCCAAAGCCGCCCAGGACAGCTTCTGGTCCTGCCGTTTGCACAAAAGGCTGTAATATAAAGGGCCCTGACCCAAAAGCATCTGAACCTCATTCCTAAAAAATAGGGAGAGAACCAGGCTTGGCCAGGCGTGGTGGCACAGGCCTGCCGTTTCAGCTACCTGTGAGGCTGAGGCAGGTGGATTACAGGATTAAGACCTGCCTGACAAACTAAAAATAAATAGGGCTGGGATGTAACTCAGCAGTAGAGTTTTTTGAGTGTTTGTCTAGATTATGCAAAGGCCTGATTCAATTCCTAGGATGGAAAAAAATGCACACCTTCTTTAAAACAAACAAACAAACAAGCAAACACCAGTATTTATATTGGGACACACACACGGATGGACACATGGACACACGTGCACACAGATGGAGGTCAGAGGACAACTTGTAAGATTTGGTTCTCTCCTTCTACCATGTGGCTTCCAAGAACTTGAGTGATTGGTGTTGAGTCTTGTCTCGATTTCTCAGATCCAAATCTTCCCATATTTAAAACATTTATGCTAGCCAGGCGCAGTGGCACATGCCTGTAAACCCAGCACTCAGGGAGGCAGAGGTAGGTGGACCTCTGGGTTCAAGGCCAGCCTGGTCCACAGAATGAGTCGAGGACAGCCAAGGCCACACAGAGAAACCTGGTCTCGAACCACCCCCTTCCCCCAAAAAGTTAGTGCTTAATGAGGTGGTCCATTTTCGTGATTCAAAAGAAAAATAAAGTGGTAAAGTCTCGTCACTACCATAGTTCCTCTACCCTCTGTGGGTAAACATTGGGGAGGGGGGGTTCTATTTAACCTTCTCGGGTTCCTTCTTGTAAATAAATTCTATACATGTTGAGTCCCTACTCTGACTCTCTTATGTGAGAAGTATTGCTCTGTGCACACTGTTCTGTGCCTGGCCTCTACGGTCAGCGTGTCTCGGATGGTTCAGCATCGGGATGTGAAGATACTCCTTGTTCTGGGCTGTGCGTAGCTAACCGTTTTACCCAGGAGAGGCCGTTTATTTAGTCTTTGACTCCTGCATGGATTGTTCCCACTCCTTGCTGTTTCCAGACTATCACAGCGCATGACTTGTGTATTAGGGACAGATATGTGACATTGGACCCTGTCCCCGGGGTTGACCCTCCTCAGGGGCTCTGACTGCTCTGCAGCCCAGCTTCCACTGAAGCCTGTCTCTCCCTGTCGCAGGTTATGTTTACGGAGGAGGACGTAAAGTTCTACCTGGCTGAACTGGCACTGGGCCTGGACCACCTGCACAGTTTGGGCATCATTTACAGAGACCTCAAGCCTGAGAAGTGAGTGCCTGCCATGCTCCTGGCCTCTCTCTGGGGTGCAGAGACTGCTCCTGGGCCTCTTAGCTCAGTGCCACTCTGGTGGAGATGGGGTGGCCTTTCCCAGGAACTTTGTGTCAATCAGAAGGATGGATGGTTGGAGTGAGTAGAGGCCATTAGCATTAGGCCATTAGCCTAAGATTCACCTTCGGTGATTAGGGAGTGCCTGACCAGTACTGCTATTACGGAAGGCCGCCGGGCAGCCGTGTGCCTCCATCAGGGATGCTGCCATTACAGATCATTTTGTTTTGTTTTGTTTGTTTTTCAAGACAGGATTTCTTTGTATAGCCCTGACTAGCACTGTAGATCAGGCTGGCCTCCAGCTCATAGCAATCCACCTGCCTCTACTGGGATTAAAGGCTTGTACCACCACGCCCGGCTTAGAAATCATTTCTTGATATGTTCCTCCTAGCGCTTTCCAGTGCTATCTTGAGAGCTAGGATAGAGTCTGGTGTTAGACTTGAGGTGCACAGTTAGACACACCTCAGGCCAGGCCCTGTACACAGCCACAGTACCAGCAAGAGGCAGTGTCCAGGAGTTTGAAGCCAGCCTGTACAATACAGTGGAGCCTGTACTTAAAGAAAAGCTGCACAGACAAATCTTATGACTAGAGGGAGTTACTTTCCTGAGCTGTAGTTTTCCCTTTAGTAACACGGGACCCTGATGCCATTGCCGGGCCTCTGTTGTGCCAGTCTTCCCCTGGGTAGATCTGGCCCAAGTTCCTCCATCCCGTGGCACCCCCAGAACCCACAGAGTGCCTGCTGCTAAGGCTTCTTGACTCCCGTCTCTCTGTTACACAGTGTCCTTCTGGATGAGGAGGGCCACATCAAACTCACTGGTGAGTGAAGGGCGCCTGCTCCTTTGGGCTCTGGGGAAGGATGAAGGGAGCCTCCATCTGTTCTCAGCTGAGGGCTCGGAGTTCCCTCTGTCTCCTGAGCGATAATGCCAATTATATACAGGAAGCCAAAAGCTCAAGCCCTCGTTATTTGTGTTTGTTTGTTTGCTTGCTTGTGTATGGGGTTTTGCCTGCGGGCATGCTTGTCTGTACCTCATGCATGCGTTGCCCACAGAAGCCAGACTTCCCTGGCCTGGTTGCTAGCCATCATGTGGGAGCTGGGACTCGAACCTGGGTTCTCTGGAAGAACAGCCAGTGCTCTTAACTGCTGGGCCATCTCTCAAGGGCCCCCAGGTTCCAGTTCAGACACAGCTCCCCGCTATAATCTTGGGCAGATATGCTCGGGCAGGGGTCCTAAAGACGACTTCTTTGCCCATGCCACAGACTTTGGCCTGAGCAAGGAGGCCATTGACCATGAGAGGAAGGCCTATTCCTTCTGCGGAACGGTGGAGTACATGGCGCCTGAGGTTGTCAACCGCCAGGGGCACACCCACAGCGCAGATTGGTGGTCCTATGGGGTGTTGATGGTGAGTGTCCGGACAAGGGTAAATGAGCTAGCCATAAGCTTTCTCTGTGTATATGGCGAGAAAAATCCTCTCATCCTCTTCTGGCCTCACAACCAAGCTGTGTCACCCTGCACACTATTGCACTTGGAAGCATCTTGGACTTCAGTTCACCTGACTGAAGTAGCCTTCACCTGACTTGGGGGTTCTCCTCAGCTTCCAGCTTTGGTGCTGCTTCTAGAGTCTAGGCTGGGATGGGGAAAGAGGCAGGCGGAGGCCTTGCTCCAGGAAGAGTCTATAAAGTCAAAGAGGCCAGCAGGAATCCTGGGACTGGAGCAGGGTAGCCTGGGAAGGAGGGGAAAGAGGATGTGGGAGAGAGAGATCAAGATTGCACCTTTTCCCTGCAGTTTGAGATGCTGACGGGCTCCCTGCCCTTCCAGGGGAAGGACCGGAAGGAGACCATGACCTTGATTTTGAAGTAAGCACCAGCGCTGCCCTGGCCCTGACAAGTTCTTCCTAATCCCACCCCAGCTTCGGGGCCAGAGATTTGCCTTTTCCCTGACTCCACAGAACCCTTGCTGTCCACCGGCAAGGGTTACCATGGGAGGTGTCCCTAAAGTCTTTGGGAGGTGAGTTAGTGGCTGGCTTGTCTGGACTGAGCTGGGAAAGAGACCTGGACAAAGGGAAGGGGGCTCTGGGGCTTCTGGGGCGGGGCTCGGCCCTGATGAGACCTGTGGCTGTTCTAGGGCGAAGCTAGGCATGCCCCAGTTTTTGAGCACGGAAGCCCAGAGCCTCCTGCGGGCTCTGTTCAAGAGGAATCCTGCCAACCGGCTTGGTAAGCCCAGCTCAGGGGAGGGGACGTGGCGGACGGGAACAGGGCACAGCTGCAGCCTAGGCCACAGGACCACATCTGGGGCTGAAAGGAGCCGTTGTCCTTTGTGCGAGCAGACAATGCTCCCGGCCTCCCTGTTTTCTGTCTCCATGTGTGGTGTTGGGAGGGTGACCTGTGTGGGGCAGGGAAGGCAGGAACTGAGTCATCCCTACCCCCTCAGGGACAAGGACAGAGGCCCCCACACAGCTTCTCTGCCAAGGTTGCTGGCTCAAGAGAAGGCACATGAGCTTAGGAGCAAGAAAGGCCCCAGTCCTAGCTGTGTCCGTCCCCACCGCCTGGCACCCAGCAGTCACTGCAAATATTTGTTGAGTGATTGAGTACCGTTTGTGCGCTACCTAATTGGGCAGGTGACATCACCCCTCCGAGCACCAGGTTCCTTTTGTCAGTAGAGACAGTGATCCTGACCCAGCTCCCGGGGTCCTCTGAGTCAGAGAAGGACGTGCCTGTCGTGTGCTGGAGTGTGCAGTATTTGCTGACTTTTTGGTTGCTGGCTTTATCTGGAACCCCACCAAGTTTCATAAGGTCCAGTCCCCACCCCAGGGTTGGACTGAATAAGCGTTTGTCTCAGGGATAAAGAGGGCAGTAGGAGAAGAAGGGCAGAGAGGGGTCCCTGGCCGGGCTAGATGGAGGCCCTTGTTAGATCTCAAAAGAAGTCCAGCATCAGCTGGGTGAGGTGGCACACGCCTGTGATCCCAGCACTCTGGGAGGCAGAGCAGGCCTATACCTGTGAGTTTGAGGCCAGCCTGGTCTACAAAGCAAGTCTAGGACAGCCAAGGCTACACAGAGAAACCCTGATTTGAAGAAGAAAAGTCCAGCTTCTGTCCTGGTTAATAGGCGCCTGGATAAGTCGCCTATTCTGCCTGCCCGTCCTTCTTCAGGACACTGGCACTTGATTGTCAGTGTCAGCTTTACTCCATAAAGTAGAAAGTGCTGAGCATGCTCCAGGCCTCAGGGTGACGAGTGCTGATGTGGGGCAGGGTGAGCCCAAGCTGCCATCTGCTGGAGCAGCTGATCCAGAGCTTGGGGGACAAGGAGGTGTGTGAGGTTTGACCCTCATTTGGCTTCTTTCAGGCTCGGGCCCTGATGGGGCAGAGGAAATTAAGAGACATATTTTCTATTCCACCATTGACTGGAATGTGAGTGAATCTGTCCACGCCATGGACACAGGAAGGGTGGGAGGTTTGGGGGGTGGGGGAAGGGTGGGAGGTGGGGGAGTGGAGGGAGTCCTCTGCCAGTTGTGGCCTCAGATGTGGGAGATAGGTGAGCAGCCCTTGAAATGCCCCTGGAGGACGCTGTCATGCTCTGGAAGGCCGGTCTCCCAAAGATTCAGATTTTCTGTTACCTACTGGGCAGCACAGCTTCCGTTCTTCCTGCTGGGGGGTCACCACAGTGACCAGGGCCTTTACCCCTCCTTGTAGAAGCTCTACCGTCGCGAGATCAAGCCACCTTTCAAGCCAGCTGTGGCCCAGCCCGATGACACCTTCTACTTTGATACCGAGTTCACGTCACGCACACCCAGGGGTAGGCCCCTCGTCTGGCTTGTCTGTCTGGGGCTAGGGCCAGGGAAGCAGATCTTGGGGGGATCTGTGGAATGCAGAGCTGGCCTCTGGGGGGCCAGCTGCATGGGTAGATAACAGTGGGTATCTGGCTCCGTGGGATTTATACTCCGCCCTGGCCTCTTTCTGCCTGCCGACCTGTCAGGGGCACCGTGGGCTCTTTGTTTCCGGGTGAGGGGATGAGATGTGGGGTTGGTTTAGGCCGAAGCAGAAAAGTCAGGACCCCTGCCCCAGGCATCTTCCAGCCCGCTGGGAAAACTGAACATGTCAGGCCTCCACTCGAATCAGGGAGGAGGAATCTGTGATGCAGAGGCTCTGGCCGAGCGGAGGCGACGGTGCCCTTGAAGGGATGAGTGTAGGAATGGGCTTGCCTTCCGATGCTAGGCTTCATCGCTTGGCTGGAACCTTCGGGGGAGAGTCACAGACCCCCCCTTATCCGTCCTCTCCCCCCATTGCTGCAAGAAGCCAGTGAGGGTGGCTTCTAAGAGAGAGCGCGGGAATCCAGATGGTCCGGCCAGATACTGCCAGTGGCTAGGGAGTTGTGTGTCGGTTCTGAGATACCTTCTTGAAGGGTGATTTTTCTCTATGTAGCTTGTACACCATGGCTGACAGGAAGCTCATCGCTTATCCCCCACACCCATATCGGGTCCCTGCTGTGTGTCAGCCATAGTGAGAATGGTGGTGAAGACAGATTTAGGAGAGTGAACAAGACAACCATGTCGCTCAGGCTATTGGGGGAAAAGGGATTTTAGAGGGTCAGAGAAGCAACAGCAGGCAGCTTTCTGAGGGGAGGACATATGAGCCAAGCCTTGGAGGATGGACAGGATTATCCAATCCAGGGGAATGGCAAGCGTGGCAGCTCTGAGAACTTTCGAGGCTGTGGGGTTCCAGCGGGACTGAGTTGCTGCAGGGAGAAGAGAGGCTGAGGGCACAGATGGCCCCAGACTTATTGGTTGGAGCTGAGCTCTACCTGTAGCTGTGCTGAGCATGGACCTAGCGAGGGAGATGGACCGGAGGTGGGAAGGCTCGGGGAGGAGGCATCCTGCCTGCAGACAGACAGGACTGGGAGGGTCTAAGAACATGTTTATTTGTTTATATTACACTCATTAATTGGTTATTTGGAGTTTTTGAGACAGGCTCAGGCTAGCTCAGAGCTATGGAACCTAGACAGGCTGGCCTCAGAGCAGCCACACTCCTGAGTGCCTTCTGTGCGCTGAGGTGACAGGCATGTGCCATCATGCCAGGTTTGTTTATTTATTCATTTAGTATGTGAATGGGAAAAAAAAATGAAATCAAAAGGAGGAGGACATGGCCATTCCTAAAGTATGGAGAAGATTTTGATTGTAGCTAGAAGGGAGGGAACCAGCAGAGGGAAGAACCCAGGATATGAACATGGCCGACACACTGAACCAGACCGTGGGACGGGGAGGAAGGGAGAGGAAGAGGTTGTTGTAAATGATGAAAATCCCAACCATTCTATTTTACCAATAAGGACTCGGGAGCCAGATGCTGGGGTGAAAACCTGCTAGCTCAGAGAGGCAGAGAAAGCACCCAGCTGACCTTCCTTCTCAGCTCAGGTCAGATGGAAAAACCCCAAAACACTCACTAGTACAACTGACAGCCTAGGAGGAAAGGCCAAAAAAACCCCAAACAAACAAAAAAACAAAACCCAAGGCTGAAGGCTTGCTAGCTCAAAGGCCAAAAAGCCAGGGAGCTGAGGAGCTGAAGCCAGAGCTTGAGCTAAAGGCTCTGCTTCTGAGACACTGTCTTAAATACCCCTCAGCTCAAAGTCCCTCCTTCTCTTTAATCCCTGTCAGCTGGTTTCTTGCTCTGACCCTTTTACCGAGGGAAAGCTTTGTTAGATCCGGTATACAGAGAGTATGAGATAGGGCTGGGTGAATCACTCTGTAATCACCTGTTTACAGTAGACAGAAAGTTCTTGGATTAAAGGTGTGTGTTAGGGCTCAACCAAGCCAAACAATAAACAGGGTTTTACAGTCCACAATTTTGGAGTTCTGCAACAGGAAGACAGGAGCCACTGACCAAAAAGGGTGGTCTGGGCCAGGAGTAGCCAGGATGGCCAAGTTATATAAAAATCAGGCTGTAGGAAGAGCAGGGGAAGCCAAGCCCTGGGAGGGAGAGGTTCAGGGCGGGCGCAGGGAAACGGTGCTGGGAGGAGCCAACCCAATGTCTAGGGTTCGAGACCTAACAGTGTATGTGTTTGTATTTCTTTGGAGTGCTGGGTATCAAACCCAAGACATTGTATGTTCGGAGCAAGTGCTGTACCCCTGAGCTACCCATATGAACAGATAGGTACAGGCCTGGGGTAGATAGACTGTCAACCCGATCCCTCCATGGCTGCCAGGCTCCCTGCAGTCTCCCCTTCCTGGACTGCCTTGGCATCAAGAGTACCCCCTCACCCCGTGCCCTCTCCTTGACAGATTCACCAGGCATCCCCCCCAGTGCTGGCGCCCATCAGCTGTTCCGTGGCTTCAGCTTCGTGGCCACTGGCCTAATGGAGGATGACAGCAAGCCTCGGGCCACTCAGGCCCCCCTCCACTCGGTGGTACAGGTGAGGGGGTGGGGACGCTGCTGCTCTGCTGCCCCTTTCCGCATAAAAGCCACAAACAGCAGAGCTGAGAACGCAGGCCCCAGGGCTGGACAGGCCAAACCCCGCTGAGACCCAGACGATGACCTCCTGGACCCTCACTGTCCTCATGTGTTAAATCCGATAGTGTAACACAGTCCTTGAGATCTGGCTCAGAGTGGCCCCGATTAAAAAGACAGATGGAAACTGAGATAGAGCTAGGCTCTGGAGGAATGCCACAGAACGCCCTGAGGGTGGAATAAGGGAGTGGCTGGGGTGTCCCGGTAGGAGAAGGTGGCAGGGGCCTAGTCTGTGCCCACTCGTGCCCTTCCTTTGTACATAGACTGCTCCGTGGAAAGTTAACAGCTAACAGGCAGTACTGTAGACCTCAGAGCTCATGGTCTGGGTTTAGCTATGGCACGTGCCTATAATCCAGGCACTTGGGAGGCAGAGGCAGGTGGATCTCTTTGAGTTGGAGGCCAGCCCGGTCTACAAAGCAAGTCCAGGACAGCCAGGGCTACACAGAGAAACCCTGTCCCCAAGGAAAAAAGCAAGGTCCAGACTCTAGGGGAGACATCAGCCCCTGTGCCTCAGTTTCCTCATCTGTAGTGATAGAACCTTCCTCTGAAGAGGCTTCCCAGAGCTAATGTGTAAATCGAGCACACCCATTGCAGAGAGTAGAAACTGAGGCTCCGAAATGGGCAGGTTTTTGACCGAGTTCACACACACAACACTTAGGCCTTGTGACAGTTTCTCCTCTCTCCATGCCATCCTTACTGAGCCAGGCCTGATGTTGGGGATGACCCCTGGGCCGTAGTGCCTGGGGTCAGGCTGACTCTTGTCTCCTGCAGCAACTTCACGGGAAGAACTTGGTTTTCAGTGACGGCTACATCGTAAAGGAGACGATTGGAGTGGGCTCTTACTCCGTGTGTAAGCGCTGTGTCCACAAGGCCACCAACATGGAGTATGCGGTCAAGGTGGGCCTCCCAGTCATAGCATGGCTCAGGCAGGCTGTGTTGGGAGTGAGGCCAGTGTCCCTGGGACACTTGGATGGGGGTGCTTGGATTCCGACAGGCGTGCGGCTGGGTCTCCCTGGGCCTTGTGGTGTGGGCTGCATGGCAGAGAGACCTGGACCGTGGGTCTGTGCCCCTGATGTTGTCACGTGTGGGGCTCCCTCTCCCATTCTCTGCAGGTTATTGACAAGAGCAAACGAGATCCCTCAGAGGAGATTGAGATTCTTCTGCGGTACGGACAACACCCCAACATCATCACCCTGAAAGATGTGAGTGGGGAGGACCGCTGGAGCCGGGCTGGGCTGGAAAACCCAGCTGTAGGATTTGACACCATGCCCGAGGGACACCATGTTTTTGACTTCAGGGCACCCTCCCAGGGCTCATGAGAAAGAGGCAGGGGTCCCTGAAGCTTCGAGGATTAGGCAGCACCCACTGGCCAGCGGGCTGGGAGCCCAGACGGTGGCGGTCTGGTCGAGCCATTGACGTGTGGCAGAACCAGCCCTCGGGCTTCCTTGTCTGGAGAGCTGGGGGCCAAGGGCCCTCATGGTGCGGTCTCTGGCAGGTGTATGATGATGGCAAACACGTGTACCTGGTGACGGAGCTGATGAGGGGCGGGGAGCTGCTGGACAAGATCCTGCGGCAGAGGTTCTTCTCGGAGCGGGAGGCCAGCTGCGTCCTGCACACCGTCAGCAAGACCGTGGAGTACTTGCATTCCCAGGGGGTGAGTCTTTATTAAGGGGGCTTAGGGTGTCCAAGGTCGTGATACGGGCAGAACGCAAGACCTGGCTGGCTCGGGAGTGCCATGGGGAAGGGAGGGGGCTAGGGATGGGTAAGTGGCTGGTTGCCTCTGTCTAGTACCTACTGTGTGCCGTACACCATATGCTGAGGTTCTTTTTTGGCTGTCCTGGACTTACTTTGTAGACCAGGCTGGTTTTGAACTCACAGCAGTCCACCTGCCTCTCCCTCCCTGAGTGCCGGATCACAGGTGTGCGACACCACGCCTAGCTGCTAAGGTTTAATTTAAGAGAGCGTTTCCTTTGTTACCTTGGTGGCATTTCCACAAAGCCTGAATTAGTTGTTACTGGCCCTTAACAGGGCCCGAAGTCTGAGGCTTGGAGCCATAAGGTCATCCTCCTGGGAAAATGGAGTCTGGAGGTTGCTGGAAGGAGTAGATTTTGTTTAGAGTAGGGCAGGGTAGTCCCTGTAGGGGTCTTCCAGGCATCAAAGGGGAGAGGGTGGCCCAGGTGCTAAGGAGGAGGGCCTGAGAAGGGCCAAAGAGCAGGGCGTGGCTTCCTTTGTTGATGTTGGCCCTGGTGAGTAAGCAGCCAAGCAAGTAAAGTTCCCAATGCTTTCGAGCTACCTGGTGGTTCTCTGGCTGAGAGAGGTGGTGTTCTGGCAGGCTTCTGATCAGACAGTGAGGTGTTAAGAGTGACGTCAGGAGGGCTGGAGAGATGGATCAGAGGTTAAGAGCACTGGCTGCTCTTCCAGAGGTCCTGAGGTCAATTCCTAGCAACCACAGGGTGGCCATAACCATCTATAGTGGGATCTGGTGCCCTCTGCTGGCGTGCAGGTGTACATGCAGACAGAACATTGTGTGCCTTTAATCCCAGCACTCAGTACACAGAGATTGTGAGTTTGAGGCCAGCCATGTCTACCAAGTGAAACCTTGTCTCCAAGGCGGGGGAGGGAGTACAGAAAGCCAGGCATGGCAGCCCAGCTGTAGTCCTGTAATTCCAACACTGGAAGCCCTGTATATATTGAGGCAGAGGCTCTCCCTGGTCCAGGCTTGTGCTGACTAGCTAAGTAACTTATTTCGGGCTTCCAGTGTTGGAATTACAAGTAGCCTGCCATGTCTGCCCAGCATCTACATGGGTGCTAAAGATCTGAACTCTGGCTCCCAGGTTTACATGCCGTCCTATTTTGCTCTCTATTGCTGTGGAAAAGCAATGATGACTGAAAGGAAGTTGGGGAGGAAAAGGCTTTATTTGGGTTATATTTCCCAGGTCACCGTCCAATTGAGGAAAATCAAGGCAGGAATCTGGAGGCAGGAACTGAAGTAGAGACCAGGGAGGGGTGCTGCTTGTCCGAGTGTGTGTGTGTGTGTGTGTGTGTATACACACACACACACACACACACACACACACACACACACACACACATAAAAATTGCTTGTGTATGTGAGGACATGTGCACACTAGAGGACAGAAGAGGGCAGTTGTGAGCCGCCAGATGTGGGTGCTGGGAACCAAATTTAAGAGTCCTCCAGGGGAGCAGCAAGCTCCCTTAACCACGGATCTATGTTTTGAAACCCCACCTCGAAACAAACAAATGAAAGAATAGCACAGTACAGTCCTTTTCCCTCTGGAACAGCCACGCTGAACAGTATTGGACACTTGACTTCTAAATACCCAGAGCTAAAGAGTTTTTGTTTTTGGGACTTCGTCTTATAGCCTGGGCCTTTAGTTCTAGCACTCAAGAGACAGGGGCAGAGGAATCTCTGTGAGATTGAGGCCAGGCTGGTCTACCTGGCAAGGCTTTGTCTTCAAGTGCATGTCACCTCAGCTGGGTGGCGGGTGCCCACGCCTGTAATGCCAGCATTCAGGAGGCAGAGGCAGAGGCAGAGGCAGGCGGATCTTTATGAGTTCAAGGCCAGCCTGGTCTACAGGGTGAGTTCCAGGACAGCCAGGGCTCCACAGAGAAACCCTGTCTCGAGTACATGTGACCTCATCCACCAGGGCTCGTGTTTCTTAACTGAATTGAAACTTGCATAAAGTGTGCCCCAGTGTCAAGTGCAGCACGAGCCACTAATGTGTCAAAGAGACCAGAAGTTCCCTTGGACTATCCCAGGCTCTAAGTCTGTTGTTTCCCAGCAGCAGCGTTTGTGTTTTTCTGTCATTCCCTTCGTGCCTTTGTTTCCTGTAAGCCCTTGCAGCGCCTTACCACTGGCATTCATTTTGTGCTTTGATGATGAGTGGGAGAAAGGGTCTTTTTTAGTCCATGCTGAGAGTCAAACCCAAGTCCTCCTGAGTGCTGTGCACACACCCTTAAAGTAGATTTCATTTCCTTACAGGGAGACTGGGAGTACGGTTCTGAAGGCCAACCAAGGCCTGGGTTCCAAACGGATCATGTAGAAGACTTACCTATTTTGTTGTTGTTGTTATTGTCGTTTCTGTTCTTGCTAATTTCTTTTTTGAGACTGGCTTCCTCTGAGTAGTTTCTGGCTGTCCTGGAACTTACTCTGTAGACCAGGTTGGCCTCAAACTCAGAGATCTACCTGCCTCTGCCTCTGCCTCTGGAGTACTGGGATGAAAGGCTCGTGGCTCCACACCCTGATTTTTTGAGACAAGGTCTTTTCATATAACCTAGGCTAGCCTGTTGGCTTGGAACTCACAGAGAGCCACCTGCCTCGGCCTCCTGAGTGCTGAGAATATAGACACAATAGCACCTACACCCAGCTAGAATACTTCGCTACCGCAGGACACTGATCAAGGAATTGCAGTGTTCTTTGTTCTTATCGATGACATCCACAGAGGAAGACTAGGAGGGGGCTTATGATCATGTCCAACCATCAGCGTCCAGTTCCATGTTTTGGTGACGGAACGGGAATAGGGGTCGTGATGTCCTCAGAAGTGCACAGGCTCCGGATCTGCTGTACTCATACCTAGGGCCAAAGACTCAAGGGCCCCGAGCTAGTTATGTACAACAGCTGAGTTCCCCATTTGTACTTAAGCGCTGGCTCTTCTGCAGGGCAGTTGGGGGTGTGTTCTCTGTTGGGCATTCTGCTACAAAACAGTAAATGGGGTTGGGGGGAAGGCCATTTGTCTCCTCAGTGGAGACGCAGTACTTGATCCTGAATGGCACCCACAGATTGCCTCCTGGTGCTCCTGATTGCTCAGGCCAGGTGGGAGCAGCTCCATCTCCTCACTGGGAAGACCCTCAATTCATGGAGTTGTCCTTTCAGAGTCTTGGAAGTGATTATGTTGCTAGACTTGCAAAAATAGCCGTATGGCTGTATTAGGTTACATATAATTTACTCAGGGATTCTTTCACATTTGTTCACCTAGTTAATTTAGTATGTGTGGGAGTATGTGCCACGGTGCATGTGTGTGGGTCATAGCATTTCTTGTGGGAGTCAGTTATCTCTTTCAGCATGTCAGGCTTGGCTGCAATTGCCTTTACCGATTAAACCCTCTTAGGGGCCCAGAATTCTTTTATAAAAGGGATATAAAAGGGAACTTTACCTTTAACCAAAGCTTCAGTTTAGTTGCCACGTTTTTGTTTTTTTTTTTTTTTAAGATTTACTTATTTTTATGTACATTGGTATTTCGCCTGCATGTATGTATGTCTGAGGATACCAGATTCTCTGGAACTGGAGTTCAGACAGTTGTGTGCTGTCATGTGGGTGCTGGGAATTGAACCTGGGTCCTCAGGAAGAGTAGCCTGTGCTTTTGACTGCTGAGCCATCTCCTCAGCCCCACCACAGGGGTTTTTAATGGTCACGTTTGAAGTGGCTTTGGTTTCTTATGTGGCCAGTGCAAGCAGACTAATATTTAAACATGTCAGATCAGAGAGTAAATGTTTCCTTTTCCTGTCTTGTTAATGCTGGTTAAAGATTCCCCCTAACGGGCTGGAGAGATGGCTCAAGAGGTTAAGAACACTAGCTGTTCTTCCAAAGGTCCTGAGTTCAGTTCCCAGCAACTGCATGGTGGCTCAGAACCATCTATAGTTGCCCCCACCTGAGGGACTTCAACATGGGTTCCTAAGGGAGAAGAGTGGAAGGAATGGGAGGGGACCAGAAGCGCAAGGAAGGAAGCCAAGTCTGTTTGTCTGATCAAAGCTTCATTTATTAGAAATTTTTACCCAACTTATATAGGGAGAAGGCAGGAAAAGGGGGAAGGTAATTAGCTGCTGCAGGAGACAGGAAGAGTGCTTTCATGTGTTAAATAGGGTACCTGCAAGATACCATAGGGATGTTTTCTCACGGATGCTCTAACAAACAGATGTCCTACAGTCTATCACCCATGAGTTAGGGTCCTAGATAACTTTCACTAAATAGCTTTAGGTCTCCACTAAATGACCTTTGCTCACTATTTGGCTTTGGCCTAGTAAACACCTTTTGTCTCCACTAGATAGCTTTGACTCACTAATTGACTTAGGCTTCAGTAGATAGCGTTGGCTCCCGGCATATAGTAAGATCTGATATACAGGCAGAATGTTGTATAAATAATAAATCTTTAAAAAAAAAAAAAAGGATTCCCCCTAACGGCATTGGCTCAATGCTAGAGTGATTGCCTAGTGTGCTAGAGGCCCCACAGTACTGGGGGGCAGAGGGGAGCCACACATGATAGCACATGACTGTGACGCCATGTCTCCAGAGGCAGGAGCATCATGGATTTGAGGCCAGTCTGGGCTGCTATATAACTAGCCTGGTCTTTATAACAAGACCTTGTCTCAGAAAACAAAAAAGGGCAGTGGTGGCACACAGCTATAATCTCAGCACTCAGGAGGCAGAGGCAAGTGGATTTCTGTGAGTTCAAGGCCAGTCTGGTCTACAGAGTAAGTTCCAGGACAGCCAGGGCTAAGAAGACAGAGCTGGGGGCTGGAGAGATGGCTCAGCAGTTAAGAGCACTGTCTGCTCTTCCAGAGGTCTTGAGTTCAAGTCCCAGCAACCACATGGTGGCTCACACCCATCTATAATGAGATCTAGAGCCCTCTTCTGGCGAACAGGCACTTGTGCAGACAGAACATTGTATACAAGAAGGCAGAGCTGGGCTAGCAGATTACCAGTGGCTAACCTGAACCTTAGAGCAAGGAATTGCTCTCCCGAACAAGAGCGTCTTCAAAGGCATTGTGGCCCCTTGAAAGCTACAGATTAATCCTGAGTTCAGGCAGCTGCATGCGGGAAATTGTCTCTTTCCCAGAGCCAGGAGTTTATAGGTCGCCAGAGTTTCGTTTCTGGCCTTTTCCAGATTCCAGGAGCTGCTGATGCCAACTCAGGGTGGATGCTCTTTTTGTAGAGGTGATTGCAGGGGCTCTCAAGGTTGGTTTGGTCTCTGAAGCTGCGAGTCCAAAGAAGCTGAAGGAAAGGAAGGAATACTGAGGGGCCAGACACCTGGTTGGTTGGTTGGTTGGTTGGTTGGTTGGTTGGTTGGTTGGTTGGTT
>NW_026591598.1:11893437-11985499 GCF_907164565.1 Psammomys obesus | reverse complement strand
GTTGGTTGGTTGGTTGGTTGGTTGGTTGGTTGGTTGGTTGGTTGGTTTTTGTTATTTATTTATTTATTTATTTTATGTGCATTGGTGTTTAGCCTGCAGGTGTGTCTGTGTGAAGGTGTCAGATCTTGAAGTTACAGACAGTTGTGAGCTGCCATGTGGGTGTTGGGAATTGAACCCAGGTCCTCTGGGTGCTCTTAACCACTGAGCCATCTCTCCAGCCCCAGTTTTTTATTTTTTTATTTTTATTTTTATTTTTTTCAAGACAGGGTTTCTCTGTGTAGCCTTGGCTGTCCTGGAACTCTTTGTAGACCAGGCTGGCCTCGAACTCACAGAGATCTGCCCAACTCTGGTGCTGGGATTACAGGCGCCACGCCCCTTTTGTTTGAATAGCATCTGTGTCTTGAAATGTCTCATAAATACAACGTGATGCACAAGCCACAAGGTCAGTCGGTTTCCTAGCAGTGAACACGCCCCGTTCCAGCTCTGACATCAATGCACAAAGCATTTCCCAAATCTCTCTTCAGAATAGCCTTTCTATACCCACTCACTTCTCTTTTCTTCTTGTTCTTTATTGTAGTTGGGGGGGGGGTGTTGTTGTTGTCTGTGTGAAAGAGGGAAGACCGTTGGTGTGTAGCCAGGCTGGTCCTTCCTGGAGGACTGGGATCTCGGGGCTTGTGTGGCCACCCCCAGCTCATTTCTGACTGTGCTGCCCTCTGTCCCTGTCAGTTAACATCGTCTTTGCGATGCGTTCCCATTGTGGGCCGCAGTGGGTTTGTTCTTATTGCTGGGAGTGGACAGTGGATAGACCGTTCTGTGACAAGGCAGGGCTTGTGTTTTGGAGAATATGTTTGCATCTTTTGGTTTTTTTTTTTTTTTTTTTTTCCTTTGTTTTTGTTTTTCAAGGCAAAGTTTCTCTGTGTAGCTCTGGCTGTAGTGTAGAACTCACTCTGTAGACCAGGCTGGCCTCAAACTGAGCCCTGGGGTCAAAGGTGTGTGCCACCGCTGACTTTTTTTTTTTTTTTTTTTTTGTAAGATTTATGTGAGCGTGTGTCTGTGCAGGTGGGCGTGTAGAGAAGCCTGTGGGCAGAGTCCAATTATTGAGTGTTGTCCTCCCTCCCTCTCCCTCTATTCCTTCCAGGCAGGGTCTCTCCTTGAACCTTGGGCTTGTGTTTTCTCAGCTAGAATGGAAGCCAGTGAACCCCAGCAGCCCTCCTGCCTTCCCCCCATCAAAACTCGGATTCCATCTGAACCGACTACGGGGTTGCCATGACAAATACCACCACTGCCCGAGCCCCAGATGAAGCATCCCTGGCCTTTCCCTACAACCCTGGACCCTAGACACACTTGTCGAGAGAGCTGAGGGCCGTGTGGCGGACACACGGCCGTGGAGGGCGAGGCTGGGCTTCCCTGCCTGTTCCGCAGAAGGGGTGGGCTTTGGCGCTGAGGTAGTGAGGTTTGGTGAATTCCAACGTGGTGACAGTCGCCTAGTACCCAGGAGCAGGGCTCAGTCTGGTTGCTGTGGTGCCCGCTCTGTGTGGCTTCTCTCACGCCTGCGCAGCCTGCTGTGGCTTTCTGTGACAGTGTGCACACCTGGTGGCCAGGCAGCCGTGACTCTGGAGCTTGTCAGAGCTGTGCCCCACCCCACTTCTGTTTCAGCATACTGAGACTCGATTCCTGTCAGAGTTACTCATTTCTCTCTGTTGCTAGGGCAGGGTAAAATCACAAACTTCCCTACCCCTGTTCCCCAAATGTGTCCTCTGTGCCACACCAAACTGAAAAGATCCTGCAACAGTGGCCAGGGCTGAGTTCAAATCCTGCTCCTGCTTCTCTCAGGTCAGCATTTCTCTCTGAGTCTCCGTTTCCTCCTCTGTAGAGTCACCGGATGGGCGTCGTGGGCATGCCTTTAAGCCCAGCACATGGGGGGGGGGGGGCAGAGGCAGGAGGCCAGCCTGGTCTACAAAGCAAGTCCAGGACGGCCAGGGCTTGATAAACAGAGAAACCCTGTTCCCCCAAAAAAATAAAAAACCAAACCAAAACTGTCACCAGCCTACTTACTGAGCTATGGCGGGCAGCCCCAGTCAGAATGCAGTGACATTTTTAAAAGGCTTTTTTTTTTTTTTTTTTTTTTTAATGTATGGGGGTAGGGTTCAAGACAGGGTTTCTCTGTGTAGCCCTGGCTAACCTGAAACTCACTCTGTGGACCAGTCTGGCTGCAAACTGCCCCTCCGGAGTGCTGTGATTAAAGGTGTGTGTCGCTGCCTCCTGGCTCAGCCAGGATTCTTAATTGCCAAGCCATCTTTCTAGCCCCGAGTTGGTTGGTTGGCTGGTTGGTTGGCTGGCTGGCTGGTTGGCTGGTTGGTTGGCTGGCTGGCTGGTTGGCTGGTTGGTTGGCTAGTTGGCTGGTTGGTTGGTTGGTTGGCTGGTTGGTTGGTTGGCTGGTTGGTTGGTTTTTTTGATGAGGACTGTGTGACTCGGGTTGGCCTCTTACTTACTGTGTAGTCATGGGAGAACTTGAATTTTTGGTCCTCCTGCAAAAGCACTGTAAACTGAGCTGCATAACCCCCCTCCATTTTATTTTATTTTATTTGGAAGACAGGGTCTCTCTGTATAGTCCTGGCTGTCCTGCACTTGCTTTGTAGACCAGGCTGGCCTCGAACTCACAGAGGTCCCCCTGCCTCTGCCTCCCAGTGCTGGGATTAGAGGCGCTGTATTGTGTGTGTGTGCGCGCGCACGCATGCATGCTGTGGAACGTGCATCTGGAAGGCAGAGGACAACTTAGGGAAGTGGTTCCCTCCTTCCACCACGTGGATTCTATTGCTCCCTTGACTGGGGTCTGAGGGACTCACTCTGGCAGCTGCAGAATCTAGAGGCAGATGACGGTGCTGGGGTCGGGGTTCCTGACAGGAGAGGCACTGGGGGCGGCTGGGCTCTGCGAGTTGACGGTGGAGCCAGCAGAGCTCGGTGGAACGGGTGGGAAGCACAGCCATCGTACTGCCTTCCCATGGTCGGGGAGGAAAACTTTTTAAAAGGAGGAGGAAAGGGGGAAAGGAGCCACACTGTGGGGACGAGGGAGCTGCTCTAGGAGAGAGTACGTGATGGGCAAACTGGAGGGAAGCAATCAGGACGCGCTTACAGCTGCCAGCATCCTCCCAGAGATCCCAGAAAGGCAATACAAAGCCAGTGAGGCAGTTCACTCTCTCAAGGTGCTTGCTGCCGAGCATGGCAACCCAAGTTTGGTCTCCAGGAACCACACAGTGGAAGGCAAGGGTTGACTGCCCCAAGTTGCGCACTCTGGCACCGCTACACGCAGTTTTTAAAGGCAGCGCACCAACATAGGGTGCCCGTGGCAGCGCCTCCCCTCCCTTCGGGGTCTGGGCCTTCCCCTGTCTGTGTGTCAGTCTGCGTGGCTTCCTCAGTTCTGGCGGTCGGTCGGCACGGGTCCCTACTCCTCCACCATATACTGACCCACCAGCTCTCTGCTTCCAGGTCGTCCACAGGGACCTCAAACCCAGTAATATCCTGTATGTGGATGAGTCCGGGAACCCCGAGTGCCTGCGCATCTGCGACTTCGGCTTTGCCAAGCAGCTGCGGGCCGAGAACGGCCTCCTCATGACACCTTGCTATACAGCCAACTTCGTGGCACCTGAGGTAAGCGGAGGCAGCAGATACAGTCCGGAACTGAGGTGTTGATGACCTCCACCCAGGTACCAAGGGTATGCTAGCCCTTCTGGAAAATGTTTGCTCCCGTCCTCACGCCCCTCGGCTGACCTCCCCCCCCCGCCTCCCACCAGGTCCTGAAGCGCCAGGGCTACGATGAAGGCTGTGACATTTGGAGCCTGGGTGTTCTGCTGTACACCATGCTGGCGGGGTGAGTGCGAAGCCTGGGCCCCTGGCCTTGCCTTTGGGGGCTCCCGACCTCCTGACCTACCCCCAGCGCCAGGATGGAGGCCAGAGTAAAGCTGGATTTGGGAACTTCTTCCCAGATACACTCCATTTGCCAATGGGCCCAGTGACACGCCGGAGGAGATCCTGACCCGGATCGGCAGCGGGAAGTTCACGCTCAGCGGGGGAAACTGGAACACAGTGTCCGAGGCCGCCAAGGTGGGTCTGCGAGGCCCCGGAGGACCAAGCCGGGCTGGCCTCAGGGCGTTTCAGCGGTTCACACACTGGCCTCCTGCGGCCTCTTTCTCCCAAGTAGAATGTTCCAGCAACCCCCATGTAGATTCCCAGACCTGGCCCCCTCGCCGTTTGTCTGGTGGGTGTGGTAGGAGGGCCGTCCACACATGGAGGCCGCCCTCTGGCCGGGTGCCCTCCCAGTGCCCTGTGGAATGCCTTCCCAGAGGAGGATGCACTTGGACTTTCAGCATCGGGAAGTTTCTGCTCCCCAGAGCGTCAGCGTGAACCCTGCTGCTGGCACCTCTTTCTCAGAAGGGAGACTGAGGCTCATAAGTCACCTGTCCGGGGCACTCAGGCTGGCCAGGGGGAGAACTAAGTGTGGGGTTTTTATCTGGTTGAGGTTCTGTTACTGTTTGGGGGTTTAGTTTGGTCTCACTGTGTAGCCTAGGCTATCTTAGAACTTGGTCTGTCGACCAGACTGGCACTCAACTCATGAAGATCTACCCTCTGCCTCCTCAGCACTGGATTTAAAGGTGGTTTGTTTGTTTTTTAGTTTTTCCAAGACAGGGTTTCTCTGTGTAGCTCTGACTATCTTAGACTCGCTTTGTAGACCAGGCTGGCCTCGAACTCAGAGAGCCACCTACCTCTGCCTCCCGAGTGCTGGGATTAAAGGCGTGCAACACCAGTGCCAGACTAGGTTTGAAGGTGTATACCGCCACAGCCTTATCTTAATTGCGTGTAACATGCTGAAGTGACATCCGGTTGCGAGCGTCTTACAAGGCTGCAGTGGTGGTGCCTGCCTTGCGGTCAGTGGCCACCACTGAGGGCGTCAGCGGAGCTGGGCTGTCTGCTCCCCCCGACGGCCCCCACCCGTCACCCCTCGCCCTTGTGCCTCCAGGACTTGGTGTCGAAGATGCTGCACGTCGACCCCCACCAGCGCCTCACCGCCCAGCAGGTCCTGCAGCACCCGTGGATCACCCAGAAAGAGAAGCTCCCCCAGAGCCAGCTGTCCCACCAAGACCTGCAGCTCGTAAAGGTGAGCCAGGGGCCGCTAAGTGTGGGGGGCGGGGCCCGGTCTCAGACCCGAGGGCTGTGGCAGGGGCTTGAAGTGGCAGAGCCAGGCAGCTCTGTGTCTGTCCCCACATCCAGGACTTGTGGCAAAAAGGCATAGCCCTACCCCTGGGGACGTTCCAGACTTACGCATGCTCGTGTCCCAGGGAAGCCCGGTGGTCAGGAAGCCCCACCATGGCTGGGAACAGAGGGTTAGGTGGGCTGGGGGCCCCGGGAGGGGTGGGCCAGCGCCTGGGGTTCGCGTGTTTTGTCTGCCCACCCTCCCTCATGGTCTGCTCTCCTGCCTTCTTTCTCAGGGAGCCATGGCAGCTACATATTCTGCACTCAACAGCTCCAAACCCACCCCGCAGCTGAAGCCAATCGAGTCGTCCATCTTGGCCCAGCGGCGGGTGAGGAAGCTGCCCTCCACCACCCTGTGACCCGCAGGGCAGACGAACTTCTCGGAGGCAGAGTCCTTCCCGGAGGGAGCAGGCCTGTGTCACAGGACCAAGCGAGGTGGAGTCCCAAAGGACGTAATCAGCGGAGACCACCCAAGCGAGGGTGCGAAGTGCCTTCCTCCCCAGGACGGACTCTTCTGGGCCCAGGCCCGTTGTGTGCAATCCATTCACTGTACAAACTATTTTTTAAGGGGGGGAAAATGACGTCATCTACCAAAAAATGGCATCTCTCAAAACCATGGATTTTTTACAAGATCCATTTGCCTTTTTGTCCACTGCAGTCCCAGGAGGAGCGCCGAGTCACGTGGAGACTGTGTGGCCAAGACCCCCTTGGTCGGCTTTGGGGCCCTCCCTAAGCACCCCCTCTCCTGGCCACGGAGCCGCCTGCACACACACCTCCAAGCGGCCCAGCGTTGCCTCTCAGAACTGCCCGCTGACTATCGGCAGAACTTGGGCCCCAGCCGGCTCCTTTTCCGTTCTCTGGGCTTCTAGAACCACTCTCTGCTAGAGCCAGGGACCACCCTGTCAGCCCCTGGCTCCAGGCACCAGCACCCGCATTGCCCATCCACAGCGGGCCCCTGCAGTCCGGTCGGACAGCCCCGTGGAGAGGAGGTAGAGAGCACTTTTTGGCCGACTTCCTGTCTGCCACCGGACGGAGTTCACTGGAGACCAGGGAGGTGGGCCACGGGGAGGGCGAGGGCTGTTTCATTTCCTCCTCAGCTGGTAACTCAGGGTTCACCTGTCCAAGGCCTTTCTAATAAACTTAACAATCCTGTCGAAGCACCTGCTCTTCCGTTCTTTATCCTCCTTGAAGTGACAGGAAACAGGCCAGGGTCGGTTTAGCCCACCTGCTCCGAGCACAGGTCATTTGAGGAGTGTGTGAGACCCCATCCCTGGCTGGCCCTTTGCGGTGAAAATCAACCTCAGGGCCTACGCTCCTCAACAAGTGCTCTGCCACCGGCCTCCCTCCTTCCTTTCCTCTTTGTAGTGGTGGGAATTGAACTTGGGACCCCACACAGTGCTCTGTCACTGAACTATGCCCCTAGCGCCTGTCTCATTTAATCTTAACAACCCTGTCCTAGATGCTCCATTCTAAACACGGAAAACAGGCTCAGAGAGGGAATGACATCCTTTCAAGTAGGGGTTTTCTGGTGAGCCAGGTAGAAAATAAGGGCCTGGAAATGGACACCAAGGAGTCCAAGGTCACCAACAGATAGGATGCTCAGAGAATTAGGGAGGAAAGGCGCCTGCAGAGAGCAACCCAGAAGCTGAGTTGGATGGTTAGATGGGACCAACCATAGTAGGAGAGTTAGGACAGACCTAAGGGGGAAGTGCAGGCTCGCTGGAGGAGGAAGCTAGGAAACGGCCCAGCAAGGGGCTTAGCGTGGGTGAGAGGGTTGATGATGCGCTCCTCAGGAGCAGGAGTGTGTGCTGAGGAGCTGAGGAGGAGGCAGGGCTTCGCAGGCCAGACTTGAACATTATGAAGCACTGAGCAAACTGTCTTAGAAAAGGATTTAGGGCAGCGGGTTCTCAACCTTCCTAAAGCTGGGACCCTTTAATACAGTTCCTTGTGTTGTTGTGACCCCAGTCATAAAAGGGTTTTGTTGTTGTTGTTTCCAAAACAGGGTTTCTCTCTGTAGCCCTGGCTGTCCTGGAACTTACTCTGTAGACCGGGCTGGCTTCAAACTCATAGATCTGCCTGCCTCTACCTCTGTCCCTGGAGTGCTGGGATTAAAGGTGTGTGCTGCCACCGCCCAGCCCATAAAATTATTTCTGTTGCTCCTTCATGACTGTACTTTTGCTACTGTTACGAATCATAATGTAAATATCTGATCTGCAGGGTATCTGGTACGTGGCCTTGTGAGAAGGTGGACTCCCAGGTTGAAAACCACTGGTTGAGAGTCCAGGCATGGGGGCTGGAGAGATGGCTCACAGGTTAAGGGCCTGGCTGCCTTTCCAGAGGTCCTAAATTCAGCTCCCAGTCAACCACATGATGGCTCACAACCATCTATAATGTGATCTGAGACTCTCTTCTGGCCTGCCGGTATACATGCAGATAGAGCACTCATGTACTAAATATATCTTAAAAAAAAAAAAGGCACATAGTTCAAGACATGCAGGCTAGATTTAATTCCTGACACCATATAAATAAGACAGTAACATGTTCGCTCTTTTCCTGCTGTAGCCCTGGCTGCTCTCAAACAGGAAGTAGGAGAACATTGACCTACTTTCAGGGTGCTGCTGTAGATCAAGCCACCTGGAAATGATAAACATGGGCTCCGGCCCTGGGCGATTCCTGTTTTTTTAAAGTCACCGACTGCTGTATACCAAGTCGATGGGAAGAACAGTGTGACCGTGGAAGGGCTGACGTGGCTTGAGCAGGCAGGAGGGAGAGCCGACAGTCAGGACACGCTTTGACAGTAGACAGAGCGCTTGCGGTTTTGGACACTGGAGAAGAGATTCAAGAATATCTTCTCGGAGCCAATAAGGTAGCTCAGCAGCTAATGTGCTTGCTGTGCAAGCCTGACGTTCTGAGATCAAGTCCCAGAGCCCACAGTGGAAAGAGCCCTGATCCCAGCAAGCTGTCCTCCGACCTTCACAGTGTACCCACATGCATACATCCAACACAATAAAATAACATAAAAAAATCCTTTGAGCAAGTGGTGTTAGCACACACTTGCAATCCCGGCACTTGAGAGGTGGAGGCAGGAGGATCAAGGTCTTGATTTGTCCCTTTGGCTTTGGTTTGGGGCATGTTTCCCAGGATGAATGTGTCCTCAGCCACTCAGTGTGTCTAAAGTCTGCATGGGTTATGTGAGATGAGACCCTCTCTCATGTGGTCTTCAGACAGACAAGAGGGCAAAAATACCGTATCACATAAACAGTAACAAACCAAAGAGTAAAGCCATCTCTGTTTATCTCAACACCACTTGAAAATCGAGCAAGTGGCTGGGCATAGAGCACACCTCTAATCCCAGCACTTGTGAGGCAGAGGATGGTGGATCTCTGAGTTCTAGGCCAACCTGGTCTACAGAGCGAGTTCCAGGAGGGTCAGGGCTACACAGAAGACCCTGTCTTAGAAAACAACAAAAAGAAGAGGGGGAGGAGTGACTATGAAGAAGAAAGGAGAAGGTTTGTGCAAAGTTTGCTCAACAGCGCCCCCTCCCCAGACTCTTCTAGAACTAACCAAACTCTAGAAACAGCTCACAGCTACTAGCGTCTCTCTGAGCACTGATTCTCTAGGCTGAACCCACTGGCCCAGGGTTGGGGGAGACACATTAAGACTCAAGATGCTCACAACCATCTGTAATGAGATCTGGTGCCCTCTTCTGGCATGCAGGCGTACATGCAGGCAGAACACTGTATACATGATAAATAAATCTTAAAACAAAACAAACAAAAACCTCAAGATGCCCTTGTCTGCTTTCTCTATAACAAAATACCAGAGACATGATAAGGAGTTCACAGCTCTCACCTGCAGAGCGTGGGGCACGTAGTGGTTTTCATGCTTTCTTTCACTAAATCCTCATGTGAGCAAGATACAATCAACTATTTCACACAAGCTTGACTTGCCTGAGGACACAGCTGTGGGCAGAGCGGAATATACAGATGGGTGCGGATCTGAACACCCCCGTGCTTCTGAGAACACCTGAGAACGACTCCACACCACACAGCTCTGAAGACAGGAGGTTTCCATTACCTGGGCTGCACACACTGGTGACGGCTTCGCAAGGTCCAGGCGATTCCTCTTCTCACCTGAGACACACTGACTCGTTCCCTTTGGATCACAGACTCAGTCTCAATTGCAGCTGAACACACCAGGATCTCTGAGGATCCTTTCTGTCTGTCTTGTTCTGTTTGGTTGGTTGGTTTGGTATAGTGTTGTTTTTTTTTAAAGATTTATTTATGTATAATGTATACAGTGTTCTGTCAGCATGTATAGCAGGCAGGCCAGGAGAGGGCACCACATCTCATTATGGATGGTTGTGAGCCACCGTGTGGGTGCTGGGAATTGAACTCAGGACTTTTAGGAAGAACAGTCAGTGCTCTTAACCTCTAAGCCATCTCTCCAGGCCCCAGTTTTGTTTTTTGAGACAAGGTTTTTCTTTGTAGCCCTGGCTGTCCTGGAACTTGCTCTGTAGACCAGGCTGGCCTCAGTCTCAGAGATCCGCCTGCCTCTGCTGACTCTTGCTTGTTTTGTTTTTCAATATAGGGTTCCTCTGTGGAGTTCTGGATGTCCTGGAACTGGCTCTCTCTGTAGATCAGGCTGGCCTCGAACTCACAAAGATCCACCTGCCTCTGCCTCCTGAGTGCTGGGTTAAAGGCACTGCCTGGCCTCTTTTTTTTTTTTTTTTTTTTGTAAATATATATGTGCCTTTATGGGTTGATATGTGCCACACATGTGCAGGTACCTGTGGAGGCCACAAGAGGGCTTTGAATTCTCCGGAACTGTCTTTAGAGACAGTTGTGAGCCACCTGATATGGGTGCTGGAAACCGAACTCAGGTCCCCTGAAAGAGCAAGCAGTTCATGCCCTTCACCGAACCTGCCCCAGGGGTGCCGAGCATTTCTTGCGTTTTGCCCATTTGTGTATTATGCTTTCTAGAATTACCTCAAAAATAGTCCCCCTCAGAGGAAGCGCTGGCTTCCTGCCCTCTCAGGATCTCAGCACATGCCTTTAAACCCTTTGCTCTGTAATGACAGGTCAGCAGTGGACCTGTTAATTTGTGGCTTGGCCATTTGTTGACGAACTGTCAGAGGTGTGCTCTACTGAGCACATCTTCACACCAGGCAGGGCACTGACGTCACACCGTCACACGGGTCCCTTCAGCTTTTTCCTCGGGCTGGGGAGGTGGCCCAGTTTGGACAGTGCTTGCCTGGAATCGGCAAAGCTCTGGGTCCCGTCTCGACACTGCAGAAAACCAGTGTGGTCCTGCCTACCCATCATCCTAACACTTAGAAAGTAACGGTAGGAGGAACAGGGCTTCGATAACAGCCAGCCCTGGCTGCATAGCGGATTTGAGGCCAGCCTGACTCAAAAAGAAAAAAAACGAAAAAAAAAAAAAATCCAAGTAGTCCCATGAGGTGGGTATTTTTGATTTGACAAGAAGGAAATTGAGGTCAAGAGAGGAAATGTACCCACAGTGTCCAAGCAAGGAAGTGGCTAGGCCGCTTTTTTTTTAAAGTATTTATTGTGTGTATGTTTCTGTGTGTGGACACACATGTCATAGCATGTGGGTGGGGGTCAGAGGACACTGTACAGAAGCTGGCTCTCTCCTGTTAGGTGGTTCTAGGGACCGAACTCAGGTCAGTGGGCTTGGTGGCAGGGGCCCTGCCTGGTTGGACCGTCTCACCAGCCCTGTGAGGTTTTTTGTTGTTTTGTTTTGTTTTGTTTTGTTTTTGTAAAAGGGAATATTCCCTATTGCCCAGGCAGGCCTCTATGTTGCCCAGTCTTGCCTTGAACTCCTAGGCACATACTATGCCAGTGAGGCAGGTTTTGAGCCTAAGTTTTCTTAGCTCGAAGTTCATATATGCCCTATATTTGACCCTCATTTAAAGGCTAAATTCAACTCTTAATGACTCATTAAAGCTTTTGAGTAAAGCACTTTAAAGGCCTAGACCCAACCCCTGTCTCCTACAGGAAGCCCCTTCAGCCAGTCACCCAGGCTGGGGTTGGATATCGCCAGGCATGGAGAATCCACCACGCCCACACCAGGGGGTAATCCCGGCATCATGGAAAGTTCCTCCACGCTGAATGGAGACTTTTCTGAGTAGCTATATATACATTTATTTTTTTCTAGAAACAGAGAGAGGGCTTCCCCACTGCCTGTGGGAGACTCAGGGGAAAGATGATTCAACATGAAGCTAGAGAGACCTCCCTGAGTGCAGCGCCTTCCTTGAAGGTGGCAGCCGCAGCCACAGGCAAAGGGTGGCACTAAAGCTGTGGGAGGAAGGTGGGTGGCCGCAGGACCCCAGCTCCCAGCTCAGGTTCTTTCCTCATTCCACATGTGGACAAGCAAAGCCGTATCCAAGGCCTGGAGAGAAGTCTGCTCCTCTGAGGCGTCTTCCCCAGGGAGAAGGGGGAGCCTTTCACAAGGCCTCGTTTTCCCTTCCTGCCCAGAACCTCTTTTCTGAGCTATAACTCATGTGTGTGACTCAATCTGAGACTGCTTTTTATAAGTCATTTCCTCTGTTGCTTCTCTTCTGTGGCTCCACACCTGCCCCAAAGGCTGTGGGCTGGGTTGAGAAATCAGGAGGCGGATGACACATGTCTGACCTGGGCACAGAGCTTGCATCTGGGACAGGCCTGGCTCGCTCACTCATCCATGGCAGAAAATTCTCCCTGAGGCTGGGTTTAGCTGGGCCCAGTCATCCCTACTGTTGCTATGGAGTTTTCATTACTGGGCCCTCCTGGAGCTTCCAAGTAGAGGCTAACTTTGAGCAATGAGAGGAAGTTCAGTGAGGGGCACAAATGAGGCTGTGTCTCACGGCAGCCATCACCGGCCCTGTGTTCTGAAGCAGACTTCTGGCCTCCTCAAAATCTCAGCTCTTACATGGAGCTGCAAAGCCTTCTCAGAGAGGGTGGAACACTTTAACATAGCCAGGTCTGGTGGCCCAAGACCGTAATTCCAGCTATTTGGGAGGCTGAGACAGGAGGATCCAAGTTCAATGTTATCTTGAGCAACTTAAAAGCAAACTAAAAAGCAAAAGCAGGGCCTGGAGAGATGGCTCAGAGAGTAAGAGCACTGACTGCTATTCCAGAGGTCCTGAGTTCAATTCCAGCAACCACATGGTGGCTCACAACCATCTATAGTGAGATCTGGTGCCCTCTTCTGGCATGCAGATGCAAATGTATATAGAGCACTTCTATATAATTTTAAAAATTTTTTAAATAAAAATAAAAACGGGGCTGAGGACATCACTTAGTGGTAGAGCACTTGCCATAGCATATGGAGTTCAATCCCCAGTACTGGAAAAAAAAAATTAGTAAGAGTCAAGGCTCTGGCATTGACCTTGAGAGGAGCAATGGGAACAAGGATGGTCCCTAACCAGGGTGTGGAATGAGTGTTACAATCCTAGTACTTGGGAGGTGGAGGCAGGAGGATCAGGAGTTCCAGGTTGTCTTTGCTTATATAGCTACTTTGAGGTCAGTTTATACTGAATAAGATTCTGTTTCTATATTCTGTTTGGTTGGTTGGTTTTCCAAGATAGGGTTTCTCTGTGTAGCCTTGAATCCCTTTGTAGCCTAGGATGACCTTGACCTCAAAGAGATCCTCCTGCCTCTGCCTCCCTAAGTGATGGGGCTAAAGGCATATTCCACCATGCCCCAGTTCAAGATCCTGTTTTTAAATGACAAAAAAAAGTCGCAAATAAAAAAGAACGTTCACCGGGAGCAGGGCACAAGCCTTGAATCCCAGCGCTTGGGAGGGAGGCAGAGCCAGGAGGATGTCTGTGAGTTTGAGGCCAGCCAGATTCTAATTTGCTTGTAGACCAGGCTTGCCTTGAACTCACAGAGATCCACCTACCTTTGCCTGCCACATGCTGGGCTAAAGGTGCGTGATACTTGCCCGATGAGACAAAGTTTTCGTCAGTTGCCAGGGCTTTGAAGTACACTACATAGCCCAGGCTGAGCTTGAACCTGCCATGTAGGTCAGCCTGGCCTCGAACTCACAATCGTCTTGCCTCAGTCTCCTGAGTACCAGCATCACAGCCATGTGCCACCATGCCCAGGTAAGATTACAGAGTGGAAGGCAGCTATCAGTGGCTAAACCTCAGACAGTTGCTTTGCCAGGAATGTGGGCTGTGCTGCCAGCTCACCTCCAGGGGGCGCTGGTGAGCCGCCTACCAATCAACAGTGCCCAGTTCTTCCAGCTGCCTAGGACACAAAGGATGCTTTTCATAAACTCTGACTCAGGCTAACTGACCAGGAAGAAATTTCACTTCCATGTTTATATGAATATTGAATTTTCGTTTACATCCAATAAAATGCACAATACTCAACTCAATTTTTGTTGTTGTTGTTGTTTGTTTTTTGTTTTTTGAGACAGGGTTTCTCTGTGTAGCTTTGGCTGTCCTGGAACTCACTCTGTACCTCAAACTCACAGAGATGAGCCTCCCGAATGCTGGATTACAGACGTGCGCCAAGACACAGGGCAAAATGGAGACTGATCTTTTATTTTTAATGGTTTATTTTATGTGCATTAATGTGAAAGTGTGAGATTCCTTGGTATTGGCGTTACAGACAGTTTTCAGCTGACATGTAGGTGCTGGGAATTGAACCTGGGCTCCACTGGGAGGAGCAGACGGTGCTCTTCACCACTGAGCCATCTCTCCAGCCCCCGTGGACGGATCTTAAGCTGTGCAGAGGCCACAAAGGGAAAGCCCAGTGAAAAGACCAGGGCTGTTCAGTTAGGAGACCCGGGCTGCCTTTCCTCTTCCTCCCCTGGCTTCTTTCTCCCAGCTTCTTGATGAGATGCCCCGGTGGACCTGTGGTCCCGCAGTCTGGTGAGAGCAGAAACCATCCTTTTAGGACGATGAAACCTTGTCTAAGAAAGGGATGCTTAGAAAGGCTACTTGGTGCCGGAGAGATGGCTCTGTAGTGAAAGCGCTTAGTGTTCTGCCAGAGCACCAGGTTCAAGTCCCAGCACCCAGGTCATGTGATTCACAACCACCAGTAAACCCAGCCCAGGAGCCCCAACATCTCTAGCCTCTCTGCACACATATGTACACACATATGCGTATAATTAACACCTGAAAGAAGAAAGAAAGCCTACCTAAAGACGGGTATTGACAGCCCGGGTGTAGCCCCAGCCCTTCAAAGACGGAGGCAGGAGGATCGCCATGAGCTTGAGCCAGCTTGAGCTTCGGAGTGTGTCCCCCCCAGTCAACAGAGAAACCAAAATTACAGACAAGTGTGGACACATGCCTGCAACCGTAGCATGTGGAAGGAGGAAGTAAGACTGCCTGTACGACTGGAGACACGGCTCAGGGGTTAAGAGCACTGGCTGGCCGGGCACGGTGACACACGCCTGGATCCCAGCATGGGGGAGGCAGAGGCAGGTGGATCTCTGTGAGTTTGAGGCCAGCCTGGTCTACACAGTGAGTTCCAGGACAGCCAGGGCTACACAGACAAATTCATATATATATAATATTAACATTGGTAATAATAAATGTGCTCCAAAGTAGCTGCACCACGTTACTTTCTTTTTTTAAGGTTTACTTACTTATTACGTATACAGTGTTCTGCCTGCGATTATGCCTACATGCCACAATAGAGCACCAGATCTCACTATGGATGGTTGTGAGCCACCGTGTGGTTGCTGGGAATTGAACTCAGGACCTCTGGAAGAGCAGCCAGTGCTCCTAACCTCTGAGCCCTCTCTCCAGCTCCCACCACATCACTTTCTTACTAGGAACACACAAACCTCCGGTTGTTACTGCCAGGCGTGTCTAACTGGCTACACGGGGCGGAGAACGGCTGTGAATGAGGCCCATTTGTAGATGACATTTGAGGATGACAGCATTGTGTTGAGGTCAAAAGGTTGGACACCTGTGCTTGTGTTGTGATATCAGTTGTTTTAAATTTAGTCACGCCGGTGGGTGTGGAGTGGTTTCTCTTTGTGAGTTTAGTCTGCATTTCCTGATGACTAACGTTAGCGAGCATTTTCCACAAACTCACTATTTCTATATGCTTCTGCTACTTTTTTTTTTTTTTTTTTTTTGAGACAGGGTTTCTCTGTGTAGCCTTGGCTGTCCTGGACTCACTTTGTAGGTCCAGGCTGGCCTCGAACTCACAGCGATCCACTTGCCTCTTCCTCCCAGAGTGCTGGGATCACAGGCATGCGCCACCACGCCCAGCTGCCACATTTTCCAATTGAGTCATTTCTCTTACAGAGTTACAGAGAATTCCATGTATGAATATACAGGGCTTGTACAATGTAATATGAATATATTCTACTTCATATAATAAGTATATAATAATCTTTAATGAATATGTTTCCCCAACCTGTGACTCACTGTTTCATTTGAAGAATGGAAGTTTTTGTTGAAGAACAGTTTGCAAATGTTTAAAATATTTGTAATTTAGCTCTATGTGGTAGTGCAAGCCTTTAATCTCAGGAGGCAGAGGCAGGCGGCTTTCTGTGAGTTCCAGGCCAGCCCGGTCTACAAAGTGAGTCCAGGACAGACAAGGCTACACAGAAAAACCCTGTCTCAAAAAACCAAAAATAAAATAAACTAAAAAGGAAAACAAATGAAAGCAGTATGTCGCAGAAGATGAACCTCCTCCTCTGCCCATGCTCTGTAGCGGTGCTGGGCTCTGCTGGCCGGGCGGCAGACTCTTCCTGAGCTCTCGTTCTGTAGGCGCTGTCATTGATTTGTTTGTTCTCTTTGTAGAGACCGGGTCTCATGTAGTCCAGGCTGGCCTCGAACTCACTCTGACGCTCTGATCCTCCTGCTTCTCTCTCCCAAGTGCTGGAATTCCCGGGGTGAGCCACCATGCCTGGTTTATGAGGTCCGGGGATCAGACTCCGGGCTTCCCCAGTGTTGGACAAGCACTGGTCTTCAGCCCAGGCTGGCCTTCATCCTCCTCCCTCTGCCTCCAGAGCGCAGGGGCTACAGTATGCGCACTAACCCCAGCAGCATGACTTTTTTTTTTTTAAATGTTGACGGATGTTTTGCCTGCACGTGCATCTGAGTATTCTGTGCTTGCTGTGCCCAGAGAGGCCAGAAAACACATTGGGTTCCCTGCAACTGGAGTTACAAACAGTTGTGAGCACCCATGTGAGTGATGGGAATTGAACCCAGGTCTTCCTGAAGAGCACATAGTGTCCTTAACTGGTGACACAGCCTTTAAGCCCAGCAATCGGGAGGAAGAGGCAGGCAGATCTCTGAGTCTGAGGCCAGCCTTGTTTACAAAGTGAGCAGGGCTACACAGAGAAACCCTGTCTTGAAAAACCATTAAAAAAAAAATTCTATCTTGGGTGTTTGTCAAAAGCTCTCATCGGTTCCATCCTCCGGTCTGCCCTACCTAAGCATTTTCCCAGGGTTTACTACAAAGCCTGCCCGCCCTGAGGTAACAGTCTGAAGCCTCAGTGTGTTCTCCGCGTCTCCACAGACTCTGCTGTTCTTCTCTTCTGAGCAGGAGTGTGGAGGACTGGATGAACGCCTCTGAGGAAGCCCTCTCCTCCTAGTTTCTGCTTCTGGCTTCAGAGAGCTCATTGTGGTTCTAATTTGCATTTCCCTGCTGACTCACAGTAGGGCTTCTTGCTTTTTTTATGTGTGTCTCCTTTGGAGGAGAATCTGTACAAGTCTTCTGTCTGTTCCTTGCTGGGTTGTCTAACTGAGGAGCAGATTTATTCTTAACATCTTCTGGATTCAGGTCACTTGCCCAAAACATGCATTCACTGGCCGAATAGGGTGACAGGACATACCTTTAAGCCTAGCTCTCTCTGGACGTAGAGGAGTGATAATTATTTTTGTTCCTGGGCAGCCTGGCTTGGATGGTGAAAGCCTGCCCCAAACTAACAAACAGGACTCCCTCTCTTCCTGAAGTCTACGAAAGAGCAGAAGATTTTAATGTTGATCAAATCCAATCAGCCAGACATTGTGACATAGGCCTGAGAGGAGGAGCCAGGGATTTAAGACTGACCTCAGTTACACACATAGTAAGTTTGAGGCTAGCCTGGGCTACATGGGACTCTGGTTCCAAACAAGAACACAGTGAACCGGGGCTGGAGAGATGGCTCAGTGGTTAAGAGCACTGTCTGCTCTTCCAAAGGACCTGGGTTCAAATTCCCAGCACCCACATGGCAGCTCACAACTGTCTGTAACACAAATTCCTAAGGGATCTGACACCTTCACACTAATGTACATAAAATAAAAATTACAAAAGAAAAAAGAACACAGTGAATCAAGCTGTGCTATCCAGGTTGTTATTGCCAGTGCCCACATGTGTTCATGAGGGTGTGCTGGTGTCTTCCAAAATCAGTCTCCACCTGATTCTTTTTAAATCTTCGTGTGTGTGTGTGTGTGTGTGTGTGTGTGTGTGTGTGTGTGTGTGTGTTGAAGAACTCGGGAAGCAGAAGCAGATGGATCAATGTGAGTTCGAGGCCAGCCTTATCTATAGAGCAAGTTCCAGAACAGCCAGGGCTATTTAGAGAAACACTGCCTCAAAAACAAAGCAAATTCTTTTCTCTCAGGGGTTAGGTTCTGGGGATCAACTTCAGGTGTCTGGCTTTCCCCAGTGAGCCATCTTCCAGCCTTCCACACTCTTTGATTCTTTCTTAGGTTATGTTTGTGTGTTTGTTGTTTGTTTTTGTTTTTCTTTATTTTTTGGAGACAGGGTCTCACTATCTCACTCTGTAGGCCTGGCTTCCCGGGAACTCACTATGTAGAACAGGCTGGCCTTATACTTATAGAAACCTGCCTGCCCGGGCCTGGATTCTCTGCTGGGATTCTGGTATCGAGGCATGGAATGCTCGCAAGCCACCATGCCTTCCTCAGCCTTCTTCCTCACCACACCACAGGGTCCCTCAGGGAGCTGACCTGCAGGGATCCACCTGTCTCCACACCGCCAGTGCGAATGGGGATGAGAACTCAAGTCTTCTTGCTCTTGCTAGGGCAGCACTTTACCAAACCATGTATGCACAGAGAGCTGACATCAAACTCTATGCAGCCAAGGGTGACCTTGAACCCCCGCCCACTGTGTGCAGCTTGGCTGTGCTCTTTGGACTTCGAAAGCCTTTGTTGGCGCACGCACTCTCTCCTAAGTGGGGTTGCGGAGCCCCAGCTCAGACAGCCTTCGACTTGGGCGTGTTTTGTCTCCCAGAGTCCTTGTGGATTTGAGGTCCAGGATTTCTGTGGTGATGGTAATGGTAATTCTAGGAGTCACCACAAGAGAGAAGGAATTTACTCCTATGGCTAGGGAGCATGATTGAGTCACATTTCTACTCTTCCTGTGTGGAAATGAGACGAACATTAGAGCTGTAGCCCTTCTTTAGTGTGCAGCTCCGGTGCTGGGAACCCAACCAAGGCTTCTGCTGAGCCGTCTCTCCAGCCCTGTTTGGTGTTTTTGTTTTGTTTTGTTTTGTTTAGTAAAAGAACAGTAACAATTTGGAACCTAGGCATCTTTTAGGGGTAATAAGCTTTGATCCCACTAGACAAGTTAATATCGTCACTAAAGGCAATTTGGAGGGTGTGGTTCAGTGAACGAGCACATGTTTAGTACATGCAAGTTTCCTGGGACCTAGAAAGCCCATAGGTGATGGATGGAAGGGTTAATAGGAAGTTAATAGGCAGTTTTGGTGTCATCCACCTTTATTCCTAGCTACTCAGGAAGGTGATCAAGACTCCTGAGTTCAGTCCCAGCAGCTCAGGGAGGCGGAGGCAGACGGATCTCTGCAGGTTCGAGGCTAGCCTGGTCTGCAAAGCAAGTCCAGGACAGCAAAGGCTACACAAAGAAACCCCGTCTCGGGCTGGAGAGATGGCTCAGAGGTTAAGAGCACTGGCTGCTCTTCCAAAAGTCCTGAGTTCAATTCCCAGCAACCACATGGTGGCTGACAACCATCTATAGTGTGATCTGGTACCCTCTTCTGGTAGAATGCTTTGTAAATAATAAATAAATGATATTTGTTAAAAAGAAAAAAAAAAAAAAAAAAAAAAAGAAACCCCGTCTTGAACAACCCGAGAGAGAGAGAGGACTTGTTGAGGTCAAACCCACAGTCAGGGGCAATGCAGCACCCCTCCACCTCAAAGACAAACAAAGAAAAAAGGCTGGGTGTTTCTCAGCTTGCAGAATGCTTGCCTGGCGTGCATGAAGCTCTGGTTCCCTCAAACCGGACGTGGAGGTGCAAGCCTGTAACGAATATAAGCCTCTACTTATAATTTTTTAACTCACAAATTTCTTATTTTATGTCCATTGGTGTTCTTCCTGTTTGTACGTGGACGGGGAGGACATCAGATCTCCTGGAACTGGAGTTACAGACAGTTGTGAGCTGCCATGTGGGTGCTGGGAACTGAACTCAGGACCTCCAGAAAGAGCAGCCAGCGCTTTTAACCGCTGAGCCATCCCTCCAGCCCCTTAACTCGTGCACTCTAAAGTACCTATTATTTCACTTTTTAAATTTTACTTTTTAAAATTCTGTCTACTTATTGTGTGTGCAGGCATGTGTGGGTGGAACACGGCATGATTTTATGTGGCGGTGAGAGGGCACTTTTCAAGGACAGTTTTCTCTTTCCTCCACGTAAGTCACATGGGATTGAACTCATCCTGAAGCTTAGCGAGGTGCCATTACACTGGACCACTCCATAGCCTCATTTTCTTTGAGGGGGTAGATTTAGATGGGGTCTCACTATGTAGACCTGGCTTGCTTGGAACTCGTGGCTAACCTGGAAGCTACTGTGTAGCCCAAGAGCAGGTTGGCCTTGAACTCACAGAAATCTACTTGTCTCTTGTCTCCTAAAGGCTGGGATTAAGGGGGTATGCTGCCAGACCTGGCCCATAAATGTTGCCTTTGCTGTTTTGCAATTTGGTCTTTCTTAGTAGTTGATTCTGGTCCCATTGTCCCCTGCCCTTAGTCTGCTGTGTGTACTGGAATTACAGGCGTGTGCCACCGTACCTGGGTCTGAGCCTCTTACACAGTGTTGCTACTTGCAAAACACCAAACCAAATCCCCCAAAAAATGGTGTTGAGCTGAGAATGCAGCTCAGCTGGTAGAGTGCTCGCCCCTGGGTTCCGTCCTCAGCACCACGCAAAACCAAGTGTAGGGGTGCACGCCTCTGATCCCAGCACTTGGGAGGCAGAGGCAGGAAGATCTCTGTGTGTTCCAGGCCAGCCTGGCCTACAAAGTAAGTTCCAGGACAGCCATAGCTACACAGAGAAAATCCGTCTAGAAAAGAAAAAAAGAGGGAGAAGGGTATAGAGTTCAAAGTAATAACTCTGCTTTGAATCCTAAAACCGGGACAGTACATACCGAATTAGCTGCACAAACTTAAGAGGAAAATTCATGAAACAGCCTATGTTTCCTTGTGTCTCTCTTTGTTTTGTTTTGAGACAGGATCTCATAATTGCCTAGGATGGGCTCAAAGTATGTAGCCCAGGATAACCTTATACAACGGATCCTCAAGCCTCAGCTTCTCTATATCTTTAAAAATAAATCGCTTGCCCAACCCTGCAAGGGTCAGTAGGGCGGCAGCACAGCTAAAGTGCTGTTAGGTCTTCCTCGGGTTTTGTGTAAGAGGTGGTAAATATTTTCTTCGAGGGAACCACATTTTTTTTTTCTTTACCTGGGCTCTCCCCCAGTGAAATGAAACAGGCTGGGCTGCCGTGGCACACAACTTTAATCCCAGCACTTAGGAAGCATAGGCACGAAGATCTCTGTAAGTTCAAGGTCAGCCTAGTCTATAGAGGGAATCCCCAGGACAGTCAGGGCTACACAGAGAAACCTTGTCTCAAAAAACAAAAACAAAACAAACAAAAGAAATAAAACATGGAAGCTTTGTTGGACTTTTAATGAAGGCCGTGGGAAGAGGGGAGAGAGGAGGAGAAGAGGGGAGCAGAAGGAAGAGGTGATGGAGGTGGCAGGGCCCGCAGGGGCCTGGACTGTCTAGGTAGAAGCTTGGAGCGGACACCAGTCAGTGAGCACCAGGGCAGAGGTTCTCCGCCTTCCTCTCCCTACAGCCCACTAACACAGTTCCTCAGGTCGTGGTGACCCCAACCATAAAATTACTCTAGTGCTGTTTCCTAGCTTTAAATTATGAATCATAAGGTAGACATCTGATATGCAAGATGTCTGGATACATGACCCCTGGAAAGGTCGGGCCACCCTGAGCGGGCCGCACCCCGCAGGTTGAGGATCGCTGTGCTAAGCCTGGGAGCGGATAGGGTGGTTGCCTACCATTCTGAGAGGTCACCCAAGCAGACAGGATGCCAGCGGGGAACTGAGGAGATGAAGAGCCTGGTCTCTTAGACCCGGAACCTCAGCAGCTCTTCCCGCACTTGCGTCGTCCTTTCTGCAGAAATCCTCCTGACATTAGTTCCCCATTCTCGGTACTTTACTTCATAGTTCTCTTTGAGGGGTGTGTTTCGAGACAGGGTTTCTCTATGTAGCCTTGGCTCTCCTGGACTGGCTTTTGTAGACCAGGCTGGCCTGGAACTCACAGACATCTGCCTGCCTCTGCCTCCCCGGGTGCTGGGATCGCAGGCGCGGGCCAACTGCACCCAGTTTGTTTCATAGTTTTGTTTGGATTAAATTTTTTTCTGACACACGGAAAAAAATTCCAACTGCATCTGTGCGCGGGCGTGCCACGGTGTGTGCGGAAGTCAGAGGACAAGCTGTGGGGGTCGGTGTGTCCCACCCACGTGGGTCCCAGGGACTGAACCCCATGCTTTGCTGGAGAGCCGGGCGCTTTCAGCTCTAGTCTCCTGCTGTTCTGCCTTTGAACAGCAGGTGGCAGGCGAGCCCCACAACAGGGGGCCAGGACTCCACTTAATTGCAATGAGAAAATTTCTGCTTTTCCCACACGTATTTCTTTCCCCAGATAAACAGCGCGGTGAGCTTATCAAGGAAGTGAGCCACATAAGAAGGTCGCTTCTCAGTCGAGGGACGGGAGGTTCGCCAACACGCCCGACTCTGAGCTTCAGGTCACAGCACCACAGAGAAGTTTCTCAGGAGGCAGCTCACGCTGCTTCAAAGTCCGCGGTTCGAACTCCACATCTCCTGCATTTCCCCAGTTAATAATCATAAAAAGTTTATAACTAGAAATTACAGAGGCCTTTCTGTCGTAATGGTTCGGGTTTTAGAGCCAGTGGGAGCCAGCCCCCTCCCGACACCCCTCCAGCACTGCCTTCCCCCAGGACTCACTTCCCAGCCCTTCACAAAATTGCCAGGGTAATTGACTCTTCATGGATGAGTTTGACTTCCCACCCTGATTTGGTAACAGACTTTCTTTTGGTGAGGTTCTTTGTTTGCAAATGCACAATAAAAATGGCTTTCGGGTGACTCCAGAGGACGCTTTCTGGTGCCAATAACAGATTCCAAAGCAGCTATTATCCCCCCGACGTGGGGGATCGGGTCCCTTGAGACTGTTTAAGTATCGGTTTTCAAAGTGCTCGGAACCTGAAATGTCCTGTACGGTATGTTTGCAGGTGGATAATTGGGCCTGGTGCTCCCGGGCCATAAAGGCTGCCTTCCTGGAGTCGCAATAGACGGACCGAGCCCCTAGCAAAAACCGAAGGCTGCAATGTTGATAACAAATCTGATCCTAACTCTCCCGTGTCGCTGCAGCCCAAAGGTGCCTTTGTCTCCCGAGAAAGAGAGGGTTGGAAGTGACTGAATGGCCCTTCACCACCGGGGCCCTGTTGAAAACACTGCCCAGGGACACTTTTGTCCTGGGAGGGGAGGTTTGGGGCTGGTATGTGTGAAGTCAGTGTTCTTTGTTCGCAAGCAACCTGCCCGAATGCCTGGGATGCGTAGGTGCGGCGGAACGCTTTCAAAGTGGCCTGCAGTGGGAAACTCGGGGCACACACAATGGCCGTGTTTTTGTTACACATAGTTCTCCCTCCTCGCCTCTTTATTGCAGGAACCAAAATAAGTCTGGATAAAGCCTAAAAGGCTGCCTTGATGTTGGGAGGAAAATGGATATTGTCTCTCCCCAGAGCACTTGAATGGTGTACCTAATCCTAGCTGTGTCCAGATAAGAACCCGCCCCGCCCTGAGAAGGGTTCCTGTGGACGGCGAGGCTCCGGGTGCGTTCACCGGGGGCTGGAGGGTGGCAGCCTGTCTTCCTGAAACTTCTAAATCCTAAAGAGGGGCTCGCTTCACACTGGTATTTGCCGTTAATATTTGCTGTGTTGGTAACGTCCCGGCCCCTTTTCACTCCTCAGAGCACCCCACCTCCGCTTTTGATCACAGCCATGGAGACCCAGCTTTCATCCCTGCAAACCCACGGGGGCTGTAGACTGGGGAGAGGAAGGGGTGGTGCTCTCTTCCCAAATTGCTCAATTTAGGAAAGCAGAGAGCCAAGGAGCTCCTCCTAAGATTAAGTGTGTCTTTTCATTTGTTTTTTTCCAGACAAGGGTCTCTCTCTCTCCTGTTTTTTTTTTTTTTTTTGTTTTGTTTTGTTTTGTTTTTTGTTTTTTTGTTTTTTGAGACAGGGTTTCGCTGTGTAGCCTTGTAGGTCCTGCACTTGCCTTGCAGACCAGGCTGGCCTCGAACTCACAAAGATCCACCTGCTTCTGCCTCCCTGAGTGCTGGGATCACAGGTGTGTGCCACAGCACCCAGTTAAAGCCAAGGTTTCTCTGTCTACCCCAGGCCATCCTGGAATTTGCTCTGTAGACGAGGCTAGCCTTGAACTCAGAGATCCCCCGCCTCTGCCTCCCATATGCTGGTCCACCCTGCGGCTTAAATGTGTCTTTAACACATCAAGACCTTCCGTCATGAAGGTTTGAGTGAAAGTTTTTCCGTTGGGTTAAAGTGGGCTTGGGGTGTTTGTGGGCGCCACATTCAAATCCGAAAGGTGCCTCTCAGAATCAAAACTCTAATCAGCTAGACTTCCCAGCCTCTGAGGCCAGGTTTGAGCGTTTGCCTGATGGCGGTCCAGGCAGGAGGTGCTCTGACTATGGGAGCAATTCCCATGGAGACAGAGAAGAATGATGCAAGCCCTAATCAGGAGCGGGCTCGAGGATTTACGAACACTTGTTGAGCCTGGCATGGCGGTGCATGTTTTTAATCCCAGCATTTGGGAGGCAGAGGCAGGCAGATCTCTGAGTTCAGAGCCAGCCTGGTCTACAGAGGGAGTCCCAGGACACACAGGACTACACAGAGAAACCCTGTCTCAAAGAGAAGAAACGAAAAACAAAGCAAAAAACCACTTGCTGATTTTGCCAAGGACAACAGTTCAATTCCCAGCACCCACAAGCTGGCTCACAGTTGTCCCAGGGAATCTGACACTTCATTCTGACCTCTGATGTCACAGGCATGAACATGGCACCTGTGCTTAGATGCAGACACAGATCACTCACACACAGCTGTGCGTGGCGGTGCACGGCTTCAGTCCCAGCATTCAGGAGGCAAAGGCAGGCGAGTCTTTGGGTTTGAGGCCAACCTGGTCTGCATAGTGAGTTCTAGACCATCCACGGCTATGTAGAGACATCTTGCATTAAAACAAAACAAAAAATCTATTTATACACCTAAATTAATAAAATGAACACATCTAAAAAAAAATGTGTTTGCTTCAAGTATAATGGCCCATACCTTTAATCCCGGAATTTAGGTGGATCTCTGTAAATTCAAGGCCAGCCTGATCTATATTACTAGGTTCTGGAGCAGCCAGGACTACAGAGTGAGACCAGACCGGGGTCTTGAAAAAACAAAAAAAAAAAAGCATTTGCATGCCATTAAACCCAGCACTCAGGAGGCAGAGGCAGTTAGCTCTCTGCTCGGGTTAGTTTAGTCAGTTTTACTCTCTAAAAGATAATCTCAGGCCAGCAAAGCTTTTGGCCCGAGTTTGGTCCCCGGGACCCACAAAGTAGAAGAAGAGAAGCAAGGCCTGCAAGTTGCCGTCTGACCTTTACATGCGTGTGTGTTGTGCATACATACACACACAAGAAATACGTAAGATGATCATTTTTAAAGTCTGTTTTTCTATTTTGTACAACCTAAGTCTATTTCACGGATGGAAACACTTCTGTTTGCGATGAGTCAACACCTTTGACTCTCTCTTTAAATGCACACTACATCAGGCTTTATGTCTATGTACGGTACCAAAAGCTATTTGTTCTGGTGTATGTGTGTGTGAGTGTGTGAGTGTGTGAGTGTGTGTGTGTGTGAGTGTGTGTGTGTGTGTGTGTGTGTTCTTTATGTTCATTTACCAAGGCTGGAACTTACCTTTAAGGCCAAGCATGATGGTGCATATCTTTAATGCCAGCACTTGGGAGGCAGAGGCCAGAGGATCCCTGTGAGTTGGAGGCCAGCCTGCTCTACAGAGTTCCAGGACAGCCAGAGCTATACAGAGAAAACAAAGTTCAAGGCCGGGATGGAGAGCTGGCTCAATGGTTAAGAGCATTGGCCGCTCTTCCAGAAGATGGAAGTCCAATTCCCAGCACCCACAGGGTAGATACAGCCACCTGCAACTCCAGGTCCAGGGCGTTTAACGCCCTCTCCTGGCCTGCACGGGCACTGCATGCACACATCACGGAGACACACTTCAGGCAAAACACCCATACAAATGAAATTTAAAAAAAAGGTTAAAAAAATTGCTTAAAAAAATAAAGGAAAAAAAAAGTCCAAGTCCAGCCTGAGTTAAACAAGAGCCTATCTTAAAGTGACACAAAAGTAGGAGAGAGAAGCAGATAGTCGACTTTTAGGGACGTTGGAGTGATAAGTGACAGGGTCTTGCTTGACAGGAGTGGTTTTGGAAATGGGGAGAAAGAATCAAATTCGAGAAATATAAGCAGTTCTATCTCTCTCTCTCGATTGAATCCAGGTATTGATAAACGTCGGTGCCTGGCCAGCTCTGTACTATTCTCTTTTTTTTTCTCAGAGTCTCTGAATTCTTTGTACGGGAGCCCAGTGGTAGATGCGGATCGTCTTACAGCTGTGATTAATGCTCCCAACCTTTACGACCTACGCCTAGGAACCCGTGCCAGCTGCCTGGCCCGGGTTTTAAGTTTAACTTCACAAGAAGCCTTTCCAACGGCACTGTGGCTTTTTCTCCCTTTTATACGACAGATGTGGTTTCGCAGGGCATCTAGAGGTTGCTTAGGTTTGGAGCGAATACTGGGGGGAGCTACTCTAATTTGGAAACTGAAACAGCAACTCTGATAAACGAAATAAAGTGTTCGCAGTCAAAAGACCTGCGTTTTAACACGCCTGGCTCCACCACGGTTCAGCTGTGTGGCTCAAGGCAGACACTGTCTCTCTGGGAATTAACATCCCACAACATGAGTGCTGAGCAGTCAGCAGTCTGTGCTTCACAGTGCAGGGCTGAGATCTGGCCAGAGAAAATTATAAAAGGTTTTATATCTGTGTGTGTGTGTGTGTGTGTGTTTCCCTAAGACAAGGTTTCTCTGTGTAGCCTTGGCTGTCCTGGACTCACTTTGTAGATCAGGCTGGCCTCGAACTCACAGAGATCAAATATCTGCCTCTGCCTCCCTGAGTGCTGGGATTACAGGTGTATGCCACCATAGCCAGCTTAAGTTTATATATATAAACTTTATATATATATATATATATATATATATATATAATTTTATTTTATTTTTTTACAAATTTCATCTCTTCATACAATTCCATGAGACCTGGAAGCAACGTGCAAAATCTACGTGAGAGGACAACTTCTATTTCTTCGAATGTGATGCAACTTTAGTGTGTAAAAATAGGAAGGTGGACGCAAAATAGTCCCCCTGCATCTAGAGCTGAAGCAGGGAGAACACAGCTGGAGTCTTTCAGCCCTCAACATTGGACTGCAGCGTGGGAAAGTTGCCACAAAGGCTCTGCTGCAAGTTTGATATTTTTTAAAGACACAGTTCTAGGAGGTAGAGTTCAAGGCCAGCCTGGTCTACAGAGTGAGTTCCAGGGCTACACGGAGACAAAACAAAATAAACAAAAACAAACAAACCAAAAAACCCCAAAAGTAAAAGAGAAACGAAAGAAAGAAAGAAAGAAAGAAAGAAAGAAAGAAAGAAAGAAAGAAAGAAAAGAAGTCCCAAAATAAACAAATGTAAGGACAGAACAGAACACAGCGGGAGAGGCAGAGGCACCCGGGAGTCTCCGCCTGTGCAGCCTGGTCTACGGAGAGTGGAGGACAGCCAAGACAACACAGAGAAGCCGCCGCGTCTCAGGAAACCAAACCCAGCAACCGCGGGACAGGGCATGTTGAGATAGCTCATTCACCAAGCCTAGAGACTTGAGTTGTTTCCCAGAGCCCAGAGGAGAAAAGGAAAGAATCTGTTCCCTCAAGCTGTCCCCGGACCTCCACCTTCGCACTGTGGCACACAGGTACACAAACAGACAAACAAACAAATGTAAAAGGCAAAAACAAACAGCCCAGGCTGGGCTATAACTCATGTTATAGAGCTGGCCTAGCATGCATGAAGGCCTGTATTGTACCGGAAGCACATGACAGCAGGCATGCTAAGCCAGGCTTGGTGCATAACTTTGATCTCAGCATTCTGAGATTAAGGCCAGCCTGGTCTATCCAGGGAGTTAACGCGCAGCCAAAGGAACATAGAGAGATCCTGTCTCAAAACAAAACAAACAAAACAAAACCAAAAAACAGGTATCCCAGTGCTCAGCTGTTAGCACCCAAGGGATAAATTCAAGGTCATCCTTGGCTATATAGAGTTGTAGGGTTACAGGCCAGTGTGCAAGAGACCTATCTCAAACAAACAAACCAAAAGCTCAAACAACCAAACATCTATTCCTGTCTTTAAGTTTTTTGGGGGTGGGAAGGACAGGATTTCTCCTGGAGCTGTCTTTGTAGACCAGATTGGCCTTGAACTCAGAGAGATCTGCCTGCCTCTGCCTCCGGAGTGCTGGGAGTGAAGGCGTGAGCCACTCCTGTCGTGTGTCTCTCCCCTTCTCCCTCTTTCTCTCTCCTCTCTCTCCCCCTTTCTCTGATCCTCCTGTCTCCACAGCCCCAGGGCTGGGTTAACAGGTCTGGTTTTAGGCCACACCCGGAATCAAACCCAAGGCTTCCTACATGCCGGGCAAGCATTCTGTCAAATGAGTGACAAACGCAGCCCTTGTCTTCTATTGGCCTGAAACTGGCTGTGTAGACTGGCCTCAAACTGGGATCCTCCTGCCTCCTCCTCTCAAGCGCTGAGATTACAGGGTGAAACACCAAGCTGGGCAAACAAAACATTTCCTTTTGATATGAACATCTCACCAGAGGCTTAAAGGCTTTAATGAGTAACTGTCAGTGGGAACTTAGAGAGGTGGTTCTGTTTACAAATAGATTTACAACAGATTGAGGCACCCCAGATCATAGCCCAGGATCTGAGAGGCACTAAAGCAGTTATCTGGAATTCTCTTATCCCAGATAAGTGTTCAGCTTGCCTTCAAGCTCACCTCCTCCAGGATGTACTCCTGTCACTTTTGTATTTGTGTATATTATTTTATTATATTGTATGTGCATCAGCGTGAAGCTGTCAGATCCCCTGGAACTGGAGTTACAGACAGTTGTGAGCTGCCATGTGGTGGGCGCTGGGAATTGAACTTGGGTCCTTTTAGGAAGAACAGACAGTTCTCTTAACTACTGAGCCATCTCCAGCCTCTACTCCTGTCACTTTAACAGTGAGATCTTCTCTGCTGGTCAGTTTTTTTTTTTTTTTTTGGTTTTTTTTTTTGTCTGTGTTTTCTAGAACTTGCTCTGAAGATCAGGGATCCCCCTGCCTCTGCCTCCCAGTGCTGGGAGGAATAAAGGCGTAAAGGCATGAGCCAACACGCTCCGTCTCTGTCAGCTTAGCTTTCCTAAAGCTTTATTTTCCATATACGTGTGTGGGTCTGAGTGTGCGCGCCTGAGTGTGCTCGTGGAGGCCCAGAGTTGTCAGATCCCTTGGAGCTGAAGTTATAGGGAGTTGAAGCCACTCGGTGTGGGTGCTGGGGACCTGAACTTGGGTCCTCTGAAAGCTCGGCAAGTGAGCTTTACCTCTGAACCCTTTCCAACCTCTCCCATCTGCTCCTTTTTAAATTTCTTTTCTTTTCTAAGATTTATTTATTATGTATATAGTGCTCTGCCTGCAGGCACAGGTCAGCAGAGGGCACCAGAGCTCACTATAGATGGCTGTGAGCCACCGTGTGGTTGCTGGGAATTGAACTCAGGACCTTTAGGAAGACCAGTCAGTGCTCTTCACCTCTGAGCTGTCTCTCCAGCCCCTCCATCTGCTCCTTTTTTAAAGCAGGGACTTGTTCTGTAGCCCAGGCTAGCCTTGGTTATGTAGCACAGGCTGGCTTTAAACTCACAGTAATCCTGGTGTCTTAGCCTCTCAAAACTAACAAACAAGCCAGGTGCGATGGTGCACACCTGTAATCCTAGCACTCAGGAGGCAGAGGCAAGTGGCTCTTTGTGAGGTCAAGGCCAGCCTGGTCTACAAAGTGAATCCAGGACAGCCAGGACTACAAATAGAACCCCATCTCAAAAAACCAAACCAAAAAACGACTAACAAACAACTGGAAGGGACCCTTCTTCTAACTCTGAGCCATAGGTGCTGTTTTTTAAACTCTGCTTTATTTGGGGTTCCTAAAGCCTCTACCTTCCTTCCTACCCCCAACCCTAGGTAGGAGGGAAAGATGGTCAAAGGGGAAAGGGGACTTGGACCTCTTTAGACTTAGTTCCGGCTGGTTAGGGTTGTCGAGTTCTTTTGGGGCAGTATCAGTCTCACTCTTCAAGATATCTAGCAGTTGAGCAACAGCAAGAAGCAGCAGCGGCAGGGTGGACAAGCAGCCTTCTTCCTGGCAGGGTGGACAAGCAGCCTTCTTCCTGGCAAACTCTGTTCTCTCCAAGCCTTTTCTCTCCCTCCATCTGTCTCCTCCGAGACACCCTCGATTTCTCTGGGCTCGTGAATGTATTTCTCCTCTTTCACAGAGTCCTCAGAATTCCACTAACTCCAGCTGGCAAACTCCACACCGTGTACGAGGCAACTATCAGCTGTGGACAAACTAAAGGACAAACCAAAATCCCACACTTGGGATTGAAACAAAAACATGTTTACATAACATAACTGCGTTTTTAAAGAAACCAAAGCTTCCATCACGCTGAGCAAGTAGGGACTTCTTGGTCACTGTCACTTTCCTGAGGACATGGAGCATGGCAAGATGCAGGAGCATCCAGCGATCACTGGCTGTCCCAAGTCCTTGGGGCTGTGCAGCTCACCTGTTAAGTGCAGCTGGAGTCATTAAGATAACCCTCTCCTCTCACATTTGCGGGTCCTCTCTGAAGGACAGGGGTCCAGGAGGTGACTGCAGCTTAGTCCACCGTTTAGCGTGAGCTAGGTTCAGGATATGGATGAAAACTCATCTTACTAATTTTGTAGTTGGGCTTAGGCCACAGTTGGGCCAACCCATTCACATGCTGAACTCCCCTGGCTTCTAAGCACCACTCCACAAATGCCATAGGCTGCAGCTGGCGAGGGAGCACAGGGAATGATTCTGTTTCAACTAACTACAGTTCTAGCCACCTGATCTGTGCACCTGCAGTGACCAAGAATTTCCACATACACACACATACCAATCTGGTGCTGCAGCGGGGAAAACAGACTGTCAGCTTCAGACTGGGCCTTAAGGGGCAGGCTGGGTTGTGGAATGCTCTGGTAAGGTCATTCGTGTGGTACAAATAAATTCCTCTGGCCGGGTGGTGGTGGCACACGTTTTTACTCCCAGCACTAGGGAGGCAGAGACAGGCAGATCTCTGTGAGGCCAGCCTGGACTATAGAGTTCCAGGACAGCCAGGGCTACACACAGAGAAACTGTCTCGAAAAACAAACAAAAAACCCAAAATGAACAAACAAAAAATAAGGTCTTCCTCTCCTTCCTCCTCTTCTTCCCCTGAGGAACCCAGGTGTGGCACCTCTTTGGTTTTTTGAGACAAGGTTTCCCTGTGTAGTCCTGGCTGTCCTGGAACCTGCTCTGGGGACTGGGCTGGCCTCACAGTCACAGAGATCCGCCTGCCCCTGCCTCTTAAGGGCATATGCACCACCTCAGGGCTCAGGGCCTCACTTTTGCTAAGCACACATGACCACTGAACTCCACCCCTGGCTCACGTGACGTGTGTAGACTCACGTAGTTTAAATGCAGATGTTTTACACTGAAGTCGAGTGTTTTTCCTGTGCCAAGGGCTGTGTGCGCTGATTCCCCAACTCTGACCAGAGGACAGACTATTCTTGGATATAGTCTGGGCCCCATTTTACAAAATGGAATCTAAGGAAGGTACTGTCTGCTGGCCTGTAGTCTTGTTTTGTTTTTTGAAGCCGAGTTTGGAGTTCCCAGCACCGCAGCTGCCTTTAACTCCAGCTCCCGAAGATCCAATGTCTTCTTCTGGCCTCTTCGGACAACTGGACTTAGGCTCCCCCACAGACACACACAGATGGATACAAATAAATCTTTAGCCAGGTATGGTGATGCACACCTTTAATCCCAGCACTCAGGAGGCAGAGGCAGGTGGAGCTCTGTGTGTTCAAGGCCAGCCTGAGTTCCAGGATAGCTGAGGCTACACAGAGAAACCCTGTCTAGAAAAACAAAAACAAAAACAAAAAAAAAAGGAAAGAAACAAACAAAAATTGAGAGAAAGAAATCATAAAATGACTTTTATCCAAGCAAGCAGTCAACAGCTTTGGTTCATGGGTGGTCATGTGAAGGCAGGAAGGAGGAAGTCAACCGTGAGGAAGATTAAATGGGAGAAGTAAGACCTCGGTAGGATTCAAGGTTCAGCTGGGATTTGCATGAAGGCGACAGGAGCACACGGAGGAAAGTCAGCAGGGACATGGAGAGGATTTGGAGGCAGAGACAGAGCAGCATGTTCTGAGAACAACGAGTCTTGCCAAATTTGAATATGTACTAATGAGCAGTTTGAAATAGGGATTGGTGGAGCCAGATTATATAAGGTCTAAGGCGGCAGGCAGAAGAGTCCAACCTGCCTGAGGTGGGAAAACAGAAGTAAATCAAGCCACTGAACAAGCAAATGACTCTCTGAGTGGCAGCAGGGGCAGATTCCATAGCACATCTGAGAGCGAAACCTACCACTTCTTCTTGACTGTGCTCTCCAGAGGGGAAAGGCCAGCTGAGGGGCGGTGGAAGGCTGCCTGGGTCCAGCTTCCCACGAGACACTGACACCACCTTCCCCAGCCTTTTCCCACTGAAGTCAGTAGGCAAGATCCCAGGGAGGCTGAGCATAGCATCATGGTGTCAGGCTATGTTTGCCTCTATGCTAGGGACCCACCTGAGTCTTTTCAAACCCTGACTTTTCTAAATCCTGAACAGGTTTTGGTCTGGAAGTTCCCCATGGCTCAGGAAGCAGTTTGACCACACTGAACACTTTCTGAATGTATTATTTCCAGTTCTTCTGGTAACATGACTTGTGAACTATGACCCTTTAGGAAGCCACTGGAGAATGCTACTTACCCACCAGGTAAATCTCTCCCATTTCTTTTCTGTTTCTCTGAGAGCTACAAGACAGGAAGTTTCAGAAGCCAATGCTGGAGCCAGAGAGCCAGGCTCCTGGGTGATTGAGGGTTTTCTGGTTTCAAATTGGACAGAAAACTAAATTAGCAAATTAATTGTTGGATGTGTTTCCTGGGCCTTCCATCAGCTGCTGCAGGACCAGTAGCCAATGGAAGATGGTTTCTGGCTGTCCCGGAGAGGGGGCAGGGTTCAGAATCAGGTTCTGCCAGCCTGCAAGTGTCAGACATGTTAATTTTAAATTACTTTTGTACAGCCTGGTGTCAAAATGATTAAAGCATGAAGAGAAAAACAGAAGGGAAGGAGAGAGAAGTGGAATGATTTACCTTGCACTGGCAGCAAGGACACTCAAACACTATTTCAGCTGGCTTCTTTCTGTAAGATAAACCAGGTCTAAAATGGGAGGAGGTGGCAGTCACTATTTCTGTATGGCAGTCTGCATCACCAACATGAGCATGCTGTCATCCGTAAGAAAACCTTCCCCCCACCCTCCCTCCACATCAGTTAGCCCTTGACTGGATTTGTAGGCCAGGCTGACCTCAAACTCACAGAGATTCCTCCTGCCTCTGCCTCCCCAATTGCTGGGATTAAACGCATGCCCATGGCAATAAAACCTTATTCAAGTCATAAATTGGACACTTATGCAAAGTATATTTTACATTTAAGATATCAAATAATGCCAAGATATAACTTTGCTTGCCTAGCATTTAAAGGCTCTGGGATTTAATTTTTAAGTATTGGGGGGAAAAACAGTATATCAAACAACCTCCACAATAATGCTATGATGTATGAGTCGCCATTACTCTTATTTACAGATGAGAGAACTAAGACTTGAATAAGTAAGATCAGTTCTGGGAAAGGTGGTACCTGCCAGTAATCCTAGCATTTGGAAAGTTCAGACAGGAAGATCAGGAGTTCAAGGCTAGCCTCAGCTACATAGCAGGTTTTTTTTTTTTTTTTTAGATTTATTTATTTATACATATGAGCCTCTATTTGCATGTATGCCTTCATGACAGGAGAAAGCATCAGATCCCCTTATAGATGGTTGTGAGCCACCATGTGGTTGCTGGGAACTGAACTCAGGACCTCTGGAGGAACAGACAGTGCTCTTAACCACTGAGCCATCTCTCCAGCCCTCCATAGCAGGTTTGAGGCTAGTAGGGGCTACATGAAACTGTTTCTAAAAACGAAGAGTGCAGAGACAGCTCAACCGTCAAGAAACACTTGCTGCTCTTTCAAAGGATTGCAGAGATCACAGCTTTCAGCTCCAGAAGATTTGTTGTCCTCTTAAGACCCCACAAGCAGCTGGCCGTGGGGGGTGTGCCTTTAATCCCAGCACTCTGGGAGGCAGAGGCAGGCAGATCTCTGTGAGGTTGAGGCCAGCCTGGTCTACAAAGTAAGTACAGGACAGCCAGGGCTACACAGAGACACTTGCCTTGGAAAACAAAACAACAACAAAAAAACCCCACAAGTATCTTCATGCAAATATACACATACACCAATAATAATTATATATATTTAAATATAAAATGTAAGAGTCTCCCTGGCTGGCCTGGAACTCACTGTGCTAACCAGACTAGCTTCACACTTGCACAGATCTGCCTGCCTCTGCTTCCTGAATGATGAAATTAAACCCAGGTGTTGCCCACACTTGGCAACATCTGGCTTTTTATGTGGGTTGTGGAGATCAAACATCCTCATACTTGAAATCCAAGCTCTTGAATGACTGAGCTATCTCTCTACTCCCTGCTGTCCAGAGTTTAGGTGCGTAAGAATATGCTAAGGATATCCAGTGATATAAAAGCCACCATTTAGGACAATGTTGCTAATGTCAATAAAATGACATAGAGAGTACACACTTCACAACTGTCTGGATTGAGTTTTACTCCTCCCCTCGTCCCCATGCATGAGCCAAGACAGGGTTTCTCTGTGTAGCCTGGCTGTCCTGGACTTGCTTTGTAGACCAGGCTGGCCTCAAACTTGTAATCCTCCAGCCTCTGCCTCAGTAGTGCTGGGATTACAGGCATGCTGGACCACACCATATTTAACAAGCCCACATCCTCCTCATGAATCCAGCTTTCCTGATAAGCCAGGGATCCAAGCCTTCTCCTTACTTCGGTTAATTGTTCTCGTTGTGATATCCCTTAAAGGACAATGTGTTACTCAGGAACGGTTTAACAGAGTGGAGTTCAGCTCCTCTGCTCCAGATGCTGTATCTCCATTAATCCAACCTAAAACTATTCTTGTTCAAAAGCTCCAGTTGGGGAGAGAAACCATTCTGACTCCCCAGCATCTTCCCTGCCTTGTATGGGGTTCTCATGTTTATGTTCCTTCGGTGGCTCTGCCGTAACACGCCCACACGCGTTTCTTCTGCATGACCTTGATCCTCGTTCTTCGCTCTGTCTTACCGATCTGAAGTGCACACACACACCCCGCATTTCCTCACCTTCCATTTCCGGCTCTCTCCCCACTCTCACTTCCCTACTTCTACCTGGCCTAGCCTAAGAGTATGGAAGCTGTTTTCCTAGCAGTTTGCTTCTTTGTAACTGGCAGTGGGCATGATCCTTGAAGCATCACAGTCCCAGTGTCCAAACGTGTCTATCCTGGTTAGCACTTAGAATGGATATGCTGGCAGTCGGAGGCTGCTTTCCAAGACAGTAATCTGATTTGGGAATGCTTCCTCTAAGCATCTCGAATTTCACTTTCTTGAAGTTCCACAAGAAAAAGCCTAGCCTAGCCTAGGAGCTGCTCATAGAGACAACAACCTCCATGAAAAAGAAGTGCTGAATTAATAGTCACTGTTGTTTCCATGGTCAGTTAAATGAGGATCAGCTTGGGTGACAAGAAGCAGCTGCAAACAGTCTGTATTCAAATGCTGGGTCTGTTGTTCTCAGCCTGGGTGCTCCTGGTAGTGGCGGCAGCAACTGTGGCCACTGCAGAAGGTCTACTGTGAGGAGTTAAATCAAAGCATCCAGAACAAGGTCTATCTTTCACACAGTTAAAAACAGCGATTGTTATTCCCTCACGTTGTAAAGGGAGACTATTCTCCGAGGCACTTGGGTTTTTCTGCTTGCATCTCTGCAAGCCTTGGGTCCCTAAGCGTTGATTTGGAGGTGGCTTTATAAGGAAGCGGACATTCAGACGGAGGCTCAGGAGTCTTTTGTGAATGAATGCCCTCAGTCTGGGGCTACTAAGGAACAGGATACAATCGTTATTTAAGAGGAAGAGTGAAGGCTAGAAGATGTGGAATCTACTAGAGTTGAGCCCCGGAGTTAAAGCTTCCTTTCCCGTCTACTGGAAAACAGTAACAGACAACAAACCCATTTCAGACAAAAAAAATAAGCAAACGTGGCTCCTAGCTGGACTTAACAAAAGTGGGCTAAGTGGTTAAGGTCTCCAGATTAAAAGAAGAAGAAAAAAGAAAGAAAACATGACCTCTCTCCCTTCAAAAACTTCCCTTTTTATTTCTTGGTCATACAGCTGTTTAGTATGGAATTCTAGAAAATGTCAAGGGTCCCACAGACTTACTTTGTCATAGTGCATGCTTCACGGGCAGACTACACTAACAGAAGAAATTAGTTTGTGTCAAATCACCTTAAAACACATTAAGTAAATGGGCAGAGCCAGAACAAAGAAAGTGATTAAGCTGGTTTAACCGCATTCAAGCTCACTATGCTTAATCCCCTTCAGGAGTTCACGTTAAACAACAAATTTGGTTTCTTGGCCTAAGTCTTTTTTCTTAAAAGAACATTTTCTTGCAAGCGTGATGTTTGCTTTACGTCTTATTTTTTTAGTCCCCCGGGAAAGAAAAGAATTTACCGATTGGGTTGCATTTTAAGATAAGGTAAACTAGAAAACAGAAATAGAGGGCGGTGGGTTATACAATTCTTGGAGCCACTGGGGCATGGGAAGCGTGTGATTGTTCAGTCCCAGAAAAAGGCCAGTTTGTGACACCGGGATGAGGGCTTCATCCGGCAGCGAATTAAATAAGGCTGCGAGAGAAAGAGTGAGGTGTGATTACGCCAGTGCTGTTCGTGCCTGCTTACGGGGCCTGGCAGCAATTTGGTTGAACACTCTTCATCTTGGGAAATTCATAATTTGGCAGCAAGTTGGCACAAACCCAGTTGAAGATTGCAAAACCTGGGAAATGTCGAAACGTGGCTTGCTCACTGAATTTTTCCAGGGTCTTTTCGAGTTATTTTTCTGCCCCTCGGATTCAAAGAGCAGCGTGCCACTTTGGAGAGGCCACGAGGTTTTCTTTTCTTTTCTCTCTCTCTCTCTCTCTTTTTTTTTTTTTCTAAAGCACAAAGTCAAGGAAGCGCAGCCATGCGGGCTGCAATCAACTTTCCTGACTTCGACCTTTGTGTACACACCAGGGAGCAAAAGGGTTTCAACTGCAAACCCGGGCTTCCCGCGGTTGGTAGCCCTTTAAAGAGCCCCCACAAGCAGTACTTGGGTTTCCGGAGTGCAACGCCTCGCCCCGGCCGATCCCCCCGTTGTTTTTTAAAGTGAGAGAGAGAGAGAGAGAGAGGGAGAGAGAGAGAGAGAGAGAGAGAGAGAGAGAGAGCGCGAGCGAGCGCGCGCGCCAGGCTAAGCGACACGCGGCCAACTCCGGTGGCCTGGGCCCAAGCTGCTCCAACCGGCTTCTCGAAAGTGGCCGCAAGTTTCCCGACAGGCAGCGGCCGGCTCTGGACCGTCCCGGGGCCGGTTCCCACGGCAGCGGCGCCCCCCGACGCCTCCGCGGGAGCCGCGGCGAGCGGCAGGGGGCAGCAGCGGGAAGGCGCGGCGGCGGAGGCGGGGTGGGGCGGGAAGCGCCCCCCAGCTCGGCTTCCGCGCCCTCCCCCGCCCCTCCCCCGCGCGCGCCCCTCCCCGCGGCGGGCCGGAGGGCGGGGACGCCGAGCCCGCCCCCGGGAGGGGGGAGGGGGACGCGCGCCTCGCCCGCACCCCTCCCCCCCGCGGCCGGCTCTCCTGGCGCCCCGAGGCGGGAGTTTCCAGGAAGAGCTCAGCGCGCGGCCGCACCGCCGGGCGCACGGACACGTTAAGTAGTTCCTCCGCGCGCCCCGGGCTGGAGGGCGCCGGGCCACGGCCAGGGCCCGGCCCGCGGCGGAACCCCGAAGACGCGGGGAGCGGGAGCCGGCCGGGGGGACCTGGAGGGCGGGGACGCTCGAGAGGCTACTTTCCGTTCCGGGGGGAGGGGGCCGGTGAGGGGGTGGCACAACGAGTTCCGGCCGAGGACGCGGGCGCGCCCGGTGGAGGGAAGCGCCGCGCGGTCGAAGCGCTCGCGGAGTTGCAGTGGGCGGGAAAACCCGGAGCGGACTCTCGGTAGCGGCGCCCGGGACCTCCCGCCCCCGCTCTTCGTCGGGGAGGGGAAGGGGCGGCAGAGCGACCCGTCCCCCGGCTCCCCGACCGCCCACCCCGCGGGAGAGACAGGTGTCCGCCCGCCCCCTCCGGGCCCCCCCTGCCGGCCTCGGGGGGGGGAGGCGGGCGGTGGGCGGGGCGGCTCCGCCCCTTCCAGCGTGCGCACCGTCGGTGCGGGGCGAGCCGCGGCGGCGGACCTCCCGAGCCGGCGGGCAGGAGCGGCGCGGGGCGCGCATGCGTGCGGAGGGAGCGCGCTTCCTGCCCCTCCCCTCCCCCACACGCCGCCGCCGCCGCCGAGCCTCCCCCGCAGCCCGCGCGCCCCCACCCCCCCGGGGGAGGTGGCCGGTCCCGCCCGTCCACCGCCTCACCCCTTCACCCCACTCTCGCCCCGCCCCTGTCGAGCCCCGGGACGAACTCCGCCGCCCCGGGCTCTGCTTTCACATTCCCGCCTCCGCCCTCTCCCTCCCTTCCTCCCTCCCTCCCCACCCCGAAGCACTTCCTGCAAACTGCCGGGCTGCTCGCTGGCTGCTTCGCCCGGCGGCCCGCCTCCCTCTGCCCGAGCCTGCTCCATTTTACAGATGGGCAGCTCGAGGTCCACCCCTGGAGCGTTCCCCAAAACCAAGCACGGGGACGGCCATACTGGAAGGCCAACCCCTGGGCTTCCCACAATTTGAAGCTCCTTCATCACCAGCCCTAACCCTCCTGGGACCCCGCGGTCCCTGTGTTCTACAACAGCCCAGTCAGCAGAACCCCCCCAGTCGTGTGAGAAAGCCTTCCTCTAATAGAGGGGACAGGAGTTGTCTGGTAAGGATTTTTGACAGTCTTAGCCCAGGCTGGCCTCCAGGTCTAGCTCAGGATGACCTTGAATTCCCGATTCCGCCTCCACGTCCCCGGTTCTGGGAATCTAAACACAGGGCCTACTACCAACTGAGCTACAGCCCCAGCTCTTAGTCATTTTAAAACGTAATATATAGTATTTTTCTCTCAAAATATATAATTCCCGTTCTCTCCTCCACGAAACCATTCTTTTTGAGTTTTGAAAACACTTTCAAAGAACGTGCTCTCCAACAACGGAAATCTCAGTATTTGGGGGAGGTAAAGACTCCAGCTGTGGCTCAGGCTGACCTTGAACTCGTGATCCTGCCGCCTCAGCCACCACATCTGGCTCTACTTTATCTTAAGAGGTAACCCCTGACTGTTAGTACTGTTGGTCTTATGTTCCGGAACACTCCCGTGCCTCCAGTTTGAGCTCTTCCTTGGGCTTCAAGGTCCAGTTACCGTTAGTTCAAGTCCATGAGAGACTTACAAGAGAACTGATGGATGCCAAGAGAATCTTGAAAACATTAGCGCTGTAAGCCCATTGTGGGACACAAAAGCTGTTTACTTATTTTGGGTGTCAGTGTGTGTGGTGTGTGCACGCGCTCGAAGGCCGGAGGACAACTGTGGGAATCTCCCTCTCTACCATGTGGGTTCTTGGGAATTTAACTCGGGCCATCAGGCTCTTAGGCAAGTGCCTTTCCCTGCTGAGCCATCTGTCGGCCCCATAACCAGCAGTTTCAGGGAACAGAAGACTTGAGCTATATTATACGTATTTAGGGATTCATTATTTCAGAGTTAACTGTTTTCAGGGTTCGTTGCACACGTTGTAAATATGGAGCTGTTTTTGTTCGGTTTTGTTTTATCTTTTGTTTTCCCCTCCAACCCCCCAGTGTTTTCCCGGTGTATCCTCTGGCTGTCTGGAGCTCAGAGAGATCCACCCGCCTCTGCCTCAGGAGTGTTGAGATTAAAGACCTGCACCACCGTTATTTTCTTGGGACAGGGGCTCCAACTGAATCTAGTTTTCCAATTCAGCCAGACTGGCTGGTGAGGCAAGTCCCCAGAATCTTCCGTCTTTGTCTCCTTGTTAGGATGACAAAAACTAAAGCCAACTTCATGACTGCTCTTACTGTAGCCCCTGGGTGCTGGAATTGCAGATGGGGGCTTCCATGCCCAGCTAAGAAAATCGAAATACTTTTTGGCCAATTCAGAAAGCTGTAAGTAGCCTGGTGTGGTGGTGCACGCCTGTAATTGGGGAGGCAGAGGCATGCGATTCTCTGTGAGTTTGAGGTCAGCCTGGTCTACAAAGTGAGTCCAGGACAGCCAAGGCTACACAGAGAAACCTATCTCCAAAAACAGAGAGCCTTATGTAATGTTTTTTTGTTTTGTTTTGTTTTTTGTTTTTTGTTTTTTTTTCTGAGACAAAGTCCTAGCCTAGAACTGCTCTGTAGCTAAGGCTAACCTCAAACTTACAGTAATCCCCCTGCCTCAGCTTCCTGACTGCTGACATTACAGATGTTCACCACATGCCTGAGATGGCATGTGATTTGACAGGCTTCTAAAGGTTCCACTGGTCTCCTGCTTGGGCTTCAGAGTTTGTTGTTGGATCCTAGTCTGCAACCCAATGTTCTCAAGGTCTGAGCTAAAGACAATGTAACTAGGTTTTCAGCTCTAACCCTATTTCATTTCTGACATTTAAAAATGAAGTTAAATTGGAAGAATGTCAAGAACATTGTCTTAAGTAAAATGAAAAAAATTACATATGGAAAACATATTCTTATTGAATCTAGTCATAATTTCCGGAACTCTTGCATGTTAATTGCACTGATACTCAACCTATATCAGTGTCTCCAAGACACTAGAGTCAAGTTGCTGTGCTTGCAGCACACTGAACTTGGAGGAGAGTGGCACCGTATGATTCTCGGGGGGACTCACACTGAAAGACTAGACAGGCTCCTGTCTGCAGTTTCACCACTCTAGGGACTGAGGCAGGGATGTCGTCACGATTTCAAGCCCAGCCTGAGCTACATAGTAAGCGTCCGGCCAGCCTGGGCAACAGAGTGGAACTCTAAAGAAAAGGTGTGCACAGGGAGGGCAGTGAGATGGCTCAGTAGGTAGAGGTGCTTCCTGCCAAGTCCCGTACACACTCACAGTGTATGTCCGCACATAAACACAAAAGTAAATGTAGAAAAACAGGGCTGGGAGGACAGCTCAGCTGGTATAGCTTGCCGCCAAGCAGGAGGAGCTGAGTTCAATTCCCCAAAACCCACATGGGAAAAAAAAGAAGATGCCAGGTATACTTACGTCGGAACTAGGAGGGAGAGAGTGGCAGCAGAATAGCAAGCCTCAGGTCACAGGGAGAGACTGCGTCTACAAGAGGGATGGCATCTAAAGAAATACACCTGAGACTGACCTCTGCCTGCCACAGGAATGCACACAGCTGCAAATGCACATCGCTCTTCAGACGAAGAGTCCAAAATTTTCAGGGAAAGTAACCCAAAGACGACAGCCGCCAGCTTTCTCACATCCCGTCTCGTCAGCAGCCCCTGTCTTACAGCAGATCGGTATTGTGGGTTTTGCGTCCAAGCTGGATACGTTTATCTAGGTGCCAGGTCCATGTGTGCTAGGCAAGTGCTTTCCTTCTGCTGTATTCCCAGGTAAAGAGTGTTCTGTCTGTCTGTCCCTCTCCTTTTCTCTCTCTCGGAGACAGGTCTTGCTGTGTAGCCCACGCTGCTGGTCTCAAACTTAATATCCTTCTACCTAAGATGTCTCAGCACTAGGATACAGTCATAAACCTCAACACCCAGCTAACTGGAAATCTGGATTCCTCCCTGCTCCCCTCACCCCCATCTCTTTCAGCAGGGAGGGTCTCACTCTGTAGTTCCAAAGAACAAGAAGTCACCATATCCTTGGCCAGTGTTGGATTTGTGGCAAACCTCCCGCCTTGCTCTACCAAGCCCTATGATCACAGGTATGCGCTGTCACAGCCAAGCCGGGACTTTCTGTTATTTCTTACTGAGACAAGGTCTCAGGTAACCTGTACCCTCACCCTTTAAGCCAGAACTCACTCTCTTTTTGGTGTGTATAGTATGTGTTAGTATATATGCAAGTATGTATGCATTTTCAGAGGCCAGAGGTTGATATTATCTTCCTCCATTGCCTTCCACCTCCCATCTTTCTGTTATTGGGGGGCTTTTGTTGTTCTTTTTTGTTTTTTGAGACAGGGTCTCATTATGCAGCTCTTGCTGTCCTGGAACCTGCTATGTAGACCAAGCTGTCCTGGAACTTAGAACTCTGCCTTCCTAGTGCTGGGATTAAAGGTGTGCACTACCATGCCTAGCTAAACTAGAATTTTAAACGTTTCCATTTCTCTAGCCATTTTGGAAGGCACAATCTACAAGATGCCTAGTTAGGGGAAGTCTTTCCCCTACTAAGCCGCCTTAAAGGCATCTGGGCACTGTCTCTGAGTCCTTTATTATTACAGTTGGATTAGTGTGTGTGTGTGTGTGTGTGTGTGTGTGTGTGTGTGTGTGTGTGTGTAAAGTCTCATAATTTCATATTACTTACAGTTGCAGACATACTACTAGATCCTGGCTGTTGTTTATTTTTTAGTATTTATTTTATGTGTATGAGTGTTTTGCTTGCAAGTCTGTGCACCACATGTGTGCCCAAGGAGGTTTATTTGTTTTATGTGTGTGAATGTTTTCCTTACGTGTATGCTTTTACAGCAGGTGGCTAAGGAGGCTAGAAGACAGCACTGGATCTCTGGATAGAGTTACAGGCAGTTGTGAACTGCCATGTGGGTGCTGGGAATCAAACCTGGGCCCCGGAAGAGCAACAATTGCTCTTCACTACTGAGCCATATTTCCAGCGCCAACCCCACTTCAATAGGTTATTAAAGACATTAGCTGTGTGTGGTAGCACAGGCCTGTAATCCTAGCCCTTGGGGGGTGGATGGGGGAGGAGGGTCAGCTGGTCCAGGTCAGTTTCAGCTGCAGAGTGAGTTCCCTTTACAGGAGTCTCCTTTTACCGTGTAGGTCCTGAGGATAGAAGTTGGCTTTCTAGGTTTGGCAGCAAACACATTTTCCTAGTGAACCATCTGCTGGCCAATAAATTTGTAATTTTTGTTTGTTTTTTGAGAAGGGTTTTTCTGGGTGTCAGACCTGGTTGACCTTGAACTCACTACATTGACAGGCTGGCCTTGAGCTCACAGACATCTGCCAGCTTCTGCCTTGAGTGCTGGGGCTAAAGGCGTGCACCACCCCTCCTGGCAGAGTCTGTAGTATTTTGATAACTTTTAATATGGTACAACAGAAGAGGTTTAGAATATGCTTTAATCGAAGTAATAGTAATGAGTTATAAATAATTGAAATAAAAGTCTATTAAACCATAATTATAAATATATAACTATATAAATGCAGGAGACAGGAAAGTTTTTTCCTGACAGTAACTTGAGTAATAAATCTGTGTAGAATAGTAGTTCTCAACCTGTGGGTTGTAACCCTTAGGGGGAGTAGAGCAACCTTTTCACAGGGGTTTCCTCAGCCCATTGGAAAACACGGATATCTACACTACTATTCCTAACAGTAGCAAGGTCACAGTCACAAAGTAGCAATGAAATAAAGTTATGGTTGGGGGTCACCACAGCACGAGGAACTGCATTAGAGGGTCACAGCATTAGATTAAGAGCTACGGCTGGAGAAGAATGAAATCAGTCATGATGCTGAGAGCAGTGCATGACAGGTTGATGTTAGCTGTTAGCAACCCAGTGTGGCTTTCCGTAGGTTACTAAAGAGTTACGTAGGGAAAACCGTGAAGGAAAGTCGCCAGGCTCTCCCTGACCATGTCATCAAACCTCATGTCCCTCAGGTTGGGACAAATTGACTTTAAATATGCCGACTGTAAGAAGCAGTGAGGGGCTGGAGAGATTCTCAGCAGTTAAGAGTGCTTGCTGACAACCTGGTGTTGCGCTGAATGTCTGTAATCCCAGCACTCCAGCGGCAGAGGCCAGCAGGGCTCTATGAGTTTGAGGCTAGCCTGGTCTATGTAGTGAGTTCCAGGATAGCCAGGGCTACAAAGAGAAACCCTGTCTCAAAAACAAACAAAAAACCAACCAATCAACCACCACCAACAAAAGCACTTACTGTTCTTCCAGAAGACACAAGTTTTGGTTCCTAGCACCCAGGTCACACAGCTCACCATAGCATGTAACTCTAGTTCCAGGCATCTGAAGACCTATATCGTTCAGCACCAGCAGCTGCATATATCTGCATACATGTAATTAAAAAAAAAAAAAAAACAACAGTGAGCACATGACATTGCTGCAGTGGTGATTCTACCAGAAATGCATACACTGAGTCTAGTTACAAGGAAATGTCAAATAAACTCTATTGAGAGCCATTTAAAAAAAATAACTGACCTGTTCTGTTCAAACACGTGAAGGTCAGGGAACAGAAAAGGAAAGCCTGGGAGCCCGTCAAGGTTTAAGAAGACAAAAGATTCACAACAACTAAAGGCAGTGTGTGATCTTAGATTTGATTCTGGACCAGGAAAAATCATGGCTTACTGATGTTAGGGCAACCGACAAAATTTAAGAGGAACCATGGAGGGCTGGAGAGATGGCTCAGCAGCAGTTAAGAACACTGACTGTTGTTCTAGAGGTCCTGAGTTCAATTCCCAGCACCCAATTGGTGGCTCATCTGTAAGGAAATCTGGTTTTTTTTCTCTTCTGGTGTGCATGAAGACAGAACACTCATTCACATATAACGAATTAATACACCTTTAAAAACAAGAATCATGGATATTCATGGATACATGAACATCTGTATAACGTAGTTAGATCAGTTGTACAGCGCCGTGGTTACATGAAAGAATGGTAGGAAGAGAAGTAAAAGCAGGTCGTGTCCCTCTACTCAGTTTGTACAAACATTTGTAACTATGTTTGTAAAGAGAACAAAACCAAAGTGAACAAAATGGAAACGATTTATGACTTGAAGTTTCTTCATTCCTTTTCAGATAGTCTCATATAGCCCAGGCTGGCCTGGGACTCTCTAAGTAGCTGGGGCTGCCCCTGAATGCCCTGATACTTCTCCCTCTAACTCTCTCACACATGCAAAACTCGAGACTTTGAAAGCTTTGGATTTGTTCAAGATCTCCTGGCATTACGGGGAGAATTAGGGACAAACCCCAGATCTCCAGACCTCAGTCTCAACACCAACCGAATCCTTCACTGTTTGCCTTTGGATGGCAAAGGCTGAGCCACCCTCTTACTTCTCTTTTTCAGTTTTTTAGTTCCCCAGAGCTAGTTCCTTCTATCAGAACCCCAGCTTGCTGTAACGAAACGTTTCTTTCAGTTCCCCCATGAGGACGAGGCGAGGACGGGCTTGAAGTTTCTGAGCCATGCAGTCAGGATAGCCCTTTCCTCCGGTAGGTTCATCACAGCATCGCCACTCATGACCAGCCGTTTCCTGCATAGGCTTGGTGGCTTTTGTGTAGTACTGTTAGTTCTCCACAGAGTGATGCCTTGTTTAAACTGTCTTTTTAAAGCAAAGATAGCCCTCCTTTTTTTTTTTTTTTTTGAGACAGTGTCTCTCCATATAGCCTCTGTCCTGGAACTCACTATGTAGACCAGGCTGGCCTTGAACTCACAGAGATCCACCTGCCTCTGCCTCCAGAGCACTGTGGTACAAGTCATATGTCACCACACCCCGTCAGGCTATGCTGTTTTTTTCTTTATATATAACTTAATTTAAAAATTTTTTTTTTTTTTTTTTGAGACAGGTTTTCGTCGTATAACCTTGGCTGTCCTCAGGCTGTCCTCAAACTCCTAGAGATCCGCCTGCCTCTGCCTCTGAGTGCTGGGATCGAAGGTGTGCACCACCACCACTTGGCCCTTGTTTTTAGTTGTATTTTGCTTTTTCATTTATGTAGTGTGTGTGTGAATGGGAATGTTTCTGCTGTAGCTCCAGTGGGAGGTCAGGGGACACGCATCAGCTCTCTTCTTCTACCATGTGGGTCTTGGAGACCAAAACCAGGTCCCAGCTCTTCAGGCTTGGTAGCAGTCTCTTTCACCTTCTAAACCATTTTGCCAGCCCTGACTTTTGATTTTTGTCAGACTTCTGACAGTCTCACTGTATAGCTCAGGCTCGATTTGAACTCCTGACCTTCTTGCCTTCCCCTCCCAAGTGCTGAGATTTTGGATGTGAGACACCGCCCTGGCTTGGTAATGCAACTTCATGTTCGGTATAATCTGCCCTGAAGATAATCCTAAAGACAATTATGTGATTTCATATCTGTGATTCAAGGGCATGTTTTCCTCAATTGGTGGAAAATTACAGCAATAGATAGTGAATAAAAAAGAAAATGATAGTTGGCTGTGGCCATCCAGGTAATCTGTGACATCAGTGCTTGGGGAGGGGTGACTAGACAGACAAGAGGATCCCGCATGCTCCCTGGCCAACCAACCTGCTGAAAAAACATTGAATAAAGGAATCTGTTTCAAGGGAATAAGGTAGAGATCAATAAAGGAAGGTACCCAGTGTCCCCCTCTTGCCTTTTCATGGCAACAGCACACACACAAAAGAAAGAAAGAGTCTGGTAAGATGGCTCAGTGGATAAAGCCACTTGCCACTAAACCCGAGGACTGATGACCTGAGGGTTTTTCTTGTTCTTGTTTTTGTTTTCTTCTGTTTGGCTTTACGAGACAGGGTTTCTCTGTGTATCCTTGGCTGTTTGTCCTGGACCTGGAATCTCTTTGTAGGCCAGGCTGGCCTCAAACTCACAGAGATCTGCCGGCCTCTGCCTCCCAGAGTTCTAGGCTTCCAGGCATTCGCCACTGTGCCTGGCTCTGATGACCTGAGTTTAATCCCTAGAACTACATGGTAGAAGGAGAGAATCAACTCTTTCAAGTGTCTCTGATGTCCACAGTGGCCGGAACACACAACTTTTTAAATAAGAAAAAAAAAAAAAAAAAAGAATAAGGCATTTCAGAATTTAGTTGAGTGTGTCTTTAATCCCAGCACTTAGGAGAATGAAGCAGGCAAACCTCTCTGCAAATTTGAAGGGCCAGCCTGGTCTACATGAGTTCCAGGCTGTTCGGGACTACATAGTAAGAACCTATTTAAAACAAAAACGGAAAAAAAATCTGTCTGTCTACAAAATTTACGGCCTATATATATACGTATGCATTCCATAATGTGCATGTTGGCGTCAGAGGACAACTCAGAGTCAGTTCTCTTTTCCGAGGGTAGGCTTTTGGGACTAAACTCATCAGCTTGGCAGTAAGTGCCTTTCCTCACTGAGCTATCTTACCTGCCCTTTAGCTTTTGCAATGCTCAGGATCAATCACTAGACCTTGGTCATGCTAGGCTAGTGTTCTGCCAATAAACTGTACTCCTAAACTCTAGGGTTATATCTGTCCCTCCTCCCTCCTCTAGTCCCTCTTTAAAAAAAAAAAGTCCGAAGTCCAGTGCTGGTGGCACCTTTAGTCCCAGCACCTGGAAGGCAGAGACAGGCCAATCTCTGAGTTTTAAGGCCAGCCTGGTTTAGAGAGTAAGTTTCAGGACAGCTAGGGCTACACAGAGAAACTCTGTCTTGAAAAATCAAAAAAAGCTGGGCAAGGTGATGCATGCCTGTAATCCCAGCACTCAGGGAGGCAGAGGCGGGCCATCTGTGTAAGTCTGAGGCCAGCCAGGTCTACAAAGTCCAGGACAGCCAAGGCTACATAGAGAAACCATGTCTCACAAAAAAAAAAAAAAAAAGCTTTTTTATAATAGAGTATTAAATCATCCGTGTGGCTCATCCTGATGGCAATAATCAACCAAGTGTCTCTTCCCTTCTCTTATAGCCATGAGAAAAGTTTTGAGAAATGGTTCTCATGACATCTGTTCCTAACCCTCCACTTTTTCACTTGTCTTATCTAGCTGTTCCTCCATTCTAATCATCTGGAGCGTTTTTGTTTGTTTGTTTGTTTTGGGGGGTGTGTTTTGAGACAGGGTTTCTCTATGTAGCCCTGGCTGTCCTGGAACTTGTTCTGTAGAACAGGCTGGCCTGGAACTCTTGAGAGCTGCCTGCCTCTGCCTCCTGAGTGCTGGGGTTAAAGGCGTGCACCACCATGCCTGTCACTTATCTTCATTGTTTTAGGTGTGGGAGTGCTTTGTCTGCATGTATGTCTGTATGCCTGATGCCAAGGATGTGGAGAGCTTCCAAGTGGGTTCTGGGAATTGAACCTGGGTCCTCTTCAAGGATAACAAGGGCTCTTAACCACCGGGCCATCTCTTCAGTCTCCAAGTTGGTTAGCTTTTGACACCAATGTTCCTGTAGATTAGAGCTGGCCTTGAATTCATTGCCCAACCTTGATCCTCCCACCTCTACCAAGCCTGACTTTGGAGGCAGCTTGTTCAGTCTCCTGTGACAGATGAGGAAGCAGAAGCCAGAGAGATGACCTGCAGAGATGACACGCTGATGTCTTGGAGGTATGGCATCAACGTGATGTTCTGACTCCCAGGCATCAACGTGATGTTCTGACTCCCAGTACTCGGCTTTGCTTTTCCACTGGAGCACCCACATCCTACTAGGATCCGGCAGTTCCGCACACACATGCATTTTGCATACACCCTCACACACACAGCTGTCTCTGCCTTTTCCCTTTCCTTTCCTCAGTGCTGGAGACTGACCCAGGCTGTGTGCATGCCCTGCCAGGAAAGCACTGTGCTCTACTGCTGAGCACACCCTGTGAGACCTGACGTTTCCTGCTTCACCCACTCGAGTCTGTTGATCAGTCTCGGACCCCTCTCGAGCTTGCTTCCTGCTGGTTACCTGAACCTTCTTTATTTCCTTAGTCTCATATTCCTCCTTCAAGAACAGCCTTGTCTGGGGTGTGATGGCATATTTCTGTAATACCAGCATTTGGGAGGTGACAAGAGGATCAGGAGATTGGGGCCAGCCTTGGCTAATAGTTCAAGGCTAGCCTAGCCTGAACTATATAAGACCCTGCCTGGGAATAGCAGTGGGGGGAAAAAAGGCTTATCTTTTCCATTTTTTCTTTTCCAAATTTGCCACTGGTGAAAAGTGGGGAAATAACCGTATTCCTTGATGTTTTTACTTCCTGGAGTGACAAATGGGGGAATAGCTGGGGTTGTTTTAGTTTAAAAAGAACAGTGGAGTCTGCAAAGTGGCTCAGCTTGTAAAGGTCCTTGCCACCAAACCTGATGACCTGAGTTCAATTGTGGGGACCCCACTTAGATTGTCGTCTGCCCACCACACATGTGCCATGGCTTAGGGACGAATGCACACCCACACACACTCTCACACACATACAGATAAAACAATAGAAATGGAAATAGAGTCATGCTTGGAATTGGGAGGCTGAGGGAGGGGGATTACCCTGAGTGTAAGGCCAGCCAAAAGGGCACAGCAGTGTCTTGGAAGGGGGTACAGCGGAGGACAGGACAGGGACACCAGAAATGAGAAGCCAGAGGAATCAGGGTTTCAGGCTTCATCTTGGTTTGTTTTGTTTTGAGATAGGCGCTTGCTGTGTGGCCCGAGCGGCCTCAAGCTCCGTGTTCTGGCTATTTTCATGTCATCTTGACACAAGCTGTGGTCATCTGAGAGGAAATCTCAACTGAGAAAACGCCTCTGTAAGATCAGGCTGCAGCAAGCAGGCAGAGCCTTTTCTTAATTAATTATTGAGGGGGGAGGGCCCAGCTCAGGGCTGGTGGTCCTGGGTCCTATGAGAAAGCGGGCTGAGTAAGCCATCGGGAGCAAGCCAGTAAGGAGCACCCTCCATGCCCTCTGCATCAGCTTCTGTGTCCAGGTTCCTGCCCAGCTTGAGTTCCTGCCCCGACTTCCTTAGTGATGAACAGTGATGTGAAAGCATAAGCCAAATAAACCCTTTCCTTCTCGAGTTCCTTTTGGTCATGGTACCTTTCATCATAGCAATAGTAACCCTAAGGAAGACACTTGGGGTCCCCCTGTGACAGCCTCCAGATTCGTACTACCACAATGGGGTTTCAGTTCACTCTTAAAGACAAAGACTTTTAAATTTCCCCCTTCTGTGATTAGCATTTGGATTCCCTTTGTTAATCTCTTAGGAGGCATGTGGATGCGCATGTCTGTGCATACGTGTGAGTGCATGTACTGCGTGTGCCTCTGCACATCCGTGTGGATGCGGAGGCCGGAAATCCTCTGCTGCTCTCCATTTTTATTTATTGAGAGAGAGTTTCTCACTGAACGCTTGCAGACTCTGGTTAGTGTAGCCAGCTTTCCCTGGGATCCCCTGTCTCTCCGTCTCCGGGGTATCAGGCTGCCATCCCTGACCAGATTTTATGGGCTGCTGGAGAGGTGCGCTCAGTCTTCATGCTGTGTGGTGAATGCTTTCTCCGTGGAGCCCTCTCCCCAGCTCCCTTTATTGGTCTTCTGACTCCTGTTATCTTATACATAAACTAAGGCTTTGCTGAGAAACATTTATGGCAAAGTTACATACTTTTCTTTGGAGTCTAGAAGATGTGTGTGTGTGTGTGTATACAATTATTTCTGGTCTCTTTTTCTTTCAAGCTTTAATTGCCCTGGTATTCTTAGACCTAATTTGGAAATGATAGACGAGAGAGACTCCTTTATTGAGGGCATAGGGAGCTACACTGGAATTGTAAATGAGTTGGAGAGCTGTGATTCTGTCTTGGCGAAGCAGCAATGCTTAACTCTAGTTTTCTCACTCGCCGAATGGTTGCTAGTTGTCCCTGGTACGGGGCTGGAGTTGGGGGATGTGTTCGTCTCGGGGTGTCCTCCTCCTGCAGAGGGGTGCTGCAATGTAGAGAACACATTGTTTTTGTTTGTTTGTTTGCTGAGTGTGGTGGCCACACCTGTGATCCCAGCACTCGGGAGGCGGAGGCAGGTGGATCTCTGTGAGTTTGAGGCCAGCCTGGTCTAGTGAGTCTAGATCAGCCAAGGCCACACAGAGAAACCCAGTCTTGGGAGGATGGGTGGGGGCAGCAATGATTACCTTCTCAGGTTTCTTCTTGCTTGGAGAGCTTAGCCCAGGAACCTAACTCAATCAGGAAGCTTCCTGGGATGTGCACCAGGTAGGACATGAAACTATATTTTGTTTGCGTGTGTCCAGGCATGTGCGTGTGTGTGCGCTATCTACGTGTGTGTGTGTTTGCGTACATGCAGCCTAGAGGCTGGGAGCTGCTGTCAGGGGTCTCACACAGTCACACCCCCCTCTCTCTCTCTCTCTCTCTGCCTTTTGCTGTGTTTGTTTCGCTTGAGGCAGCATCCCTTACTGGACCCAGCACTCACCTCCTGCCTGGACTGCCTGGTCGGAAAAGCTCCGGTGAGGCATTTGCCTTTGCCCCGACAATGCCCCACCCCGCCCCGTGCTGCAGATCTGAACAAGGCTCCTCTTGCTTGCACAGCAGCTGTTTCTCCTAAGCTCCTGTAAGTGTAAATAATATTTTGGGGGCCAGAGATGGCTCAGTGGGTAAAGGTGCTTGATGCCAAACCGAGAAGGAGAGAAAGTACTCCCTGTACTCCCTCACATGCTATGGCATGAGCACACCCAAAATATTTAATAAAAGAAACAAATACTCGAGTAACAGAAAGGCAGCTCTATGACTGTTTAACTTGTTCAGGATTCACCCATCTGTTAAAAAAAATTGTTAATTGGACACAGTGACATACACCTGTATGTCCAAACTACCTAGAAGACTGAGGCAGGAGACTAACTTGATTCTAATTCAAGTCCTGGCAAGGCAATAAAGTGATCACAATCGCTCCTTTTTTAAAAAAAAAAAAAAATTTAATTTTATGTGCATTGGTGTATGTCTGTGTGCAAGGGTGTTGGATCTTGGAACTGCAGACAGTTGTGAGCTGCCGTGTGGGCACTGGGAATTGAGGCCGGGTTCTGTGGCAGAGCAGTCAGTCAGTGCTCTTAGCCGCAGAGCCAGCTCTCCAGCCCGGAAGCTCTCCTCTTAAACAATAATAATTGTGTCAGGCGCCCTCCATAGTTTTCAGGAGGCCGATGAGGAAACTGGCCTCAAGTTTTGTTCTTCACTTTCAGCATCTCTTAGCATCATATACCGTGCCGACCAGAGACCTAGAGCGGTTACTAGAAGTTAAATTTACTAACAATATACCTCTCGTAATTTATGATACAGTCATAATTTACATTAGCAATGGCTTTCAGTAGGGAGATCTGCTTAAGTTTGGTCCGTGTACTTCATCAATACTTTGTAAATGGAAGGTTGTAATTTAAGTGTCATTTTCCACATGAACCCTTCCATAACCCCCTCAGGCAGAATCCAGTGTGCCTGCCACTGAATTCACGTAGCTCACAGCTACATTATGAGTGCTATAAAATGTTAATTTTCTGCTAATATTTTGACATAATATTTTGATTGTAGGCAGCAGAAAACATCTCTGTCTTAAATAAATAAAAGGATTTGGACCATTTGTTTGTTAGTAGGCAGTTCTCACTGTGTGGCCATGGCTGGCCTAGAACTCATAGAGATCCACCAGGCTCTGTCTTCCCAGTGCTGGGATTAAAGGTGTGTGCCACCATGACAGGCCAGTTTAAGATGGGGTAGGAATATTTGAGCTAGAGCAAGAAAAGGCATTAACTAGAATAGGGGCAGAATAGGGAAAGCTTCTGAGGGTTCAAGACACAGAACGGGCAACAGGACAGAGCCAGGAACTTTCTTTTTTTTTTTTTTTTTCATTTCTTTTTTTTTTTTTTTTTTTTTTGAGACAAGGTCTCATTGTATAATTTAGGCTGACCTTGAAAGTCACAGGAATTCTTCTGCCTCTGGAATTTTGGAATTGAAGGCTTGTACCACTGAATCTGGCTATAGGAGGATGCTTTTGGAGAACAGGTAGTAGTTTGGTATATTCAAGATAACAGCTGTTTCGCCCATATTAATGTCCCCTAGTTAATTAAGTACTATTGTAGTGTGTGTGTGTGTGTGTGTGTGTGTGTGTGTGTGTTTGTGTGTATGTGTGTAGATGAATGCAGGCACATATTAGATCATGGTGTGCACATGGAAGTTGAAGGACAACTTTCAAAAGTTAGTTCTTCCCTTCCATGATGGTTCCAGGGCTTAAGCTCAGGTCACTGGACTTGCTCAGTAGGCTCATATACCTGCTGAGCCATCTTGCTGGCCCAAATGTCCTCATGTTAGAAACCAACACTTTCACAGCCAATCATGGTGAGTGACCCTGTGCTCCTGCCTGTGGGACAGGAGGAAAAGTCTTTGCTGGATCTAAGGACTTCTCTTGCAGAATTAAAGTGGGATGGGCTTTTAGGGCGGATGCTGGATGCCCTGTAATTCAGGCCACGCCTCCACTGAGCACTGCTAACGCAGGCCAAATTGAATGTTTTAAAGGCCACCCTCTAAAAGACACTGAAGAATGGAAGAACTAGGCTTCCATTTTAAGCCCTTTGGAGTGATGAGCCCAGCACTCCTGCAGCTTTTATCTGAGGCACTGTCATGATTCGGAAGCCATAGGAAGCTACAGTGTGATTTTGGCAGTCACAAGAGCCCAAAGGAACAAAGTTGGAGTCCAGGACCTATAAAGGGAGTTCAGGACCCATAAAGGAGAATAACCTTACAAATGACTCTGTTTTGGCCCAAGTTTAAAATTCTGTACAGGGGGTGTAAGGGAGACAGAAGTAAATTTGTTTCCCACTGACAATAGGTTGACTCCAAATCATCCAAGGGTCACAGAAATATCTAAAGACCTGAACTTGTATTAAATTGGCCCTAACTACAATATCAAGGACAATTAAAAATCTATGGCAGCACTCCAGAGGCAGAGGCAGGCAGAGCTTTGTGAATTCTAGGCCAGCCTGGAGTAGAATTAGTAGAACATAGCAAGGCAGGGCAACATAATGAGACCATGTCTCAAAAAACAAAACAAAAACAAAAAGGCTGGGCGGTGATGGCACTTGCCTTTACTCCCAGCACTCTGGAAGCAGAGACAGGCAGATCTCTGCAAGTTCTGAGGCCAGCCTGGGCTACAGAGAGAGTTCCAAGACAGCCAGAGCTATACAGAGAAACCCTGTCTTGAAACCAAAAGGAACAAACAAAAACCAAACCAAACCACCACCACAACCTTTCTAGTGCTAGAGACACGGTGTAGCAGTTAAGGAGGCTGTGCTTGCAGAGGCCCAAGTTCTAGTCACATCACCCACACCTGGTGGCTTCACCATCCTCTCTAACTCCAGCTCCAGGAATCTATGTCGATAAGGCCGATCCTCCCGACTCTCCCTCCCAGGTACTAGATTCCAGGTGTAAATCATCACACCACACCTGGCTTGCTGTACTTTTGATGTGTAGTTCTGGCTGGCCTGGTACTTGCTATGTAGCCCAGTATTGCCTCAAACTCAGGACAAGTCCCCTGGCCTAGCCTGCTGAGTGCTGGTATTCCAGCAGCCTGCCACCTGGCCCAGCTTAACACATCTTTTGTTTCTGTCTCATTGGAGCAAAAGTTAGCGTATTTAAAGTGTTTTTTTTTTCTTTTAATTAAAAATAGATGTTTTTTTCATAAATATATTCTGAACACAGTCCCACCCCCCCTCCCCCATTTCTCCCAGATCCTCCTCTCTTCCAAACCACACAAATCCATACCTTTTCTTTTTCTCTCTCCTTTGAATACAAATAGGCATCTTTAAAAAAAAAGTGGGGGGTGGGGCATCATGAGGGTGGGACTGGGAGGGGAGGAGGGAGAGGGCTGGGGTCAGGATGTAAAGTGATATAAATTAAATTAAATTAAAAAAAAAAAGGCCAGGTGTGTGGCATTTGGCGGGTGGAGTTCTGTGTTTGGAGGCCATCAACAGAGCTGCATTCCAGGACAGCCAAGGACACACAGAGAAACCCTGTCTTGAAAAACTAAAACTAAACTAACTAACTAACTAACTAACTAACTAACTAACTAACTAACTAACTAACTAACTAACTAACAAGGAGCAAACCAGAATAGGACGGACAAAGTTTTTATAATTCAATCTGATAGAATAACTTGCTCTCTCTTTGAAAATGCCCAGTTTTTGTGACGCTTGGGAGGGAATCCAGGGTTTTCTACCTGCTAGAAAAACTTTCCATCAACTGAACTATACGTTCTACTCCTTTAAATTTACTTTACAATTTTTTTTTTTTTTTACATTTTTATTTCATGTACATTGGTGTTTTTCCTGCATGTTTATCTATCTGTATGAAGGTGTCAGATCTTGGAGTTACAGACAGTTGTGAGCCACTGTGTGGGTGCTGGGAATTGAACCCAGGTCCTGTGGAAGAGCAGTCAGTGCTTTTAACCTCTAAGCCATCTTCCCAGCCCCAAATTAATTAATTAATTAATTTTTAATTATTATTTTATTTTTTTAAAAAATTTAAATTTATTTTTATTATAGGACTGGGGACTGAATTTAGGGCCTCAAATATGCCAGGCAAATACTACCTAATTGTTTCCCCAGGCCTTTTTTGTTTGTTTGTGTTTCTCTGTGTAGACTTGGCTGTCCTGAACTCACTTTGTAGATCAGGCTGGCCTTGAATTTACAGAGATCTGCCTGTCTCTGCCTCCCCAAGTGCTGGGATTATAGCTCCCAGTCCTTTTTTTTTTTTTTTTTTTTTAATTTAAAAACATTTGTTTTGAAATAAGATCTTACTATTTACTGAAAGATAACCTTGAACTAATTCAGTAGCCCAGGCAAGCCCTCAGCTTTCAGCCCTCTACCCTCAGCCTCCCTCACCTTTATAAGGCTAGCATCTCAGGGTTGGGCTGTAATTGTATATTTATATATATTTTTTTGTTCTTTTTTGTATTTGTTATTTTGAGAGGAAGTTTCTCTGTGTAGCCCTGGCTGTCCTGGAACTAGCTCTGTAGACCCGGCTGGCCTCCCGCTCCCAGAGATCCGCCTGCCTCTGCCCCTGTGCTGGTTTAGAGGCGAGCACTACCCCTACCCGGCTTAGCTTGTTTTTAGCAGGTGTCTGGGTTGACTCTTTGGATGACAGTTGAAAGCTTCTGTGTGTATAATTCATTTTCTACACTCACCACACAGCTGATAATTGCCTGATAGCCTGGACTTCTGTTACTTACCTTCCCCTCGTTCACCTGGCATTTATATGTCCCGAAAGAGATCATTTGGTTGAATGAGTGTGTCATACTCAGTTTTGAGTGCTGCCCTTGAACACAGAGCCATTGCCGCTGGCTCTCAGTGGCTTTGGCTAGCCTGCCTACAGTTACTTTGGGTTTGTAATCAAGGTTCTTTTCATCTGGATCATGTTGCCTTATGACAGTCATGGCTCAGCTCCCTACTTGGGAGGCTGCGCTCCAAGGACCATGAATTGCCTAGGAGTAGGATATGGTGGCCCTCAGGAGTCAGAGGGAGGAGGATCTTTGAGTTCCAGGCCAGCCTGGTTTACAGAAAGCAACCAGGACAGCCATGTCTACACAGAGAAACCCTGTCTTGAAAAACCAAGAGAGAGAGAGAGGGAGGGAGAGACATCCCTCAACTACAGAGTGAACTCAAGGCCAGGCTAGATAGCTTATCAAGATTTTAATCTCAAAATAAAAACATGAGGCCGAAGGTGGTGGTACATGCCTTTAATCCCAGCACTCCGGAGGAGGTGGCAGGTGGACTTTCTGCATTCCAGGCCTCACTGGTCTACATTTGAAGGCCAGTTGGGGATACTCAAAAAGACCTGCTCTCAGAAAACAGTTAGGGGTGGAGGTGGAGGGCTTAGACTATAGTTCCGTTTGAGGAGTGATTGACCTTACATGCGTGTGACCCTCAGTTGAATCCCCAGTATCCTGTAAACCAGGAAGGGTGGTGAATGCTTGGGAGGTGGAAACAGGCAATCAGAAGTTCAAGACCATCCTCAGCTGCCTGGGGAGTTCAAGGCCATCCTGGAGTATGTGGGCCCTTCTCTCCAAATTAATTAGTTTAAATATTTACTGGAGATATATCTCAGTGATAGAGCACTTACGGAGCATATGTAAGGCCCTATATTCAATATTCAACCTGCAGTTCTGAAACAAAAAAAACAAAAAAATCCAACAACTTCTATTTCTGAGGAACTACGAAATTTCCCGAAACATTAACATTTTATTTATGTATGTATGTGTGTTCGCATGTGATCTATACAGGTGTCTTGCTCATGCCATGCTCCAGGCTGTCTTTCTCTGTTGCTTGCCACTTTATGTTTGTTGTTGTTTGTTTGTTTTTTGTAACAGGGTTTCTCTGTATAGTCCTGGGCTGTCCTGGAACTCTCGCTATAGACGAGGCTGGCCTCAAACTCAGAGATCTGCCCGCCTCTGCCTCCCAAGTGCTGGGATTAAGGTGTGCACCACTTCCCCCGGCACTCCAGCTTATTTTTTGAGGCAGGGACTCTCACTAACCTGGAAATTACCATTTTGGCTATACTGGCTAGCCAGTGAGTGCCTCTCCCAGGCCTGTGGTTCCAGATGTATGTAGCCAGGCCTGGCTTTTCTGTGGTTGCTTGGCATCCGAGCTCAGGACCTAATGTTTGCCTAGCCAGCACTTTACTCAGTGAGCTGTCTCCTCAGCTATGAAATACCACACCACTTTCCATTCTCACCACCAGTTTTCCATATCACCACCAATACTTGCCTGTTTTTTTCTTAATGTTTTCATTAGGTAGTGTGTATGTCCGAATGTGACTCTGGGCACATGAGTAAGATGCCTGCAAAAATCAGAAGAGAGCACTGACTGCCTCGTAGTTGAAGTTACGGGTGGTTGTGATTGCCCTGATGTGGCTGTTGGGAACTAAACCTGGGTCTTCCACAAGAGCAGCAAATGCTCTCCAGCCCCATCTGACATTTATTTATTGTTTATGGTTTTTAGTTTTTTTTTTGAGACAGGGTTTCTCCGTGTAGCCGTGGCTGTGCTGGACCATGCTCTGTAGACCAGGCTAGCCTTGAGCTCATAGAGATCCACCTGCCTCTGCCTCCCAAGTGCTGTGATTTTGCTTTTAGTATTGTATTTTGTCTTCACACTTATTCTATCTCAAGAACACACAAGTGTTAGAGAAAGGGTCTTTAGATAAAAGGGGGAATATTTCAGGATATTCAGTCATACTGTGAACCCTAAGATTGTGTGCTGGAAAAAGCTTCTAGTTGTGGTGTGGCTCAGCCCTAGCACACACCTTTAATCCAAGAGCTTCCTGTACACAGGATTAAATAAAGTGAACCGTCGGTCAAAAGGCAGAGCAAGTTAACCATGAGATGGAGTGAACATAGGAAAAACACCAGTGAGCGTGAGAGGAAGTCCGGAGGACTGGATAGAGGGAGGCACAGGAAATAGAAGGAGGAACATTAATTTTGAAGGGTTTTTAAGACAGGGTGGAGAGGAGAAAGGGCTTTTTTTTCTTCTAGGATGTCTGCTGAGTAGGAAGGTCAGCTGGGTGCTTTCTCTGCCTCTCTGAGCTAGCAGGCTTTGACCCCAATATCTTGTTCTCCAGTCTTCATTGATAAAATTGATCATTTGTGATTTTGTTTTAAAACCACACACATGTGATAGAAAACATGTAGAAGTCAGAGAACAGTTTGTGGGAGCTGGTTCTTGCCATCCACCAGGAAGCTTCTAGCCTCTGTATAATCTAACCTAGGCCTAGAATGTTTTCAGCCTCTGAGACTCACTGCTCAAGAAGCTCACTCTTCTTGTTCTTACTTAGCTCTGGGCTGGCCGGCTCAACTCAGCTGCTCTGGCTCAAATGCCTCTCCCAGCAGACTTACTCATTCTGGCTTTTCTTTCTGCTCCCAAATTGCTCTGCTTGGCCTTAAACTAACTCCATCAATTTGTTCTAATCTCCTGGCTCCTCATTCTCTGGCTCATTTGGTCCTCACCCAAGTTCTCTTTCTGCAATCTGTCTCTTTATTACTATCCCAGTAAAACAGCCCCCTGCTTTTTCTACATTGCCTGTTAAGTAGATTCCCTTTCCCCTGTCTTCTCCTGAGAGTTAGGCGTATCCTATTCTGTCAAATCTTCTGTGATTCTTCACTTTTTCTGCCACTCAGTTAGACATCACTTTCAAACATGGGTGCTTCCTTCTACAAAAACTATCTTTACCTTCATTGCTTGGGATTAAAGGCATGTAACACCACACCTGGACCTAAGCTTTTTTTTTTTTTTTTTTACCTAAAACTTTCTCTATACCAGGCTGGTCTTGAACTCAGATCTGCTTGCCCCTGTCTCCTGGATTAAAGGCATGTTTGTATTTTAGCCAGATCACACAGACCTGGAAGGTCTTTGGATGAGATCTCTTGCCAGGACAGCCATGTTCTGAATTAAAATTCCTCTGTACCTCCTGTCTTTTGTTTCACAGCCACATGAGTGGGTGTGAAGTGGTCTCATAGTATCTATTTGTGGGGGTTTGTTTTGTTTCACTGAGGCAAGGTCTTACACAGCCCAGGGTGGCCTCCAACTTGCTTTGTAACAGAGGATGGCCTGGAGCTCCACATGCTCCTATGCACTGGGATTACGGCTGAGCCTGGCTCTCGCTATGACTTCAATTGTACTTTTTCTAAAAATGTTGGGCATTTTCTTCTGGCTATTTATATATTTTTTGTTTGTTTGTTTGTTTTTGAAACAAAGTCTTGATAATATAGTTCACACTAGCTGAGAATTTACTATGTTGCCCAGTGTGCTAGCTGGCTTTTGTCAACTCGATACAAACCTGGAAGTATCTGGGAAAAGAACCTCAGTTGAGGAATTGCTGCCATCAAATTGGCTTATGGGGCATTTTCTTGGTTTATGACTGATGGCCCCGCTCTGTGTGGCACCGTCCGCAGGCATGTGGTTGTGGGTTTTCATAAGAAAGCAGGCTGAACAAGGATTGAGGAGCAAGCCAGTAAGCATTGTTCCTCCATGCCTGGTGCTTCAGTTCCTGCCTCTAGGTTCCTGCCTTGAGTTCTTGTCCCGACTTGCTTCTGTGATCAACTGTAAGCTGTAAGATGAAACAAAGACTTTACATCTCAGAATGCTATCTTTGTTTTGTTTTTTGAGACAGGGTTTCTCTGTGTAACCTCCACTGTCCTGGAACTTGCTCTGTACAGTAGGCTGGCCACAAACTCACAGAGATCTGCCTGCCTCTGCCTCCTGAGTGCTGGGATCAATGGTGTGTACCACTATGTCCTGATTTCCTCAGGTTGCTTTTGATCTGTATTTTTATCACAGCAATGGAAAGCAAACTAGGATATTCAAGCTATCCTCAAAACATATGATCCTGCTGCCTTAGCCTCCTGGGGGCTAGAGTTACAGCCGAACATTTCTTGGCTTTATACAATAAATTTTGTTTGTTTTTTGTTTATTGAGACAGAGGTTTTTTTTTTTTTTTTTTTTGTATAGCACTGGCTGTCCTGGAACTCACTCTGTACAGTAAGCTGGCCATAAACTCACAGAGATCTGTCTGCCTCTGCCTCCCAAGTGCTGGGATTAAAGACATGGACCACCACACCTGGCATAAAGTTCTTTTGAGAAATATTAATTCTGATTTTTTTGTTCATGTGAAAACATTTTTTGTTGCTTTTTTTTATTCTGTCTTTGGGGTTTTTTGTTTGTTGTGTGTGTATGTGTTGTATTGTTTTGTTTTGTCTTGAGCCAGGGTTTCTCTGTGTTGCCCTGGCTGTTCTGGAACTCTCTCTGTAGACCAGGCTGGCTTTGAACTCAAGAGTTCCACCTGCCTCTGCCTCCTGAGCGCTGGGATGTGGCAGCACCTCCTGCTCAGTGTGTCATGGTCTCTCTGTGTCGCCCAGGCTGGCCTCAAACTCCTGGCTTCACGCACTCCTTCTACAACAGCTAAGACTGCAGGCACTTGCTACCAAGCCTGGCTCCAGCTCCTTCCTCCATCCGTCCTTCTCTCCCTCCTGCCCTGGTTTAAATCACTTTCCTTCTCTTTAAAGCAGACTTCCACTCCGTAGCCCAGGTTAACTTAGGATCTACTGTGTAGTTCAGGCTAGCCTTCAGCTTGTAACAATCCTCCTGCCTCCTGAATGCTAGAATTACAGGTGTGTACTCAGCGCTCATCATTTTCCTGATGGTTTCATTCGTGAGTGATACAGCTAATTCATAGACTCTTTTTTCCTTTCTTGTTTGTCCACCATTTGGAATTCTTCTGACAACCTCTCGAACCTAGCCTGATTGTGCTTTGCTCTTATCACTCAAATAGATTTTTCTCTGGTCAAATTACCAAGGACCTTCATAGTGTTAATCAGAGTATCAAGACTGGGCCTTCATTCTTATTTGACATAGCACACACATTGTCAGAGCAGAAGGAACAGGAGTTCGTGGTCATCTTTGGATACAGAGAGAGTTTGAGGCCAGCCTGGAATACATGAAAATGTCTACCAGTAAGTACGTGTAATTCACAAGCTGATGATCTGATGCATGTCTTATAGATACTTATATGACATGTATAAGCGCACATAGATAACCTCTATTAAATTTAGGTCCCCTTAATAGCAGAAACTTCTGTCCTCCCCCACTCTGTGTCTAACATCTAGAACAGTGCCAGGAAAATCACAGACCACATAGGCTGAGTGAGTGATTGTCGTCATAGGCTTAGACTATAGAATAACACTGACTATGTTAATTTGGATCTGACAAAATGGGCTATTCCTGGGAAAGGATCCAAGCTCTCCTTAGAAGTTCTCAGTACTTTCTCCATCTTCTCCCCCTCCCCCTCTACCTCCTTCTCCTCCTCCAGTTTTTCAAAACAGGGTTTCCCTGTTTAGCCCTGGCTTGTCCTGGACTCAGTTTGTAGACCAGGCTGGCCTCGAACTCACGTAGATCCACCTGTCTCTGCCTCCCAGAGTACTGGGATTACAAGCGTGTGCCCCGCGCCAAGCTTGGGAGTTCTTTCTATATGACCTGAAAAGATCACCACCCGGTGAGAAATGCTGCCTGTGGAGGATGGTGGTCTCATTCTTTTGAGCTTGATGTGGACGCAGGTGTGTGCATTAGTCTGAAGCCACTGAGGTAGGAAGTGGAAACAAAGGAGGAAATGGACGAAGTCTCTTTCCAGTCCTCGATGACTAAGTGATGCCCTGGCCTGGTTGGCGCGCACACTTATGTAACTTGACTAGAGCAGCCTTGGTTGGCTCAGAATGGATCGCTTTGCTGGGTTCTCCGATACCAGAATGCTTTCCTTTTATTTTTCTTATGAAAATAACTGTCACTGTCTCCTTATAAATCTGCAGACTAACATAATGTAACGTTCCCCCCACACAGGGCTGGCCATGTAGTTCAGTGGGGAGAGCGCCTGGCCAGCATTCAGGAAGTCTTGGGCTCCATCCCAGCACTGTATAAACCCGGCGTGATAGTACAGGCCTGCAGTCTCAGCACTCAGAGGTAAAAGGGGGAGGATCAGCTTTATGTCTGAGGGAGGTCTTGGCTTTGTGGCTCGTTTGAGGCCTCCTCTCAAAAATCAAATCAAATCAAATATAAAATCAAATAAACCTGCTGCTTTGCTGGCTTGCCGATACCGTAGTAACGACACAGCACGGCCATGCCTGCGTGTGCCGCGGCATGCCACCTGAGGCACTGTGCTCCCCACTTTTCTATTCTATCATGAATCGTCCCGATCACTGTGGGCCCTTGAGCTTCCGTAGGTGCTGAGCGGGACTCTCATCTGGGGAGCCCTGCTGACTGCAAGCGCCTGGACCGGTGGCGCTGGTGTGCCAGCTCGGTAGGAACGGGTTTGCAGCATCTAGGGTGTTCTGCGCATATCCCGTGTCCTCCAGCTGCGAGCTGGAAGCCCAGCAAGCCCATCTGTTTCCCTCTCCCAGAACCACTATTGCCCTGCAATTAGTCCCAGGAGTTAAGAGGCTGGGGCAGGAGGATTGCCACAAGTTCAAGGCTAGCTCGGGCTGCATAATAAATTTCAGGCCAGCCTGAGTACAGGGTGAGCCTCTGCCTCAAAACTAAATGGTTTAATTGGGCAGTGATGGCCTTTCCTCCCAGAGATAGGCGGATCTCCAAGTTCCAGTTCCTGGTCTACAGAGTGAGTTCCAGGACCTCCAGGGCTCACAGAGAAACTCTTGTCTCAAAAAAATAAAACACAAACAAACAAACAGGTTTAAAGCAAATTCTTTAATAAAAAGACATTATTAAAGGGTTTGTTTAGTAATTTGGTTTTGGTTTTTTGAGATAAGGTCTATTGTAACTAACTCTGATTTCAAACTCATAGCAATCCTCCTGCCTCAACCTCCCAAGTGCTGAGATTTTGGACATAAACCACTAAAGTGGAAGTTTCTGGTTTCTTTGAAAACTCAGTTGTGTCATGTGAACATATTTTTGGTTTTGGTTCCAAGTGTGGGATGTGGAAATGTTTCTCCCACCCCTCGGAAAACCGCCCCTGTGAGAAAAGGCTCAGGATGTTTGTCAGCTGGAAAGGACCTCGTTTGAGGGGTGTGGTTTTTGCCAGCTGGAAACCATTCTCAGGTGGACCCTGAGAAGGGGTAAATAGAAGCCCAAGACAGTGAGGCACCGGTTTTTTTGCACCTCTGTGCTTTGAAACGGTTCAGACTGCTTTGCTGGTTTTCTGAGAGAGAAACACTCCAGAGAACTTTTCTGGCTGCTTTAGTGGAGTTTTGCCTTTTTGGCGGACTTGGGTCTGTTGGCGTTGTTTGCTGTTTGCTGCTGCTGCTGTGGTTTGCTGCTTTGCTGTTTGGCTGGACTGCAGGCATCCTGATGAAGGAGACTGGTACATCCACAAAGAACCCAAGGATGCTAAGCAGCAAGAAGCAGCTAAAAGGTCCACAGCCCCCTTCCCTCCTAATCTACTACCTAAGGTTGGGGCGTGGGGAGGGAGGTAGAGGCGAGTACGAACCTTAAATAAAGTAGGTGTTTCTAAGCCTACATACCACCGTTCATTACTTACTTATTTTTGAGACAGGGTCTTGGTCTGTTCTCCAAGTTGGCTTCAAACTCAACAACCCGTTCTCGCCTCTGCTTCCTGGGAGTGTGTGCCCCACAGCGGGTCCTGTCTTGATTTAGTTTAACAGGTCACTGCATCAAAGAACCCCCCAAAGTGCAGAATTCAGTGAAATGACAATCCGTTAAAAAAAAAAAAAAAGGAAGTGTGTGCCTGTTCAAGCTTGTATGATGGTTGTTGATGGGTGTGCATAGCATGCACGTGGGGCCAGAGGTCAGCTTCGGGTGCTGTTCCTCAGGAGCCATCCACCTTGGTTTTGCTCTGCTTTCAAAACTGCCTCTTTGTAGCTCTGGCTGTCCTCGAACTCACTCTGTAGACCGGGCTGGCCTCAAAGTCACGTAGATCTGCCTGCCTTTGCCTCCCGAGTGCTGATTGTAAAGGCCACCACATAAACACTTTGTTTGTAGAGAAAGGCCTCACTGGGACCTGAGGCCACGCCGACTGCCACTGAGCTCCAAGGATCTGTTTGCCTCTACCTTCCCTGTCTTGAGATTATAAACAGGCACCCACTACCATGCTTGGCTTTGGCATGTGGGTTCTGGAGTCTGAACCCACATTCCCAGGCCTAGTGAACAGTTCTCTGAGTTACCTGCTCAGCCTCGGCCTCCTTTTTGATATGCGGGCAAGGATGACATTACACCCCGGATCCTCCCACCTTTACCTCACAGGTCCTGGCATTACAGGCATGTACCACCGCAACAGCTGTGTTTGAGTGTGTGTGTGTCTCTCTGTGTGTGAGTGCTTGGTATCAGAAATCAATTTTAGGTGTTGTTCCTCAGGGCCATCCACCTTGGTTCTTGTTTTTTTAAAAAAGGGTCTCTCACTAGCTGATTCAGCTAGGCTGCCTGGACAGCAAACCTCCGTGAAACTTCCACTGTGAAACTTCCTTTCACAGTGCCAGGGGCTGACTTAACTGGGTGTCAAGGGAATGAAGAAAGGACAGACACACAGACGTATGTACAAAAATGCTGGTCTCTGTCCGGGGGAAGCCTGAGCTCCCTTGGAACACTGAGTGTGGTGTACGTAAGCTGAAAAGGGAGAGTTGTTGCAAACAGTCGAGCTGGGAGGCAGGCTCAGTTAATCCCGGTAGCAGCCCTCTCTGTAGGGGAGCAGTCGGCAGGTGTGAACATCAGGGGGAGAAGGCTCACACTGTCAGCATTCACACCCAGACCAGACAAAGGCTTTCAGTCCCTCTGAGCTTCACCCATGTGGAACGGAACTTTTGGTTTCCTTAAAGACTCAGCGACATTGTGTAAACATGTTTTGTTATCATCCCAGGTGCGGGGTTTTAATTTGTGCACAGCTGACACTCATGCCCACTGCAGGGGCATGGTCTTTGCCAGCTGGGTTAGTTGACGCTGAGGACTTTGAGGGGTGTAAAGATGACAGCCCCAAGGGAGAAGAGGGGGAAGCTTGGAGGAGGCGGACGGAGGACTTCTTGCTGTGTTTGCTGGGATTCCGGATATTCTGACAACTGATGCTGGTGTTGCCCCCAAAAGAGTCCAAGACCCTCCCCTCCCAACCTTCGTTTCCCCCTACCTGGGGTTGGGAGGTTCGAAGGGAGGTGTAGGCTTTAAGGAACCCCCAAATAAAGTGACTTTAAAAACTAGCACTCACACACGGAAGGTTGTGTCACTCCCATGAGTCTGCGGCACTGTGCTCCGTGACAGGCTCTGTGCGCATGTCAGCAGCACATTTATTCACTCAGTCCTTAGGGTCCGGTCTTCACCTCACAGGCGTGGGAGTGCAGATGCCTGCTGCCATGCCTGACTTTTTCACACGAGGGCCGTGGACTGAACTCGGGTCTTCATGTCAGGCGAACACTTTTCTGACTGAGCTGTCTCCTCAGCCCAGTTTGTTTCTTGCTGTTTTTCAGGGCTGGGACTTGAACCCGGGTCTCAGGGCCTGCTACAGCCTCAACCCTGCTTTTTTTTTTTTTTTTAAAGACAAGATCTTAATTACCTACACTATGTAGTCCTGGCTAGCCTGGAACTCACAAAGATCTGCCTCCCGGGTGCTGGGATTAAAGATTTACACCGCCAAGCCTGGTTTTACCAATTTGGGTGGTGGGGCAGCATTTACATCTTGAGATCTATGAAAGTCAGTTTCTGCTGTTCATCACTCCCCTGAATGTGGCAGTTTTGCTTAATGAAAAATTAGATGTCGTTTCTTCTGCCTCGGTGATGGAGACTGTTAGTTTTGTTTTGTTTTTGTTTTTCTGTTGCTGTGATAAAACACTGACCAAAAGCAACTTGGGGAAGAAAGGGTTTATTTCATCTTTTGGCTTATAGACATCAAGAAGGGAAGTCAGGGCAGGAATTTCAAGCAGGAACTGAAGAAGAGGCTGTGGAGAAATGCTCATTGCTGGCTTGCTCCTCCTGGCTTGTTCACCTATCTTTCTCATACAGCTCAGGACCACCTTCCCCGGGTGGCGTCTTTCACAGTGGGCTTAATCAAGAAAATGCTTTCTAAGCTTGCCTACAGGCCGGTCTAATGGAAGCATTTTCTCAGAAGAGGTTCCCTCTTTCTAGATGATTGTAGCTTGTATCAAGTTGACAAAAACTAACCAGCACAGAGACATGGGAAACAATATAGACTTAAGCCCAGCATGGTAGACCCTGCCTGTCACCTGACGGCTGGGGAGGAGGAGAAAAAGACAGAGTTAAGGCCAGCCTAGACTATGTAACAAGACTTTGTCCCAAAACAGAAACAAAAATCCTCTCCACAGGCGCCTGCACTCCCGCCTCACAGGCTGCTTATTCCTGGGAAGCTTCAGGCTTTTTGTTAGTTTGGTTTTGGTTTTTGAAACAGGGTCTCTTTCCAGAGCCTTGGTTGTCCTGGAACTCAATATATGGATCAGGATGGCCTCGAACTCCCAGAAATCCTTCTGCCTCTGCCTCCTGGGTACTAGGATTAAAGTTGTGTGTCGCCTCAGAGTCACATAAAACCTGGTGAAGTGGTGCATGCCTGTGATCCCAGCGCTCAGGGAGATGGACAGGAGCATCAGGAAGTCCAAGGTCATGCTTAGCTCCATAACAGGCTAGCCTAGGTTACCTGAGATTGGAAGAGAGAATTTTTCCTTCTGGGGCAGTGCGAGAGAGAGCACTCCTTTAATCCCAGAATTTGGGAGGCCGGGGTAATCGGATCTCTCTGAGTTCCGGGCCACCCTGGTCTACAGAGTGAGTTCCAGGATAGCCAGGACTACATATACAGAGAAACCCAGTCTTGAAAAACAAAACAAGTTCCCCAAATTTAGCAACGTAAAATGTATCTCATTGGTCACAGTGTCACATGCCTGTAATCCCAGCGCTCAGGGAGGCAGAGGCAGGTGGATCTCTGTGAGTTCAAGGCCAGCCTGGTCTACAGAGTGAGTCCAGGGCAGCCAGGGCTCCACAGAGAAACCCTGTCTTTAAAAAAACCAAAACCAAGCCAAACCAAAACAGAAAAACAAAACCCGTTTCTCACATAGTTTCTATGAGTCAGGGGTTGGGGGTCGTGTGTTTCTTCATGAGTTTTGTGAGCTGTTTGTGTGACAAATACCAAAAAAAGCAAAACAACAAAAACAGTTTGAAAAGAGGAATGGTTTACTTTGGCTCAGGGCTTCAGAGTGCCAGTCCACGGTCACCCTTTGTTTCTAGTGCGCCCAAGGCAGAGTCATGTAGAGGAGCAAAGCTGCCTAAGGCAGCAGAGAGACAGACGGAGGAAAAAAAGCAGACCGAGAACAGCGCGGTCCCTTCAGAGGACACTCCAGCACCCGGACTGCTAGGGTGTTTGCCTCCTACGCAGGAGACCCTGGGACCAGGAATTCAAGTTCATCCTCAGCCACAGTTTCAGGCCAGCTGGAATACATAAGTGCACAGGGGTAAAGAGAGGAAAAACCTCTCCTGGCTTCCACAAGGCACATTTTCTAATAGTCTTTTCCGCCACGATCCTACGCTAGAGCCCTCATGATTCTACCACCTCCCCAAGGCCCCACCTCCGAGTACTGCCATATTGAGGCCAAGCCTTTGCTATAAGTTTGTGGTACGGTTCACCTTCAAACCACAGGTTACAGGCCAAATCTTGGTGGGCAGAGCCGTCTAAAGGATTAGCCGAAGAAAGAGGATCCAATGCTAAAAATGTCCATTCCCCAGGGTCCAATGGGAGGTCTCTCTTGTTTTCCTAGGGAAAACGGGCTTGGCCTGACAAAGGCAAGCTAGTTTTTGGTAGAGGGAACATAGCGTGATCCCTCAAGGGAGAGCGCAGAATACCTTCTGACTGCCTCAGATGCCACCCACATTTGTCTCCACAGGGCCCTACCTGGTGTGGGGCGCTATGCATTCAGGAGTTAGGATCACGGGGCAGGGGCGGGGGAGGTTGCCATCTTGGAGACAGGTTCCTAATGAATCTTTTTGTTGGTTTGTTTTGAGCCTGGCCTGCAACACTCTGTATAGACCAAGCTGGCCTCAAGCCCGCAGAGATTCCCCGGAGTCCTGGGGTTGGAGGCATGTGCCGCCACGCCTGGCTCAGCCACTTGAGTCTTCTGCGTCGGGCTGAAGTCAGACTTTTGAGAAGAGCCCAGTGGAGTCATTTTATAGACAGTCTGATCACAAGATAGGGGAGAAGCCGATTTCCCACGTCCTGCTTCATTAGGATCCCCGTCTAATGTGCTGCCCTTCCAGAAAGGATGGCAGAGTATTCATCAGTTCAGCTTTGCTCAGTTCAGAGAGGCACGCTCACCGTCCAGGGGCCCATGTTCTGGTGGAAGTAAACTTCAGAACAATCACGGTGATGGAGGCGTGGAAGGTTGGAGAAAAAAGATCTGTGCAGGACAGGGTAGCAAGCCATGGCCATTGGTTTACCCAGGATCTGCTTTTGTAAATGTGTTCTGCTCTTCTCCAGCCGTTCCTAATTGTGAGGTATGGCTACTTTCTTTTTTTCTTTTTCTTTTTTTTTTTTTTTTCATTTCTCTCTTTCTTCCTTTGTGTGTGTGTGTGTGTGTTTCAAGACAGGGTTTCTCTGTGTAGCCTTGGCTGTCCTGGACTCACTTTGTAGACCAGGCTGGCCTCGAACTCAGCAATCCAACTGCCTCTGCCTCCCTGAATGCCGGGCTCACAGGTGCGTGCCACCCCACCCGGCTGTGTGGCTGCTTTGATGCCGAGAGCAGAAAGGAGCCCTTGCAACGGAAACCTCGCCGGGCGATCTCAGCAGCGTCTGCAGCCTGCAGCATCCGATTCCTTTCCGGAAAACACCTGCTGGCCTAAGCCTTGCTTCTGAACGGAGTGGCGAGTGTGGCCTGACTGGACATACAGACACTGAGGCTGAGGGAGCTGGAGTCCTGAAGGCCAGCTGGGCTATGTGGCAAGACCTTGACCCAGACCAAAGCAAAACCAAACAACCATCAGATAAAAGCCAAGAAAGTTCTGAGATGAGATGTGGAGAGCCTTAAGGTCTCAGTGGTGGAGGGAGCTGTGTGAGAAGAGGTGGGAAGGAGGAGCCTGGGAGTTGGTTCTTGCCTGAGGACCCGAGTTGATGGTGTAGAGCTGATTCCAAAAAACTGTCCTTTGACCCTCTCCCCTCACGATTTCACATACACCCCAACAACCTCTGGAGTGCTGGGATAACAGGTGCCCGTCCTATACATTTTATTTTTTTAAAAGAGGAGTTAGAAAAGGTAGATTGTCCTGTTGTACAGATCAGTTTACTTTGACTCTCAACCACTGCAGTTTAACCTCAGGAAGTGCTGTCGCTATGGCTGGCTTATGCCTTGCTGGGGATGGAACTCGGGGCTTTCCATAGGCTAGGCAAGCGCTCTCCCAACCGAGCTAGGAGCCCAGCCCAAGATGCCTGAGTGACCATGTTTGTTCTCACAGAAGTCTTACCTCTCAGGGTATCAGCTTGGCACAGGTGTTCGTATTTTGGTTGCGCTTTTTGATGTACCTTATGGTCTAATAGTTGGCCACCTGGTTTTTGTTAAGCAACCAGTAGAGATGCTCTTATTGATCTCGGTGTTTGTCTGTCTGTCTTTGATACTGTGTAGCCCAGGTTAGCCCTCATAGTCACGGTCCTTCTCTTGAAGCTCCCGAATACTGGGTCACAAGCATTTGTTAACATGCCTGGCCTTAGCTTTTCTTCTTTTGTTTTACTTGCATATGTGGGTGTGTGGTTATGTGTCTGTGGCACGTGTGCACATGTGTGTGGCTACACAGTCCTGTAAGCACACGCAAAAGCCAGGGGAAGGCATCCCTTTGGAGCGAGGCCTGTCCTTGAACCTGGAGCTCGTGTTTTTCTGGTTAGCTGCGAAGCCCATCCCTGCACACCACGGAGTTGCAGGCATGGGCTAGACCACCTCTGCCTCCTCACGTCTGTGTGACAAGTACACTCACCCTATCGAGCCACCTCTTCAGCCTTGTGGCTTGAGACAAGGTCTAGCTTTGAGTCTCAAATCACTGTGATCCCCGGCCTCCCATGGCGCTGGAACCCACGGGCTTGGGTCACCAGGTCCAGCCTTTACCGGTTAGCCTTTGGCCCCAGGGGGTCAGCTTCAATCACTCCAGCCTCTCTCCCTGGGGAGAGTCTAGCCCCCGGGAAGAACGAATATGAATACAAATTGCTGATTACAGACATAGCTAGCTGACGTGCATTACCCCTGGGTCCATGGTCAAGTTGGTCACCATTGCAATAATACATAGAAAATAGTCTCTGAGACTGATCAGCAATGGAATAAGTTAGGAAGCCTCAGTTAATGGCAGGAATACAGGCTTTGAGACCAGCTGTCAAAGTCTGAGACCTAGAAAGAGGGAGATGGGACCAGGTGTCTGTGGTGGCCTTTAATCCCAGCAGTCGGGAGGCAGAGGCAGGCAGGTCTCTGTGAGTTCAAAGCCAGCCTGGTCTACAGAGTGAATTCCAGGACAGCCAGGGCTACACAGAGAAATCCTGTCTCAAAAAACAAAAGCAAAAATAAATAAACAAACAGAGGACAGAAAGAAAGGAAGAAAGGAAGGACGAGGAAGGTGGATGAGGTGTGCGGAATGGGGAAGACAGCCTCTCTAAGGCCTCCCTTCGCTTCCCGAGGCAGTCAAATCCCCTCTGCCTCCTTTTCCTCAATGTGCATGCTCTCTGAGTGCTTTTTTCACGTATGTCTGCAACAACCACTCCAGAGCAGTAGTCAGAAACCCTGACGTTAATCCCTGACACTGCACCTGAGGTAAAATGCCTAGGAGAGGGCAAACCAGCTTTATGGAAGAACCCCAAGCCGCTGACTAGCCAGGGATAGACCCAGCTGCCTGCTGCACAGGGCCACTGCACTCTAGACGTGTGTGGGACATGAATGGCTTTTTTATAGTAAAAATAAATCAATAAAAATCAAGGCTTTTGGATTCAAAATTTGATTTGAGTTTTGGCTCTTCTGCTTAATACTCCTGTGAGTTTGGGGCTAAGTTATTGTTCACCTATATTTTCTACAAATCTAAAGTAGAGCCATTATGTAATCTATAATGCTTGTTTATTGACGGGGAGCAGTGCATATCTAGCATAACGGGTACTCTGTCTGCCCATACCTGTCTGTCTGTCTGCCTGCCTGCCCGCCTGCCATTCATCCATCCACTCATTATTCTGGGGATTACGTGCTAACCGTATACTCTACCGTTTAGTTACACCCTACCTCCAAGTACTAAATTATTTTTTTATTTTTTTAGTTTTTGTTTGTTTGTTTTTTCTGGGTAGCTTTGGCTGTCCTAGAAGTAGCTCTGTAGACCAGGCTGGCCTTGAATTCACAGAGATCTGCCTGTCTCTGAGTGCTGGTACTAAAGGTGAGCACCCACCACCGCCCAGATTCTGTTCTCTTGAGTCAGGGTTTCCTAGATCCCACTCTGGCCACAAACCTGCTATGTTGCTGAGAATGACCTTAAATCTTTGATCATCCTATTGCTGCTTCTCAAATAGCCAGGTTTATATTGTTTTGTTGTTGTTGTTTTGTTTTGTTTTTTTTTCTTTTAGAATTTTGTTGTTTTGAGACGGGGTCAAATACAGCCCATGCTGTTATGCGCTGCCATGCCGTGTTAACAAAATTTTATCTAACTTTAAAATTCTTTTAAATGCATTTTTGCTATTTGTTAACGAAAACCCGCCTCCAGAGGCAGGAGGATCTCTGAGTTTTAGGGCAACTTGGTCTACAGAGTGAGTTCCAGGACAGCCAGGGCTATACAGAGAAACCCTGTCTTGGAATAGAAGCAAAAGGAAGCAAACAGGAACAACAAACAAAGGAGGCTGGGCACAGTGGCGCATGCAGTAAATCCCAGCACTTCGGGGAGGGGGTGCAGAGGCAGGTGGATCTCTGTGAGTTAGATGCCAGCCTGGTCTACAAAGTAAGTTCCAGGATAGCCAGGGCTACATAGAAAAATCCTGTCTTGAAAAACAAGAAAAGACAAAAAACAGAAAAGGGAAATGTTGTATTTGCTGTTGGTATATCTTTTAGAAAAAAATGTGGTTAATCCTAAACAGCTATATACCCAAATCAGCACACAGAGACTAGGATTTATTTAGTTAACCTAGAACACAATGCTGGGCAATAGTTACTCCATCCTAAACCTCCAAGCCTGCACAGTTCCTGCCATTCAGATTCACCCATTATACTTGCTTTTAGTGATATCTTTGGTCTGATTCATTTCTCCACATCGTTCCAAGACCTCTCCTCCAGCCTCTGCTCTCCCAGTTTCTGCTCTTCTCCTCCCTACCCCTTCCTCTCCTCCTGCTCAGAACCAGGATGTCTCACCCTATCCTCTCCATTCTCAGCATTGTGTCAAATTAATTGACAATTTAGAGGACAAATGGTGGCATGTTTACACAAACTTGAGACAGGTGATGCTTAGAGTAAGTATCACAATGCAATGTCCCCAATTGAAACCAGATAGTGGGGGAGAGAAATCAGCATGTGAATGAACAGGGGTAAGGTGTAAACATTCCAAAAGAACATTATACCAACAGGGAAAGAAAGGAAAAGGAAGGAAGGAAGGAAAGAAAGAAAAGAGAAAAGAGAGAGAAAAAGAAAGAGAGAGAGAGAAAAAGAAAGAGAGAGAGAGAAAAAGAAAGAGAAAGAGAGAGAGAGAGAAAGAGAGAGAGAGAAGTCCTCCAGACTCATTTCTTCTTAGATCCCCCCCGTGGGAGTGCCATGCAGCCAGTGGTCTTGGTGTGTTGGCCTCAGATAGGAATGTCCTAGAAGTGGTATGGCCACTGTGAGCTGTAGTCTCGGTCACTCCCGGTTTTCATGGCGTCTGTTGTTCAGCCCGCTAGCTCTGTTTTCCATGCTTTCTATTCTACCTGTTTGGGAAGCAGTCTAGGCTCTGATTGGCATGGAGTCTCCTCATGAAGTCCGTGTCAGCTTTCCAAACAGCATGTGAGCATATCTTTGTCCCACATCCTTTATGGCAGTGATGACAGAGGCTATTTTTTTGTTGCCATTGATGTTGGTGTTAAGGACTAGTAAAATCCTCCTGCATCCGTCTCAGTGATTACTGGAGTCATGGAGGCAGCAGCAGCAGCTTATAGGCTTCCTGGGAAAGAGCCAAGGACTCAGTTTTACTTTTTTATTTTTTAAATTTACTTAATTTTATGTGCATTAAAAGTGTGAAGGTGTTGGATCCCTTAGAACTGGAATCACAGACAGTTGTGAGTTGCCCTGTGGGTGCTAAGAATTGAACCCAGGTCCTTTGGAAGGGCAGACAGTGCTCTTAACCACTAAACCATGTCTCCAGCCCTGAGTCAATTTTAAATGATAGATATTATACTTAAAAGAGTGAGGCCTCTAGGCAGATCTCTGAGTTTGAGGTCAGCCTGGTCTACAGAGGAATTCTAGGACAGGCAGGGCTACACAAAGAAATCCTGTCTTAGGAAAAAAACAAAAACAAAAACAAAAATGTGTAAAAGTACCTTTTATTACCTGACTGACTTGCCGTTTTGGAGATTTGCTGCCTCCATCTGCTAATTTAGGTGTGGTCCTGGAAGCTTCTAGTCTCTGTACAAACCTATCTAGGATTAGAATGTTTTCAGCTTCTTAGACTTACTGTTGAATAAGTTCACCCTTTCTTGTTCCTTCTGAACTCTGGCTGGCTGGTTCAGCTCAGCTGTTCTTGAAGAAGAAATCTCTTATGTAATATGTAGATGTAACAACGGTCAGTTAAAAAAAAAACCTATGGCTGGCTGGGTACTGTTGGCACACACCTTTGATCCCATCACCTGGGAGGCAGAGGCATGTGAGTCTCTGTGAGTTCGAGGCCAGCCTGGTGAGTCCAGGACAGCCAAGGCTACGCAGAGAAACCCTGTCCTGAAAAACCAAAAACCAAAACAAACAAAACTATAGCCTATGGCTGAGGCAGGAAATAGGGGACATCCATCCAGAAGACAGAAGAGACTCTGGGAAAGAGCCAGGCTTGTGAGATTCCGCTGGCAAGATTTGAAGAGGAGGCATACAGGGTGCCTCAGCTCAGGTAACCAGTCACGTGGTGATGTAAATTAGTATAATGGGTTATTTTAAGTTATGAGCTAGTCAGAGAAGAGCCTATCTATATGGCCTATAGGTATTTCTATAGCATTTAATGGAACTAAGGAATGAGAAGAAAAACCTCCTGCAAAGTAATATAACACGAGGTCATCCTACATGCCCTGGCTCAAACGTCCCAAGCTGACTAATTCAAATTGGCTTCTCTCGGCTTCTGACTAAATAACTTTGGCCTCAAACTAATTCTAGCAATCTGTTGCAATCCTCTGGATCTTATTCTCTGGCTCCTTCTGCCTTTACCTGTGTCTGGTTTATTCTCCCTTCAATCTGTCTTTAAAACTCTTCTGATAAAACTGCCTTCTCTCCTTTCTCTCCTTGTTCGTTCTCTGCACTGATCTCTTAAGTTGCCTCTCTTTCCTCTCTGTTCTCATGAGAGTTGGGTACATTCTATTCTGTCAATTCTTTCTCTGATGTGCCACTCTGCCCCAAGTAGAAATCACTCTTAAACATGGGTGCTTCCTTCTACAAATGAACCTTACCTACATTGTTTGGGATTAAATGTACTAAGGGTGTGTCTGGATTAAAATTCCTCAACAAAAAAAAAATGAGCCCTCAGTGGGTAAAACCTATGGAAGCACAAGGATAAGTTTGGATGCCCAGCACGTGAGTGAGGGTGGGAGGCTTGGCATCTGTAATCCCAGGGCTCCTCAAGGGAGATGGGAGTGGAAACTAGAATGTTCAGAAACTTGGGGCAGGCATTAAGAGCTCCGGCTGCTCTCCCAGAAGACCCAGGTTTGGCTCCTACTGTAACTTCATCTCCAGAGGAGCCTCATCTGGCTTCTGTGGGTACCAGCGGCACACACATGATAAAATATGAACCTAGAAGAAAGAAAGAGAAAGGAAGGAAGAGAGGGAAAGAGAGGGGGAGAGGGGAAGAGGAAGAGGAGAAGGGGAGGGGGAGAAGAGGAGAGAGGGGGGAGGAGGAGGGGGAGGGGGGGGAGGGGGGGGGAGGGGGGAGGAAGTGAGGGGAGGGGGAGGGGGGAGAGTGAGGGGGAGGGGGGAGGGGAGGGGGAGAGAGAGAAAACACCAAGGCCCAAATCAGGCTGAGTGTGAGGCCCGACTGAGGGCCCCTGACCACCACAGGCACACCGAGGTGCATGTGCCCCCACATTCATACACACACAGAAAAGACCTGGCCAAGAGTGGGAACTCATGCATGCAATCTCAGCACTTGGAAAGCTGGAGCGGAGTGTCATGAGTTCAAGGCCATCCTGGGATACAAGACACTCCGTCTCCCAAAGCTAAATCAAACCAAAACTGTGAGCCCTTTTAGCGGGTGTAAGGTCATCCTAGGTTACAGTGTAAGTCTGAGGCAATCCTGAGCGGCAGGAGCCTGCTTCAGAGAAAAACAAAAAAAAAAAGCGACCCATTTCCCATCAGAAAACCACACACACACACACAAAACAAAACTAAAACTGCATTTGGAAGGCTTGCTGGAATCTGTAAGAATTCTTCCAGGTTTCTAAGTTACTTTTTGTTTACATAGTGCCGGAAAGACTAAACGGTTTGAAATTAGAAATCGGAGGAATCAAAAATAAGAATTTAAAGAGAAAAGAAAAAAGTTTTCTTCAACAGGGTATCTCTGTAACCCAGGCTGGCCTAGAACTTACTTTGTAGATCAGGCTGGTTTTGAACTCTTCTCTGAGTAACAAGAGCCCCCATTGTCCTAAACCAGGCTGGCCTTGAAACAGCAGAGGTCTGCCTGCCTCTACCTCCTGCGTGCTGGGATTAGAGGCGCGCACCAGCACCTCCACTCCTGGCTTGGTGTCCAACTCTCGCAAGTCCTCAGACCTTCTCTTCCCTGCTGGGATTACAGAGTGGTGGCTCACACCACTCTGCGGCCAAAGGAGAGCTTTGTATGTGTTTCCTATGTGTGGTGTATACAAGCAGGTGTGTGAGCGCGCACCTTTGTGTATCTGCGTGTAACCCTCCTGCTAGGGGATGGGAAACACAGACACAGGTGGGAGTCCGAGGTGCGCTCTGGCCAGCCAGTCCAGCTAAGTGGTGAGCTCCAAGCTCCATGAGAGACCCGTCTCAAAAACTAAGGTGCACAGTGGTCAAAGAAGACACCCAATAAGAATCCTTGATACCCCCCCCCCATGCACATCTATGCATGCGCACAGATACGCTCATACATACACTAGGTTTAAACACCCTGAGCCAGGGAAATGGTTCAAAGTGGGTGAAAGAGTCAGAAGACGCGACTCTAGATCCCCAGGACCCGTGTAAAAAGCATGTGCCTGTAACCCCAGCACTGCTGGGCAGAGACAGGTGGATCCCAGGAGCCCACTGGCTAGTCACCGTGGCCAAAAGGATGAGCTCCAGGTGTAGGGAGAAACCTTTTCTCAAAAAAAGAAGCAAGATGGAGGCCGGACAGATAGCTCAGCAGCTCTTCTGGGGGACCTGTGACTGGATCCCAGCACCTACTACAGGGGCTCAAAGCTCCAGGGTGTCTGATATGCTCTTCTGTTCTCCCTGGACACCCTCAGACCTGTGACACAGACACACACACACGTGCGCGCGCACACACACACACACACACAAATAAAAATTGTCAGCTTTACATCCTCTTTCATAACTCTTGTACAGCCCGGTGCAGTGCCTGCTTTTAGTGCCAGGGAGGCAGAGGCAGGTGGATCCCTGAATTTGTGGACAGCCTGGCCTACAGAGAGTTCTAAGGACAGGCAGAGCTACACAGAGAAACCCGGTCTGGAAAAACTAGAAAACAAAACAGACATAACTCCTGTCAATTAGGTACATTCCTTTCTTCCTCAAGCCCCTTTGTTGAGCCTTAATCCTCTCTTTTCCTTTTACACTGTTCCCCGTGTACACTTTTGTTTACATATGTACATGTGTTATTGGCGAGATTTATTTTTAATTATTTAAAATTATTTAAATTCAGATTTTAAGTGAAGTTACGTTCAATTTCAATTATCTTTCTAGTTCTGTAATGGATTTATTTTTTTCGTGGAGGATAAATGCATAAAACTATATTTGATGCTGGAGGTGTAGAATTTATCGTGAGGCTCCAGAGCTGGTTTTTTCTTTGTTTGTTTGAGACCACGTTGCCACGGCTGTCCTGGAATCCACTCTGGATACCAGGCTGGCCTTGAGCTCGCAGAGATCTGCCTGCCTCTGCCTCCCAAAGGCTGGGAGCAAAGGCCTTTGCCGCCCCGCCCAGCTCCACCTGAGCTCTTAAACTGCTGTTTCTCTGTACAGTAAATATTTTTAGAAATAGCTTTCAAGGGTCAGCAAGATAACTCAGCGTGTGGAAGAGCTTGAGGCACAAGTGTGGCAACCAAACTTGTTTGATTCCTGGAACCTTCTGGAAAGAGAAGTACTACTCTAAAAGTTGTCGTCCGAGCTGGGGAGTAGCAGCACGCCCCTTTAACTCCAGCACTTGGGACACAGAGGCTGGCCTGGTCTACGTAGTGAGTTTCAAGTCACTCAGAATTATGTAGCAAGACGCTGTCTCAAAAACAAGAAACAAGCCAGGAGGGGTGGCACACGCATGGAATTCCAGCACTTGGGAGGCAGAGGCAGGATCTCCGTGAGTTCAAAGCCAGCCAGGACAGCCAGGCTACACAGAGAAACCTTGTCTTGAACAAAGAAACAAAAGGTGTGTGTGTGTAGGTCAGAGGACAGCTTGCAGGGGAGGGGGACGGGGGGGGCCAGCTCTCTCCCTGTACTATGTAGGTCCCAGATATTGAACGCAGGTCCCTCAGGATTGTAGCTGTACCCGCTGAACCATCTCACTCGTATACATTTCTGAATGACTATGAAAGAGCGGCAAGGGGAGCCTGGGGTTCTTGGAGCTTGGGTTTGAACTGTCCTTCCCAGGAGCGCGAATGTGAAGCTGAGACACTACAGAAATGTGGCGCAGTGGAGAACAACCTATAAACGAATGAGCTGCCCCCAAGCCGACCTCAGATCCGCCGGCCAGGGCTAGAGGGAGAAGGGCGCTGGTACTCTTCCAGGTGTCTTTGGGAATGACATTCAGTTCAGGTATGCTTCATGACAAAAGCTTGGCAATGGGAGCTTCCTCTATAGGAAAAGATCATTTTGGCCTGGGGGTACAGAAGATCTTACAGTGCCCTGCATCACGGGCAGACTATTTAGATTCCCCTCCCCCCTTTAAATAGAGGTAACCTAAGCACAGCAAATACACCACTCTTGTGGCCCCTGGAAGTGGCAAAAGGATCAGCCCTGGTAGGAACAAGCATGGAGAGCTGGTTAGCTCCCCTGGTCTGCAAAGAGCGACACAGGGAAATGAAAGTGAGGTGAGGAGAGGAGAGAAATGGGAGCCAAGAGAATCAGGAAGAGAGTGTAAGGCGGAGTTCCCCCTGAGCCCCACAGGCATTGGCGGATACACACACACACACACACACACACACACACACACACACGCACACTCATGCATGCACAGCACATGCTCCTTTCCCTCTTGGTCCTTTGTAGATACTGGGGACTTAGTCCCAAGACAGCACACTCTCGATCTCTCCTGGTGACACTGTCCTGAGTCACAGCCTTGATTGCCAGAGAAACATCCAAGAGCAGGGGTCTTGGAAGAAGGGAAGGCTTGACCCACTGTCCACTGCTTCAAGAAACGGGCATAAGGTGGCAGCACCGGTGGTGCCGGCAGGTGTCTGGAGAGGGCTTGGCCGGGAGCCAGCTGCGCTTGAGCTCTGCCTAAGTCCCCGGGAGAAGCTGGAATTAGGAAACTGTACAGAAAGCCTCATGGTTAGCCTGGGTAGAAACGGAAGGAGAAACTTCCACACGTAGTGTGTTCCGTTTAGATGGTCTGTCTGGAACAGGCAACTCTACGCAGAGATCAAACAAACTGTTGCCTTGAACCTTGAGCTGTGTAGAATGATGGTAAAAACGCTGAAAATAGGAGTTTCCTTGCAGGGTGAGATGCTCTGAAACTCTGAGTAGGGCTAGATTGTTACAGCATTTTTAATTTTATTTTATGTGCATTAGTGTGAAGGTGTCAGATCCCTTGGAAATGGAGATACAGACAGTTGCAAGCTGCCCTGTGGGTGCTGGGAATTGAACCAGGTCCTTTGGAAGAACAGATGGTGCTCTTAACCACAGAGCCATCTCTCCAGCCCCTATACTGTCAGGTTTTAAGGAGTTTATTTTCATTATTTTTAAATTTTGTGTGTGTGTGTGTCTGTGTATGGGTATGTACATATACAGATGTCCCAGGAGGCCAGAGGTATGGTATCTCCTGGAGCTGGAGTTATAGGTGGTTTGAACTACCTAAGCTGGGCGCTGGGAACCGAACTCAGGTCTCTGGATGAACAGTGCATTCTTTTAACTGCTGAGCCATCTCTCCAGGGTGCTAACTATATCTCAGTGCTGTTATTGAAAAACAAGGCCCTGGGCCAGGCATGACCACACGCCTGTAATCTCAGCACTCAGGGAGGCAGAGGAAGGCAGATCACTGTGAGTTTGAGGCCAGCCTGGTCTACAAAGCCAGTCTAGGACAGCCAATGCTACATAGAGAAACCCTGTCTGGAAAAAGAAAAAAGCAAAAATAAATAAACAAACAACAACAACAAAAAAAACAAACAACAACAACAAAAAACCAGGGCCCATGGAGGGCTGTGGAGACTGACGCACCAACCAAGGACCATGTGTGACCTGGACCTAAGCCCCCTACACAGATGTAGCCAATGCAACTGGGTTCTCTAGTAAGGGTAATGGAGGCTGACTCTGTCATGGACTCTGCTACATGCTTTCCCATCACGTTGCCCTGGCAGAGCTACCTAGCCAGGCCATGGGGGAAGAGGATGTGCCCAATTTTGGTGGAACTTGCTATGCTGGGGTGGGTGGATGAGGGATCCTCTTCTCTGAGGAGCAGGGGAGGGGGGAGAAGGGAAACAGCGAGGGAGGATGGGACTGGGAGGAGAAGAAGGAGGGTGCTAAGACTGGGATGTAAAATGAATAAATAAACAATTTTAAAAAAGGTAGGAAAGATGGCTCAGTTGGTAAGTCATATGCTGATGGACTCAACCCCTGGGCAGAGGTGGTAAAAGGAGAGAACTGACTCCTACATTTGCCTCATGGCCTTGACACATGCACTTGGCCCCTTGCATGTCTGCATCAACAATATATAAATGTGATGGATAAGAATAAGCCTGCTGTAGCAGCACACACCTGAAATCGCTCACACAGAAACACACACACACATACACAAAAATAAACAAAAATAATTAAAAAAGAGTTTAGGTCTGGGCTGGAGAGATGGCTCGGTGGATAAAATCACTCATCTGTAAGCTTGATGACTTAAGCTCCATCTCTGGACCTACACAGAAAAAAACCCCTACTATCAGCACATCTGCAGAGGGATGGGAGGCAGAGACAGGTCAATCTCCTGGAAACTCATGGGCTAGCCCGGAGGAGCGGTGCAGCGTAAGAGAGACCATGCCTCAACACGGAGGGTCCAAGAGTCTTTTGACCTCCACGTGCATGCAGTGGCTCACACGTATGCCTGTTCATATCTGCATACACACAGGATAATGCTAGCAACCCCTGAAAAAGTACGTTGAAGATATTATAAAATTTAATGTGTGTTCAAAGCCCCAGGACTTAGAATTCTTAAGGGAGCAGAGTTTTACCTGGGCACGGTGGACGTGCTTACAATGTCTGTACTCCAGAGGCTCCAACAGGAGGATTGTTGAGAGCTCAAGGCTAGCTACAGAGGAGAGTCTGCATTGAAACCTAAAGGGGAAGAGAGAGACACAGAGACAGACAGAAATTCTGACTTATTTATTACTATTGTGATTTTTGAATTACTTGATACACTTACACCCTCATTTTTTCCTTGTGGAACAGGGTTATCTGTGTCTATCAGATGGCTTTTTGCAAGCATCACAGACAATTCAACACGTACTTAATAGCTGCTATTATTCTCTAATTTGTGGGAGATGGAGGATGTATCCTGTTTTCCTTTTCTTTTTTTCTTTTCCTTTCTCTTTGGTTTTTCAAGACAGGCTTTCTCTGTGTAGCCCTGGCTCTCCTGGACTTGCTTAGTAGACCAGGCTGGCCTGGAATTCACAGCGATCCACCTGCCTCTGTCTCCCGAGTGCTGGGATTAAGGATGTGTGCCACGTTTGCCCGACTCTGCTTTCCTTATTGTAACTAACTTATTTCATAATTATTCTTTTTTTTTTTTTTTTTGTTTTTTGCCCCTTTTCCCCGATTCTGTTTTCTTTTTTTTAATTACTTTTTTTCTTATTTTTTTTTTTTTTTTTTTTTTCTTTTTTGGCACTAAGCTTTGAATCTAAAGTCATATTTTCTTCTACATCTTTTCCATCTGCATGTTTTGGTATGGAGGTTTCCTCTGCCGGAGGGAGGAGCATGTAATTTTTCATAGTGGAGTGTTTATCTAGCATGCATGAGGCCCTAGGTTCAATCACTAGCAACACATACACATTTTTTTTTTTTCTTCATCCAATTGAAGGCTTTGCTGTCTAGAGTTCTAGGAAGATCCATAAGGAATATGGCTCTCCTGCCAAGTGTGGTGGAGCTCTCCTTTAATCCCAGCACTGGGGAGCCAGAGGCAGGGGGAGCTCTGTGGCTTTGAGGCCAGCCTGATCTACGAGGTGAGTCCAGGACAGCCAGGGCTCTGTTGCTCAGGGAAACCATGCCTGGAAAAACAAAAACGAAAAGAACAAACAAAAGAACATTTTTTTCCCTGGCTGTTTTAATCCTTGTGTTTATGTATATGCTCGTGTGTGCATATTTTAGTATGCTGGGCTGCATGTGTGCAGGTCAGGAGAAATGTCAGCGTAGGCTCAGCCTTTCCCCTCATTCGGGACAGGCTCTCCTGTTTGCTGTTGTGTGTGTACCAGGCTAGCAGGCCCGCGGGCTTCTGGAGAGCATCCTGCTTTGGCCTCGCCTCTCTCCACAGGAGTCCAGGGATGATAGATGGGATGATAGACAGCTCCACGTGGGTTGTGGAGCTCTGCACTCAGGTCCTGACACTTGAGTGCCAAGCATTTTGCCCACCGAGCCACCTCCCCAGCCCCTTCCTGATTTTTTTTTGTTTTGTTTTGTTTGAAACAAGGTCTTACATTGTAGCTCAGGATAACTTGAGAACTTTACTATGTAGCCCAAGCTGATGTCAAACTCCCGGCAATCTTCCTGCCTGAACCTAATGAATCCTGGCAGAGAGGCAGGGTCTTGCCATATAGTCCTGCTGGCCTCCTCCTCCTGCTTTCCTGACGAAGATAATTAACTAAATTTGAGACAGGGTTGTTGTGGATGTAAACATGTTTTTGTTTTTGTTTTGTTTTGTTTTTGATGCCAGGTATAGGATATGGGACTGATTCATAGTGTCCACAGCAGTGAACTATTTGCCTCATGCAGGCTCTGAGGGGAGCTCTTTGCCGGCTGCAGACAGTTTAAATCTGAGGACTCCGGAGAGAGAATAAAGGCCAGAGTCCAAGGAGAGAAAGAGAGTTCGCAGAAAGAAGAAAGCTCCTGTGCTCCCCCGCCCTACTCCTGGTTGTTGTTGGTGTGAGGAGAAGATCATCTCCTGCATTGAAAATTGGGCTTTCCACAAGGAACCCGAGGAGCCTAACCAGCAGGAAGCAGCTAAGAGAACTGCGCCCCATCTCCCACTAACCTCTCTCTCTACTTGGTGTTGGAAGGAATTGGGGTGGAGTAGGGAGAAAGGGGCCTGAGAGACCAAAATAAAATGGTATAAAAAGTAACACTGCTAACACAGGGGCCTCTCCTTGTAGCTCTGGCTGTCCTGAAACACTCACTGTGTAGACCAGGCTGGCCTTGAACTCCAGGACAGCCAGGGATACACAGAGAAACCCTATCTCGAAAACCCAGACAACCGACGAAACAACCAATCAAAAAACTACCTTTTCAAATTTAACCTCTTCCCAATCCCTATCCCTGGGAGCTCAGGATTTCCTGCAAGGAAGGATGGAGACTTCAGGGTCAGTTTGCTTCTCTATTTGTGTGTGTTATGGTAGGTGAATGGCCAAGGTCAGGTGTCTTCCTCTACTCTCTACCTTTTTTTTTTTTTTTTTAACATAATTAAAGAAAAGATTTTATTTTTATGTATGTTTTGCCTACATGAATGTCTCTCCACAACATGCCTGGTGCCACAGAGGTCAAAGAGGGGGTCAGATCCCCTAGAACTGGAGCTGTATATACATGATTTTGAGCCACCGTGTGGTGCTGGGAACTGAACTCGGGTCCTCTGAAAGAGCAGCAGGTGCTCTTAACCACTGAGCCATCGTTCTAGCCCCTTCTGGCTCTTTGAGTCAGGGTCTCTCACCAAACCTGGAGCTCACTGACTGGGCTAGGCTGGCTGGCCAGCCAGGACAGCCCAGGAGTCCTCCATCTCCCTGGCTGCATTCCAGGAGCATAGCTTTTTCTGTAGAAGCTGGGGACCTGAACTTAGCTCCTCTTGCTTGCACAGCACACACTGTACCAACTGGGCCATCTCCCAGCCAGTTCTTTCTTTGTTTCAAGATAGGAGAGTAGCTATGAAGCCCTGGGTGGCCTGGAATTTACTACAGGAATTTACTACAGAGACCAGGCTGTCCCGGAACCTTCAGGATGACCTACCTCCTGAGTGCTGAGATAAGTGTGTTTGTTTTCTTAAACTATAGATGGGTGTAAAGCCACCAACTGGCAAACGCTTGACGTTCGAGGTAAACACCATTCCAATCTTTATAAATGTTAAAATGGACAACTGGCTTTACTGACACTGTTTTTAAGGAAGAAGAAGAAAAAAACAAAACAAAACCCTTGAGCGAAGTTGGTTAGACACATATTTACAAACTGAGGAAGAAAACAGAGGGTTTTATGCATTTGTCTCTTTATTGTCTACTTATCACAACCTTAAATAGGATTTCGTTGATTAAGTGCTCTGCATTGGGAGGTGTTCAAAAAAGGCTGACCTGAGGAGCTGCTGCCAGGGGCTGCCCTGCAGTCTCAGAGTGAGGAAGTGCTGGCTGCTGATCTGGGACTTCCCAGGTCAGTAATTTTGAAACGCACCCCCAAATTCTGATCTTTCCGTGGACAGGCCTGAAAGGTTGGAAGGCTCTCTTCTGTTTCTCTCTCTAGCAGTCAAGTAGACTCCAAGGCAGGCTGGCTCTTTCCGTTCTCATCTGTCCAATTAAGGGCATTATTTCATTAGGTGCACCTTAGCCATCCATTTTGGCGGACAGTTGTTTCTCTTGTTACGAAGACCAAAGACCATAGACCATTCTAAGCCCAGTCATCTAGAGAAGTAGAACAAATATCTCATAATTCCACGTAGCTGCCTGGGAGCCAGGAGCTTCAGCTAAGCACGGATCCTCTGCATGGTCCCTGGCCTGGTCATAGGCATGACCCCTAGCAGGCTAGGTTGCAGTTCTGTGCTGGAGCCTGAGCCCCAGGAACAGACCGTGAAGTTTGAACAGCATGGGGAAATTTTTTGTGCCACTGTGTCCAAGAACAACCACTCAAGCATGAGAGACCCTGGGATGAAAAGGAGCAGGAGAAATTTTGGGGGTGGGGGTGCTGAGAACTGGGAGGGGGGGTTCCCTTAAGGGGAAGTAAAGACTAATCTATAAACCCACCATATAAAAGCAATAGAAACGATAACACCTTTGCTAATTACTCCCGTGATCTCAAAGTACAGCTCTACTGAGCAAATCCTCTTAAAGGTCGAGCGGAATGAGAACCACTGTTGCTTTAATTGCTCCTTGTTTTCCTTTTTTGTTTGTTCATCAGTTTTCTTAGAAAATGAGACATCTTGATCAGAACACAGGGAACTTGTTAGTAAATGTGGCTTTAAAAAAATAATTTATTTTATCTCACCTGCATTGTTTTGCCTCGTGTGTTTGTGGGAGGGTGTCAGATCCCCTGGAACAGGAGTTACAGACGGTTGTGAGCTGCCCTGTGGGTGCTGGGAACTGAACCTGAGCCCTCTGCAAGAGCAGCCAGCGCTCTTAACAGCTGAGCCAGCTCGCCAGCCCCTAATGTGGCTTTTTTTTTTTTGTTTTGTTTTGTTTTGGTTTGCTTTTTGAGGTAAGGTTTCACACACCTCAGGCTGGCTGTGTAGTTGAGGAGAACTTTGAATTTTTGATTCTCCTGCCTCTACCTCCCAAGTGCCGGGAATGTGGCCACACTGTATCCCTCCTGTTTTAGCTGGCGCTGGAACTGAATGTAGATCTCAGGCTTTTGCACAGGGTGGGAGGCACTGTACCAACTGATCTACCCCCCCACGTCCTAAGTAGCATCTTCTCTCTCTCTTCTCTGTTTCTCTCCATCTCTCTCCATCTATACTGGGGTTTGAACTCAGGACTGTGAGCATGTTCAGATTCAGATCCTGCTGATCTGAATCTCCAATCTATAAATACATTTTGGATGAAAAAAAAAAACCAACCTGTTCTAATTTGGAGGTATATTTGTTCCTTTTAAATCCATTTATAGTGAATTGAATGAGAGGATTGACATCCCAAATCAAAAAGCAGAAAAAAATCTGACTGGTGACAGTGAAGGAAAAGCAGTTCAGCCATTGATGATGGCGTATGCCTGAATTCCCAGCACTTGGAAAGTAGAGGCAGGAAGATCAAGAGTTCAAAGCCATCTTTGGCTGCCTACCAAATTCAAGGGCAGGCTGAGTTATATGAGCTTTTGACCATAGAAAGAAGAGTTGGGAGGGACAGTTCAGTGGTGAAGAGCAGTTGGTGCTTTCAAGGACCATAGTTTGGTTCACAGCTCTCATGGCAGGGGGCTCACAACTACCTCTAATTCTAGTTCCAGGGGTTCTGATAGCCTCTCTTGCCTTTGTGGACACACACACACACACACACACACACACACACACACACACACACGAACAGATACATACATACAAGGTTAAAAAAAAAATGAATCCATCCCAAAGGTGGTGGCTCATGCCTTTAACCCTAGCACTTGGGAAGCAGAGGCAGGCAGATCTCTCTGAGTTTGAAGCCAGCCTGGTCTACAGAGGGAGTTCTAGGACAGCAAGGGCTACACAGAGAAATCTTGTCTTGAAAAAACCAAAAACCAAACCAAACAGGAAAAGAGAAAGACAAAACAAAACAAAAAGACAAAAACAAAAAAAGACAAAAACAAAGAAAAGAAATCTTGTTCATTTTTCCAGGGTTTCTCTGTGTAGCTCTGGCTGTCCTAGAACTCACTCTGTAGACCAAGGTGGCCTCAAACCTATAGCTCTGCCTTCTTCTCCCTCCCAAGTGCTGGCATTACAGGTGTGTGCTACTATGCTCTTGGGCATTATAGCTTATAAATGGGCATAATCACCTGGAAACATTACTTTGGAAGGCTGGAGGCTGTGGGCTGGACTCTCACAGGACCTGGGTTCAGTTCCCAGCATCCACATGGCCGTTTATAACTGTCCATAGTTCCAGGGCCCCCAGTGTCCTTTGGCTTCTGAGGGTACCAGAGAGGTAGGCAATGCCCTTTCACACATGCAAGCAAAATATTCATACATACAATAAATATTTTTTTTTTCTAGAGCCTAGGGCTGGAGTGATAGCTGGATGGGAAAAGTGTTTGCTCTGAAATAAGAGGACCTGTGTTTGGACCCCCAATACACACATACAAAGTCAGGCATGGAGTTAAAAATACAAAGGCATCTATATTCAATTCAACAGAACCTCAAGGACTTCTGCTGTGTAGGGTCTTTATTGTTTAGAAAGCCTCTCTTGTTGTTCCTGTTAAATGTTTGTCTTTTGCCCTCACACATCAAAATGCTGCACCGGAAGTTCGTGTGTGTGCACATGCTTGTAGAAGAGGTGATTGACAGGGAGGCCCAATCAGAGAGCCTACCAAGGGGAGTGGTGAAGAAATCCCTAGGTTAATCCTTCCTTTAGCAGATCGCTGAGATATGAACTGCTCTCGGGCAGTCGGAAGTGGTGGCTGTGAATCCTTGTGGCTCAGCCCGGCTTTTTGCTGCTGCATTTAGTCCTGGCACTATTGTCTTACAGGGATCTCCGGGGAATTTCCTTCTTTCCTTTTTGAAGGTTTATTTATATTATTTTGATTGTGTGTGTATCTTGCTCTGTGTGTGTATGCTTGAGGAGTCCAGAAGAAGGCATGAGATGCCCTGGAGCTGGAGTTCCAGGTGGTTTTGAGTCACACCTCCATGTCCCCCAAATGCTGAGATCTAAGCTCTGCTCTGCTCTTAACTGCCGATTCATCCCTGTAGCCCCTCTTTGGTGAATTTCGCTGTAGAACTTGGGCAATTTCTACAACCAAAAAGTAGCAATAAATGCGATTTCTGTAGCATTTATCATAGTCTAGGAGGTAGTTAAAGCTAGGCAGGCAAGAAGACACTTAAGAAGGCCTATGAGTGCAGCCTCAGGATGCTCTTACTATCAGCAAGTTCACAGTCTTCATAGCTGGTTGAAAGAACACTGCGCAAGTTTTCTGACCTCAGAAGAAGACTCATGTTGGTGGAAATTGGGTTGGAGCAATACATACAACTCAAGAGCTGATGATAGGGCGGGTCTGGGGTGAAACTGCTTCCCGCAGAAGAGGATATTCAGGTAGAGCCCTCGTGCTGTGGTCTACGGTATTATCCAGTGAATGGGCAAAGCACTTGCTGCCAAGCCGGTGAGCCTGAGTTCAGTCCCTAGAACCTATACAGTGGTGTCCACATTCACACACACACACACGTTCATATACACATTCACGCATACACTTTTATAGACACACAATTCCACAAAGCTGTCTCTGATCTCCACACATGCCCCAGCTCACACTGCACACTCTATCACCACCAATAACAAAATTACTTTTTTTTGAGATAGGGTCTCACTTTGTAGTTCTGGCGATCTGTCTTGGAACTTACTGTTTAGATCAAACTGGCCTTGAGCTCACAGAAATCTGCCTATTTCTGCCTCCTGAGTGCTGGGATCCCCAAGTTTGGGAATAAGATTACTTGTAGAGGAATGTTAATTCAGAACAGGGCTGCTCTGGCAAGAGGTCACATCAAAGATTATCTAGGTTTGTGTGATCTGCTGGAATACAGATATGCCTTTAATATCAGGAGAGAGAGGCAAGCAGATCTCTTGAGTTCAAGGCAAGCCTGGTATAGAGCAAGTTCCAGGTATAGAACAAGTTTCAGGCAAAGAAAAGCTTTGGTCCAGGGGTGGTGGTACACACTTTTAAATCCCAGCACTATGGAGACAGAGGCTTGCAGATCTCTGAGTTGCAGTAAGCTCTGTTCAGGCAGTGCAGTTGAGTTAGTGAGTTGAGAGGCAGTACAGTGGAGGTAATCTCATGGCAGTTTACTTCATGGAATTTAGAGGCAGTTTTACTGGAAGGGTTTTATGGAGACAGGTTGAAGAGAGCAAGCTAGACCACAGGTGAAGACAGAAGGAGCCAGAGAACGAGGAGCTGGAATATTAGAACAGATTGCTATAGTTAGTTTGATGCCAGCAGAGCAATTCAGTCAGAAGCTCAGAGCAGCCAGTTTGAATCAGTCAGCTAGGACAACAGTTTGGGCCAGAACAGCTGAGTTGAATCTGCTAGCCAGAGTTCAGAAAGAGGTAGAAAGGATGAGCTTATTCAGCAGTGAGTCTCAGAGGTGGAAAACATTCTAGGTCTACGTTAGATTGTACAGAGGCTAAAAGCTTCCAGGACTAGGCCTAGGTTAGCAGACAGAGGCAGTAAGCCTTCAAGATGACAATAATATCAGGCGAATAAAAGTTAATTTTACAATTAATTTTTAAAATGTTTAAAAATGTGTTATCTTGGCCAAGGGATAGAGCTCAGTTCCTAAATTGACTAGCATATTGGTGTATATATATTTAATTAGTATATTCTCGCTGCACTACAGCTCAGTGGTGGAGTGCTTGCCTAGCATGTTGCTAGACCATGGGTGCAATCTCCAGTCCATCAAGTCTCTAGAGAGTCTTGTTTGTTTGGGAGCAAACATAGCGTCTCATGTTAGCATTGTGCCGTATCTGAGCTCTATTCATGAAAGTACAATGTATTTGAATGTGTGTACGAGTGTCTCTCTGTGTGTATGCATGTCTGTGTGTTTGTGTATGCGTGTCTGTGTGTATTTATGATTGTGCATGTTACTGTATGAGTGGGAGTGTTCGTACATGTGCTCGCGTGGTTTCTAAAGGCTCTATGAACAGGGTAGCTGAACATCATTTCCCTCTTTGTGTCTGTACTTTCTCTTCCAGCAGGGCTGGAAGTGGGGCCTATTCGGAGGAGGCCGGCAAACAAGCCTGCTTCCATACCTCAACCCCTCCAGTGCTTCCGGAAACTTCATGGAGACAAGTGATAATGTGGGGTGGAGCCGAAGCCTGCAGCAATATCCTGGCAGCTTCTCCTGGTGTTCCTGCTAAGTCCCTCCTTCCCTCGTCACCACCACAGAGATCAGTCTCATGATTCGGGGGGTGGGGGTGGGGGGTTGCGTCCACTTCATTTTCGGAAACATCCTTTTCGGTAGTGTAGAAGGGTTCAAACCCAGTCAAAGCTAGTCAGAATGCTTTCCCCAAGGGCTATTCACTTCCTGTCCTGTGCTTAATAGGTTCCTTTGGATCTTCTTTGATTCTACCATAAAAAAAAGCCTAGGAGCGTCACGTGGGGGATTCCCTTGAAGTGGTTGTGTCCCAGAGAACAGGCAGAGCATCTGTTTCCAGCCGTCCCTCCTGATTCAGGGTGCGCGCCCTCCTCCCTCCATTTTCTCTATGACCTCACTGTGGTTTTGCCTCTTTCTAACTCTTTTCTACAGATTCATGGAAGAGGCAGAAGATACCTCCAGGCCTGTTCCAGAGATGCTGTGAGGAATGCCCTCACTCTGTCCCACCTCAGTGCCAGGAAGCTGTGCAAGCATGGGGCTGGGAGAGACCACTGAAACGCTGTTCGCTGTTCTGATTTCCTCCGCTCTCTTCAGCTTTAATGCTTTCTCTCCACATTATGTAAAGTGAAGTTTTCCTAACTAGGCTTTACAGAACAAACCAAAATCAGTTTATGGTTGCTTGATATGGGATGTGAATTGCGGGGAGCAGGGTTCTGGAGTCGGGACTGGGCCTTTCTTGGGTGATCTTGGGGCACTCACTGTGCCTAGCAGTTTACAGTTGTTGCCATGTATGGAGCGATGGCCGTTGCTGTGGCGATCAAGGTTCTTTGGAAACCGACTTTCAAACACTGTTTTTGTTTCAGTTAGTGAGCACAGATCTCCAGTGAGACTCAGAAGAAACAAGATTTCCCAAATCCTGATGTGAGCTGGGTGGGGTGACAAAATCTTTTAATCCCTGCACCCAGGAGGCTGAGAAAGGAGGACTGAGGCAAGTTCATAGCTAGCTTAGCCTCCAGGTGAGACCCTGTCTCTGAAGAAACTGGGCCCCCTTCTGATCTGCCCAGTAGTTACATAAAACTCCAGTCTTATTTTATTTTTGAGACAGGGTTTCTGGCTGTCCTGGAACTTACTCTGTAGACCAGGCTGGCCTTGAACTCAGAGATCCCCCTGCCTCTGTATCCCTAGTGCTAGGATTAAAGACATGTGTCATCCTGCTGGCCTCCAGTCCTATTTGGGGGAAAACACACACACACACACACACACACACACACACACACACACACACACACTATCTTCTTAAAAACAAAAACAAAAAAAAATAGTAACTCAACAGTGAGATGAAATGCTGAAGCAGAAATTTTATCTACAGTGTTAGACTTGGAATCATTTGGAATCATTCTCCTTCTGTTAGGGTGACCTTCGGAGTTACATTTTATTCGAAATTTCTACAGGCCAGAACCAGCACGGACCTGAATTTATTTTATGTTGTTGTTATTATCTGCGCACCGCTGGGAATCAGACCTCCAGGGTCTTATCTATGCAAAGTGAGGGTCCTATCACTGAACTGCATTTATTTTTACTTCACTTTGGGGGGAGCTAGTGGTGAGGGTAATTCTTATGCTAGAGCCTGGTGGATTTATGCCCAAGGCTGTTTTGTCTTAGTTGAGAGAAAAAAAAAAAAAGTCTCATTCAGAAATGAACATTTCTTAAGATGGGTCCCTTATTACTTCTGTAAAACGTACAATCTCCCAAACTGTTTTAAGACTTTGAGTGGAGAGGGATCCAGAAAAGCACAGAAAAGGAGCGTGAGAGCCCTCCAAGCTGGAAGCCTCCCGCATCGCTCTTTGGGCATCTCGGGTCCTAAGCAGGCACAGTTTTACCGCGAAGGGCTGTGAGCGCCACCCGGACTCCGTTCCGCGTTCCCCGGCGACAATCCAGTTCGCATCTTACGGCTCCTGTCTGCGAGCCGGGAGCATAATGAATTGCCTTGACTCGAGCTTCAATCCACTTTCCTCGCTTAATATGCAGCCCAAAGTTTTGCGGCTCGCTGTCAGATGGTAGTGCTAGACTTTCACACTGCTCCCCAAGCCTCCGCTGGGGCTGTTTCCTCACGCGGAGTTGCAAACTTTAAGAAACACGGCTCCAGAAGGAAATCCACGCCAGGCTTTGAACTCCGCTTCTGGCTTCCGTCAACTGACACAGTTGCCCTTTTGCTCAAACTCGCGGCTCCAGTTCGCACTTGGGAGCGCTCGGCTGGGTGTCTGCCGCGGCGGGAGCGTGCGGGGGCCCGG
>NW_026591598.1:11866554-11884054 GCF_907164565.1 Psammomys obesus | reverse complement strand
ACCAGGACTGTTTTTGTTTTGTTTAGATTTTTAAAATGTATGTGAATTTGTTTGTCCACCTCCGTGAGTTTATGTGCACCAGATGCGTACAGATGCCAGAAGTGGCCAGAAGGTGTCTGATTCCCTGGAACTGAAGTTAGCGACGGTTGTGAGCTGCCTGATGTGGGTGCTGGGAACCGATCGAACCCAGATCCTCTGCGAGAGCAGTAAGTGCTCTTGACTGCGCCTGGCTGTCATCCTTGTCTACAGTTCCAGGATAGGTTTTTATGTTGTTCGGGGAGTTGAACCCAGGACGTTACACGTGCTTGGTAAGCGTTCTGCCAACCGAGCTATATCACTGGTCCCTAAGCATCCTTCAGGAAGGTCGTTCCTTTCCTCAACCCAGTCATAGATTAAAGATGATTTTTTTAGGGCTGGGCGTGGTAGTTCTTGGGAGACAGAAGAGGTGTATCTGCGTAAGTTCCAGCCCAACCTGGTCTACATCGTGAGTTCTAGGTCAGCCAGAGCTGCACAGTGAGACCCAGTCTCAAAAAAAAACAACAAAATATTTTCTTATAACAGATGATTAGGTAAGGTGATGATGTTATTTGACTTTGCTTTTATGAAATAAAGATTTGTGTGTGTTTTTCGTAGGAAGTAGGACAATCACAGTGAGGTTTGCCTTCATCTTTTTAATCACCAGTTGCATGTTTCAAGGGCTTAGAGGGTACCTATGTGCGTGGTTTATGTAAAGCTTTTTAGGTAGGTTGCTTTTAGCAGTAATACCTTAAGAGTAGTACTAGTTTATCATAATGAAAAAGTGAGATACAGCCTGGTGAGGTGGTACATATATGTGAGGTGGAGGGAGAAGGCTCAGGAGTTTGAGGCCAGCTTTGGCCACAGAGACCCCCCGTTTACAAAACAAAGTGGAGCTCCAGTAAGTAGTTCTGGATTTGATGGCAGAAGCATGGCTGTTAGTTTCTGCGGTGCACTCCACTCCAAACTTGTGGGAAACAGATTCAGGACTCTCCTGCATTTGTTACCAGGATGCCTACTGGCAGATATTCTGGGCTGGCTAGAATACAGAACAATTGGAGTTCTCTCAATTTAGGAGGGAAAACCACACTGAGACAGCACAGCTGTGGAGACTTCAAGTTTCTCTACTGGCCCTGATTGTGAGTGATGGGAGTTGGGGTGGTGGTGTGAGAGGAGAGGAAACAGCAAGGCTGATTTCTTTTATATTTACCATCATAAGGGCTTCTTAGTTGCAGCCCCTCCACCACCGTGTTGCAGACTGTGGCACCCAGCTGTGACCTTCATGTTGGGATGTTGGATCAGGCCGTACAGGTGTGATGTCAGCTACAGCAGGCATTTCACAAAGCAGTTAGTGAACTCTTTAAACATATGGGAGTAGGCTAACAGAACAATGGACTGGGCCTTTTCCTATTGTCACTCCTAAAAGATGGTACTGATTTGCTTTTAGAAGCAGCGGAGGCATGCAGATATGTTTAAAATGATGGTATTCAAGGGCCAAGAATGGTGGTTGACATCTGTATTCCCAGTACTCACAAGGCAGGAAGATCTTAAATTTAAGGCCAACTTAGGTTATGTAGTGAATTAATTCTAGGCCAGCCCGGAGTAGAGAAATCCTGTATCAGGGGAAAAAGTGTGGCGTCACATGCCGTAATCCCAGTGGGGAGGCTGAGGGACCCTAAAGCCTATCTGGTATTTGAGACAGCCAGAGCTATGTATATAGCAAGATCCTGTCCCAAACCAGGCAATTAAGTATACAGCATAAACTGATGTCGAATAGCATCCTTCCAGTGAACTGCGATTCCTGAAGCTTTGGAAGAGATTCTGGATTCCCTTTTCCTTTTTTCTTTTCTCCCCACCCCCCTTGTTTAGATTGGTCCTTAACTGCACACTGAGTATTGTGTTGCCTAGGAGTGAAAGGTCAGAGAGCTTACAGCTGAGGAGGGAGAGGGAGAGAGGCTTGGGTTCCATAAGACTGACCCAGGACGAGTCGTTTGCATTTTTGGTTAAACGAAGTTGGTGGACCAAATAATCTTGCTCTATGTTGAAACTGATTTCTTTTGAGTGTAGACGTCTTCTTCTTCCGTAACACTCCCCCCTTCCATTGTCTGTGTTCTTGTGTGTTTGTATTTGATTTTGAGATAGGGTCCTGATGTGTAGCTCAGAATGGCTTTCAGACTCAATCTTCTTGGGATCAGGCCAAAATTTCAGTAGTCTTTTGAAGCTATCTTCCCCTAGGCTTCAGGAACTCAAAAATTGTCTCCTGGGATTTGCAGGGACAAGCTAGAAGTTGAGTGCTACATAGAAGAAACTTTTTTCAAAACTGTTAATCTGTTTGTCATTAGCCATTTCACTTGGTTAGAGGTTTTAAAACTGAAGGAAAAATACTAGGCAGACCTCATAAGACTTGAAAACAGTTGCTTTAGGACCCGACGGAGACTTGCTGCTGGGGTGGGATGGGAAGTAGGTATTGATACAATTTAACATCAGCGTGCTGCTTTGAGGCAGGAGGGTGGGTGGGTGGGGAGGTAGCATTTAGCTCTCCCGGCTCAGTGTTTGGGCAGGTCTCGGTCTGGTTTGGGCAGTTGGTTGTAATCTGAATGCCTGGACTTGCCCTGTAAGTTTTGCTGAGAGAAAAGTTCTGAGCCTGGCACAGGAGAAACTAAGTGTTAGGCAGTAAATTCTTTAGGTTATTTGTCTTCCTCCTACCCTGGTTTAAGGAGCTACATGGTATGGCTTTCTGTAGTCCTGGAAGAGCGGCCCCCTACCCCCAAGCCCACCTAAATTTTTCTCATCTTGTTCTTCTTTTAGTAGTTTAGAAGTGTAATTTCAGCATGTTGGAGCTGTGCTAGAGGGAAGCTTGCCTCTACTGAGGAGGAAGAAAAGGTAGAAGAAAAGGTGTTTGATAATTCTCTGCTTGACACAGCAGCTTCTTCCTCTGAAGGAGCTGAATGTTTCAGAGCTTTGTGTAAATACTTGCTGAGCTGTCAATATGTACCCAGGAGGTTTCTGTAGTAAGATGTAAACGGTTCTATAGAATGTTTGACAGGCAAATTAATAAACAGTTTTCAGGCAAAGATAATGCTAGTCCCCTCATGAAGTAGAATAAAATAACCTGCTGAAAAAGGTACAGGGAAGAAGGTGGTGCTGCCGGGCAGGGCACTGGGGTAGAGAGGTTTGGAGAGGTGATCTAAAAGAACTACCAAGTAAAGATGCCAGGGTGGAAGGAAACCTGTGGCTTGAGTCCATGCTAAGTTGAAGACATGCAGTTCCATGGAGAAAGCCAACAGAAGTTTGGGAAGAGCGCCCCAAGTTTCATAGTGAAGTAAGTGTGTTCAAAAGCTTGGCTTGGGAGACTCCGAGTTAAATCCTTGTTCCTTTGGAAAAGGATTTGTAGTTTGGCATGAGCTCTTGGATTGGATTTACATTTCTGGAATACCAGAAAGGAGAAAGATACTGAAGGCTCAGTGTCAGCCTCACTCTCGCTCAGCTGTGCGTTATAAACTTAACTTGCTCAAAGGCCAGGCGTATTTATACAGTTTTTACAGGGCTTCTCTGTAAGACACATGGCTAAAATTCTTCTAATCTCCCCAGTTCTGGGTCAGTCAGCTCACTAGATCCTGCTTCAAGGGTTACTTGGGTAGAGTTTAGAAATTTCCATTTCAGATTAATATTTCTCAATTTGTTCCTTCAGTAATACTTTCTTTTTATGGAGAATGAAGAACCCAGTTTGGTAGCCTGAAAGGACCAGAATAATCTTGTCCTTTATCTACTGAGCAGGGCTTGGTGTCCCAACCCTCAGGATTTCTCTGTAGCCCTGGCCAGCCTGGGCCGTGTAGAGCAGGCTGGCCTTTCCTAAGAGATCCAACCGCCTCTGCCTTCCAGTTTCTGGGATTAAAGGTGCGCACCACCACCACCGCCCAGAGGTGGCCTGCACCTTCAATCCCAGAAACTGGAAGGCAGAGGCAGTTCGATCTCTGACTTTGAGGCCAGCCAGGGCTACATAGTGAGACCCTGCCCCCCCCCCCCAAAAAAAAAAACACAAACAAAAAACTAAATCTACCGATTGACATCAGTTACTTCACAAAAGGTGGTTTTTGTTGTTTGGTTGGTTTTGTTTTTTTAAATATCAGTGTCCTGTGAGAGCCTGTTTGATTCAGTTTAGATCATAGCAGGGAATATGATTGTAATTATGGCCCTGATAATAAATTTTAGGTTCAGCTCCGTTACACAGGCTATCAGGTTGTTTTAAAGCAAAATTAAGAAAAAGAGTTGGATGACTTGGCTTTGATCAGTATTGTTAAGTCATTTCCCACTACAAGATGATAATGTTGTTAGAGCTACAGTCTTATTGTTGAGAGCATAATTTCCAGATCAGGAAATCTGGAGATTCTAGTGGGGGTGAGAAATGGGCCCAAATACTTAACACTGATTAGGCACTAAAAGAGGATTTAAAAGGCACAGGTGGAGCCAGGGGTGTTGGCATAGGCTTGTAATGTCAGCATCTGGGGGTTGTGATGTGGAAGATTCGGGGCAAGAGAACTGTTTCACGTTCAAGCCAGCCTGGGGTACATAGAAAGGCTGTTTCAACCCCACCCACAGTCCCTTGGAAAGACAGAGGCAGTATCTGCTCTAAAGGAATTTAGTCGTTTTGGACTTAGTGCACACATCCAGAAATCATGGCAAAGTGGTTTTTACTGTGGATGTAGTCCCAGCTCAAGTCTATAGGCTAAAGGGCACAAGGAGTGAGGGGCAATCAATCAGGAGTGAGCAGGATTAGTCAGGGATAACTGTTCAGATTCATAGTATTTGACAAGCTTTTTTTTTTTTGGTGGTGGGGGGTTGTGTTTTGAGACAAAGTTTCTCAGTGTATCCCTGGCTGTCCTGGAACTTGCTCTGTAGAACAGACTGGCCTCCACTCACAGAGATCTGCCTGTTTCTGTCTTCTGAGTGCTGGGTTTAAAGGGGTGCACCATCAAGCCTGGCTAAAGCTAAATATTTTAAAAGGAAAAAAAAATTCAAATATTAACTTGTACTTTATCTATAGTGATTTCTAATTTCATGGGCTTTATAGAATCCAAACTGTGTAGCCATTCCTGGACCTCTAGTTTATGTTAATGTTACAGATTGATTCTATCCATAAAGTCCCTGAAAAGGAATGGTTGCACAGGCTGGTCATGGTGCCTCACCTGTAATCCCGGCACTCTGGGACGCAGAGGCAGGCTGACCTTTGTGGGTTCAAGGCCAGCCTGGCCTACAAAGTCCAGGATAACCAAGGCTACACAGAGAAACCCTGTCTTGAAAAGCCAGAAACAAAAAAACTGCAACAAAAAAGGGTTGCATTTGTTTCTGTGCCGGAAGAGGAGGTTGGATCTTTTGGAGTTGGAGCTACAGGCGATTGTAAGAAACCTGCTGTGGGTGTTGTGAACTGAACTCTGGAAGCACAGGAAGCATTCAGAACCACGGAGCCATTTCTCTAGTTTAGGACTCGTACATGGCTGTTATTTCTAAAGGGCTGGAGATGTGCTCAAGCTGATTTGCTGTAGACCTTAATGTTGTTGGTTGGTTGGTTGGTTGGTTGGTTGGTTGGATAAGCCTGACTACTTTGCTGTAGTCTGTTCAGAGAAATGTCCTTTAATACCATTTATTAGGTTGACTGTGGCCAAGAAACTCAGTGCTACAAACATGCTTATTCTTTATTGAGCCTCTGAAATGCAGTGATTGTGATTTCTCTTCCCTGCTTTTCCATGTGTGGGCCTGGGACTTTGTGAATGGTCGTCAGTGGATGCTTAATCGCCAAGTGTGAATGTGTGATTTGTGCCAAGCCACTACAAAAGTGATTCCTCCTGGAAGTGGGTGGGTTATACTGCACCAGTATGGAAGTGTGTGTTTGTGTGAGTGAGCGAGAGATTGCCATGAAGCGCAGAGGTCAGAGGGCAGTTTACCCGGTGGAGTTGGTGCTTCTTTCCACCTCCCTTTACATGGATGGTGCAGGGTTGGGTGGGAATGGGGGTGCTGAGTGTATCCTGTCAGGCTTGTTCATTAAGCAAACAGCCATATCCATTGAGCCATCTTGTCAGCCCTGCAATTATGGAATCTTGGGTTTTGGTTTTTTCAAGACTGTTTCTCTGTCCTGGACTCATTTTGTAGCCCAGGCTGGCTTAGAAACTCACAGCGATCCATTTGCCTCAGCCTTCCAAGTGCTGGGATCAAAGGCGTTGGGCCACTATAGGTACAATTATGGAATCTTATTTATTTATTTATTTTTATTTATTATGTATACAGTGGTTTGCCTACATGTACACCTCAGAAGAGGGTACCAAACCTTATTATAGATGGTTGTGAGCCACCATGTGGTTGCTGGGAATTGACCTTTGGAAGAGCTGCCAGTGCTCTTAACCTCTGAGCCATCTCTCCAGCCCACAATTATGGAATCTTGAATACAGATTCTAAGTATCTTTTCCATAGGGCAGTGGTGGCACATACCTTTAATCCCAGCACTTGGGAGATAAGAGAGGCAAGCAGACTCTGTGAGTTTGAGGCCAACCTGGTCTGTTTATACAACGATTTCCAGGATAGGGCTACACAGGGAAAACCAGCCAGCCAAACAAGAAATCTTAGAAATATCTCTTCCAACTTTTTTGCCTTGGGGTTTTGCACTGTGGGAAGGTGAATTTTGTATAGCTCAACATTGGGTATCATAGTTCATCTGTCCTGGATTGTAGGTACACAGGGACCTGAAGATGAGCTCCTTAATCCCACATTTGGTCTTTAGCTGTTTACTTTTTGTGTGTATCTGAGTGTAGGCATGTGCTTCATATGCATGCTTGCACGAGCCCACTGAGTTCAGAAGAGGGCGTTGGACCCCCTGGTTTTGCAGTTACAGGTAGTTGTGAGCTGCTGTGTGGGTTTTTGGAACTAAACCCCAGTCTTCTGCAAGAACAGTAAGTACTCATCATCACTGAGCCCCATTCCCATATTTTTGAGAACTCAAGTTAGGGTAAACATTGACTTAACTATTCAATGAAATTGTCCATCCCCCATTGAAGTGGAGAAAGGTTTTATCTTGTTTTTTTTATATTGCATGAAGGGGTTTTTGTTGGTCACTTGTGTATATCAGGAAGAGCGTCTTTGGACAGGTGGAGTATTTCCCAGTGGCTTCTGCATATTCTAAGGGTAGACCGGAGTTGGGAGAAGCCTGATGCCAAGAATGCATTCCAGCAAGCTGCAGTGGGAAATTCCATCCCTAAATGTTGACTTAAGTGTTGGTTATGGTACATATTAGAAATCACCCAGTAATCCAGGACAGATTTTTGACATCCTCCAGGAAGTTATGTTGATACTGGATCCTAAGGGGCTTTGAGTACCAGTCTATGTGCTCTGCAGGCCCTGAGTGCATTGCTTGAATCGCCACTCCCACCAAGAGGAAAATTTGCCAAGTACTGCCTCCTCCCCTCCCCCCAGTCCCCACCTTTTTGCATTTGGGTGTTCTTACAGCCTTGTTGTTTCTATGTTCCTAAGTCTGCAATGTTAGATATTAGATTTCTTTTTCCCTTGGCACTGGCACATTCTTGATTTTCTGTGGCTCATCACCAGCAGCCACGATTTTTATATGCTTTTCATCCTTAAACTTGTTAGGTTTCAGCTTGCTTGTTTATCCCTGTTAAAAGGACCCCACCCCCAGCCCACTCCCAAAGATCCAGCATAATGGCAGCACGGGAGGGTTGAGGGGTCGTTGTGATAGCAGTTATTTAAAAAAGCCATTTGCTGTGTGCTTGAATTTTGTTTTGCCTCCTTTTTTCTTGAGCGCACAGCATGCTCGCTGAGCTTTCCCGGTAAGAGTACATTTGGGCCTGGCTGTTTACTCTCAACTGACTCAAGTCTGGTGTACTTTGACTTTAAGAACAGTATGAATTTGGCTGTGAGGTAGAGGACTAAAAGCTGCTCTGTTTTGGCCACATCCTTTTGGAGCTTCTACTCATTGAGTTTCTTCTCTGGAGTGGCCATTACAGCTTTCTTCTTCATTCTTAGCAAACAAGGTCACCTAGGCAGAAATGCAGGACTAGTTGCTGTGTTTATTGCCATGTCTTCTGGCAATGCAGATGGCTTTCTTCTCTTTGTCCTGTAGACAGCATTCTGCTCTGATCCTGAGGTTGTGGAACTCACAGGCTGGTCCCACTTTATTCTGGAGCCTGAGACTCTTTATCATCCAGCTCAAATGACTTATGATTTTGGTTTTCAACTTTTACCTGGTTAGGAGTCTAGGTTGCCAAAGAAAACTCTATCATAATGGACTCTGGGAACAGTTTGTTCAAAACATTGCTCAGGGCTAGGCATTTTTACTAAGATCTTGACTTTGCAGTAGCAGCATGCTAAAAGTGAGCATTCATGACAGCTACCATGCACTGTGGACCTCATTCGTGCTGAGTAAGCATCATGTTTGCCTCTCATGAATTTCTTCATTTACTCTTTAATAAAATCCTGGAAGAGGAGCATTCTGTTCCTTTTCTTGATTTCCAGTCATGGAAATGGAATTATAAGACGTTCTTTAGGATAGCTGTCAGTTTAAGGTTAAGCTGGAAGTGGAGTGAGGTTTGCCAGAGTCATGGCTTTTTCATTTATTTAAGATGCTAGGAATCAAATCCAGGTGCTCTCGATGCCAGGCAGGTACTCCTGCCATTGAGCCATCCCCTGCTAAAATACTAGTTTTGCTTCCCTAAAATAAATCACTTAAGAACCAGGACTACTTACGATGTTTTTTTTTTTTTTTTTTTCTGAGACAGGGTTTCTCTGTGTAGCGTTGGCTGTCCTGTCCTTGGCTTTGTAGACCAGGCTGGCCTTGAACTCCTGCCTCTGTCTCTCAAGCGCTGGCATTATAGGAGTGCGCCACCACAACCAGCTTAAGACATTATTTTTATAATTGCCCAGGACTTTAAAGAAAAGGATTTTATTGTCACTTACTTGTGTATGTATGTGTTGATGGTCTGCCGCAGGTGTGTGGGCACCTGCAGAGGCCAAAAGAGGGTTCCCTGGAGCTGAAGTTAGAGGTGGTTGTGAACTGTCTAAAATGGCTGGGAGGAACTGACTGTGGGTTTTCTGGAAGCTCAGGGGCTGCTCATCACCACTGAGCAGTCTTTCCAGCCCTGCTGGGAACTCTAAATGAAATAAAAGACTGAATAGCTTCTGGTTACCATGACACCATACTTAGATGTTGGCTCTGTCTATTTCTTTCCTTTAAGGGTTGTTTTTTGTTTTTGTTTTATTTTTGAGACAAGGTTTCTCTGTGTAACAGCCCTGGCTGTCTGGTTGTGGACCAGAGATCCACCTGCCCCTGCCTCCTGAGATTAAAGGCGGGCACCTCCATGCCTGGGTCCATATAAGGCTTCATTATTCAGGGTTCATTCGTGAATGGTTATTACACTTGATTTATTGCTATCTTGTAGTTTCTGGGAAGAGAACTGGCAGTATTTGGTCCTTTGAGCCCCTTTATCAGGACAGACCTTTTAGACTGGGGATGGGATTCAGGTTCTTAAGATAGAATTACTTTTGTCTGAGTGACTTGTATTATGAAAATATTTATAGAATAATTACTTTTCAGAAACTTGGAGTGTCGGCTGGAGAACAAGGCATTACTGTAATTATTCGCCAGCGGGGTAAAGTGAACACAGAAGAGAAGGTTCAGTGCCACATACAAAGTTCCACAGGGAAGTCAGCTCTAAAATCCCGTCTGAAATTTTCTTTAGGTTGTGTGACATTAGACCAGCTACTTCTCTTACCCAGTATTTGAAACTACCTGATGAAAAAAAATACTTTGTAGGTTGCAATACGTACTAAAGGTAAACAAAAAGTGCTATTAGGTTGTGGAAATGCTTTTTAGAAAAAGTTTTCTTTTCTCTGTGTGTGTTTGGGGTGTGGGTGCAGATGTGTGACGTTGCACACAGAGGTGGGGAAAGAGCCTTGTGGTCCTGTTTCCCCTCTTTCCCCGTGGGTTCCAGGGGTCAAACTGGCTGTCAGGCTTCCATGGTCAACACTGCACTCACTAAACCGTCTTGGTGGCAGTCTTTCTCTTCTTTCCAGGCAAGGTCTCGTTACGTTATGTAGCCCAGGCTTTGAATTTGCAGCTGCCCTATGTCAGCTTCCTGAGGGCATGTCACTGTATCTGCCTGAAAAACTAAAAATTTGGCCTACTTTGAGACTACCTGGGTGGCCTTGTTTAGAAATTGAAACTCTGAACCCAGAACTCAGTGGTTTGCTGTACTTAGACTGTCCTGATGGACACTCACATTTAAGAAGTACTGAATTGTACGTTTACACTCAACTGGGCTGCAGGGCATATCTGAATTGCCTGAGGTGCTTCTAATTATACTGAATGATGAAAGTGTTACTGGATAGAGAAAAGGCAGTAAATGTGCTTGAAGCTGTGTTAGCCTCCATAGGCTGTTAAATAACAAACCTTGTAGACTGTGCCGCTTAAGCAGTAAGCCATTTGTTTCCCTCAGTTCTGGGGTGTGGAAATGCAAGGTTAAGATGTCAGCAGATTACTTTCTAGGTGACTGCTCTTGCTTCTGGTCTTAGTATCTCCTCACTAGGGCCTTATGTGCCATTAAAGGGTGTTAATCCTGGTGTCATACCATTGTGACTCAATCTAAACCCAATACTGCCCAGGACCCTACTTTCTCAAGCCATACCATTAGGGGCTAGGCCTTTGACATAGGCATTTCAGGAATAGCCAAACATTTAGCTCATGTAGAAAGTAGAAGGTCATCCGCTGTACGGTAGTGATGAACTGTGGGATCATACCCACATTTTGGTTTAAGACTGGCCTCTAGCTATTTTTCCTCCTTAGCTCTGCAATAAGGTGACATGGCAATAACCCGTATCTGTGGTCCTGGAAGTTGGAGGAAGGTAGAAAGACTTTGTGGATATGTCTGACAATCTGCAAATACAACCACGTTAGTGCACACCTAATCCTAGCACTTGGGAGATGATGGCAGGAGGATCAGGTGTTCAAATCCAGCCTTAGCTTCATGAGACCCTGTTTCCAAAAAAGATACCAGTATTATTAGAACACTAATTATTCCTTGTGTGATGGCCACCTGGTCTGACAGGATCTCTCTCACCTTTCTCTTCATTGACCAGCCTAAGTTTTTTCCATGTGTCCCTTTTGAAGTTCCAGCAAAGTAGAGTCCTAGCAAGTTATCACTGAAGTGGGTCAGCCCTGAAGTGCATTTGAGCTGAGACCTGTCTCCAGTTGTATGAGTTAATGTTGTTATTCAAGAGAGCTGTCCCCATTTGTGTGAGTTCTTGTTATTCAAGATTGTACTTGGCAGTGTAATGGAAGTTTCAGAAATGGTCAGTTACACCCAGTGGAGAACCATTGTTCTAATTCACATGTGCTTTCTGAAACATTTCATGTAGTCCAGGGATGTCTTTCACCCTAGAAACAAGTATACTATCAGATCTCCTTTTCCTTGCTGCCTGAGAAATGTATCATTAAAACCCAGCCAGTACAGGCTAGTGGTCTCCAGGAGGCCGACGGCCTGACCTGTGAATTGTTGTTTGTGTATTCAGAGGGTTATTTTATTTAATAGGAAGTTCTGCGCTTTGTTCATTTTCATCATCCTTCTTTTGGCTTTATTTCTTTGCACCCCTTCATCCCCTTTCAGTCCCTTATTTGGTTTCTAACTTACTAGACTATAGAACACATGGGCACTCTGGTAACTTTACCGTATTAGAGCTGGTACTGCTTGGAGCAGGACGTTTCGGGGAAGATTGCTGCTATCTTACCTCTTACCTTTCTTGGTATCTCACTGCTTACTTCTGTTCTAAAGGCTTGGCTAATTAGAGGCAGGGGTACTTTATAAACAGAAGTTCCTAACTAGTCTAAAGGGCAATATTAGCCTTCCTTACTCTTTGGGCTTCAGTTGGCACAGGACAGACAGCTTTGTGACAATCATGTTTTTCTTTCCAGTTTGTGACTCCAGTCCTTGTTCTCTAGTGCAACTTGGAACTGACGTCTCTAGAACCCTGCCGAGAACCTCAAGTGACCAATAGTGCTTTCATGATGGCATTTGGGTTTAAAATGAAATAGGATTGAAGTAGTTGGGCTCATCTGCCCAGACACGTACATTAAAGGAACATTCTTTGTGCTTTGAAATAAGATAATCTCTGAAGAATGTGTGATTCAAAATGGACTGGGAAGGCCAAAGAGGAGGAGATGGAAGAGGGTTAGATATGGTTTAGATTTTTATGGTTGTTTAATATGCCAAGTATCCATCCCAATATTACCAACTGACTAGAGTGCAAAGAAGGTGGACACTGTGGCTCACTCTAGTCCAGCGTATTTCTGGTAAAAATCTTGTTTTGTTTTGTTTTGTTTTGTTTTGTTTTTGACTCAGGGCTTTCTATGTATCCCTGGCTGTTCTGGAACTTGTAGACCAGGCGCTAGGCTAGCCCCAAACTCAGAGATCTGCCTGCTTTGCCTCCTAAGTGTGGGGATTATGGCAAAATCTTGACGCAGAGCTTTAATGCACATGTTCTTTTGATAGTGGCTGAAGGAGTGTGTAGAATATTCTTTTGACACTTTGAAAGGGGGTGGACAATTTGCTGAGCTATAGATTTGCCAATCTGCAAATTGCTGACCTTAAATGCTAGTATTTTGGCATACCTGGAATAAGGCTGATTTACTAAGATTGAGCCAATCTTTACCCTGTTTGTGCCTGTTGTAATATCAGTAGACCTGGGGTGGGTCCTCGCTGAAAAATTGGTATTTTAGGGCAGTAGCCCAAGGTACTTCTAGGAATTAGTGCAGTAAACACAGTGAGTGGCATTGCTACTACTTTTTGGTATTAAAGTATAGTACTTGATTAACATGTCTGTGTAAATTAAGTTCTCTTTAGTGATGTGCTGCAAATACCGTTTTTAGGATAGGAAAAACTTTGGCAAGAGATAAACTGTAGTTAGGTTTGGTGTCTTTATTTGTATGTATATCCCTTCCATGTGTGCTCTTAAAAAAGAAGGGGGAAGTTTTTGCATTTACTTGTTTGTTTAGTTGGTTTTGAATGCTGCCTACAAACCAGATACCAAAACTGGAGGAACATTTTAAAACTAATCTGAAGAACTTGACAGTGTTTTGTGTTCTCAGAGGTGAAGCTGTGTGCAGGTTAGAAGACCTTTCCTCTATATTCTTTTTCTGCCTTATCACAATGAAATATGACACTTAAGAACGGGGCTGGCGAGATGGCTCAGAGGTTAAGTGCACTTGGCTGTTCTTCCAGAGGTCCTGAGTTCAATTCCCAGCAACCGCATGGTGGCTCACAAACCATCTATAATGAGATCTGGTGCCCTCTTCTGGCCTGCAGGTGTACATACAGGCAGAACACTGTATACATAATAAGTAAATAAATTAAAAAAAAAGAAGAGAGAATGGCAGAGGATACCAAGAGAACTGCTACACTCTACCAAGTTTGTGAGTTCATCCATACCAATGTCCTTTCCCTGGTGGAAGCACCAGAGGATGGCTGTGGGAGGAAGTACCTTTCCTCTGACGGCAGGTCACACAGATCACCTGTGCAAGGGCCTTGTTTTGGTGTTATGTCATTTTGTACTTTTAAATTCCTCATTTAATTGTCTATAATGCTTGTTGACATATGACCTAAGATAAGCATGAAATAGTTGGGGTTTGGCAGCATAACTCAAAAGGACCTACCTACGTGTGCTAGTCTGCTCTCCTCAGCCAGCAGGTAGTCACTAAGCAAGCTGCACCACTGTCCAGCGGTGAGCGGTGTACACGGGGCCCCTCTCTGCGGATGTGTGCAGTGAGGAATGGTAGTGAAGAATAGCAGACAGCAGGGTGGCTCTACGTAGAATACATCCACTAGAGGGAAAAGAACTCTTGGGAGATTTATCCTCCAGCATTGTTTTTATTTTGTTTGCTTGTTGAGATGGGCTCTTCTAAGCCGGGGTAACATGGAACTCACTCAGTAGTCTAGGCTAGCCTCAAACTCCCAGTGATCCTCTTGTCTTAGAAGAGCCACCAGGCCTGACTCCAACTGCTGCTAGCTTTTGTATGTCCCGGTTAGTTGTTCGGACTGGCAGTGGTCAGTTCTGACTGCCTCTCTCTTGGTTGCTCCAAGGATTCAGTTCTGTTAAGTGGAAGTTGTAAGTTACTCCTCGGTGGTGGTGCAAACCATTTTCCCGTGTGGAGCTGCACGGCAGGGCACTCGGACCTTTGCTCCCAGGCAGTAAGTGTCAGTAGCTTTAAAACGATTCTGCCACCAAAACAAATAAATAAAGAAGCAAGGCTTTTCATACATTTAATTGTAGGCACTTCCACTGGTTAGTGATGCCCTGTCGAAACTGTCTGTCCTGTCACAGCTCTTCCTTGAAGGAACTATTGAGCAAATTCCTCTGGGGAAAAAACAGACCGAAAAGAGGTGTTGCTTTGGATTTGCTGACTAATTTGTGCGTTGGTGGGTTTTTTTTTTTTTTTAAATTTAAGATTTATTATTAATACAGCATTCTGCCCACATACCAGATCTTACTATAGATGGTTATGAGCCACCATGTAGTTGCTGGGAATTGAACTCAGGACCTCTGGAAGAACAGCCAAGTGCACTTAACCTCTGAGCCATCTCGCCGGCCCAGTGTGTTGGTGTTTTTAAAGTTATTTCAAAACTTTATTTTAATCCTTATTTTGCTTTTTTTGCTTTTGAAGGGTGTAAGGGGAAGAAGCGATTATGTAGAAGTTGTGGTTACTGTACATATTGGCATTCCTAACAAGCATTTCACCTAGTGTATTTAACATTTGAATTGTCAAATATCTTTGTTAAACATGAAAATTAAAAATTTTACTTATTCATTTGTTGGTAGTTCATGGCCTGTATAGAGGTCAGAAAACAACAGAAATTGCTATGTGTTTTCTGGGTGTATGGAGCTCATCTTCAGGCTTGGTGGCAAGTGCCTTATCCTAATTGCCTGCCCAAAGTTTTGTGTTTGAGTTAGTGTCTTGCTCTGTTGCCCAGGCTGACCTTGAGCTTTGCAGTCCTCTGCCTTGGTCTTCTGGGTAGCTGGAATCATATATATAGCTAAACGTGAGGTTTAATCCTTGTACAGATAGATGATCTAATGGCACTTGCTGAAGTGCCTTAATTTGATCACCAGTTAGTCTCTAGTTGATTATGTGAAGCTTTTGGTCTTGAATGTTTGGGGTAAGTGTTAATTGTTCTCGTTTCTAAGCTTTGCTGCTGGAAATTTGGGACTCATGCAGGATGAAGATAGCTAAGGATGCTAAATGACAGACCCAGCATTGAATCACACACAGACCCATAGCTTCCTCCTGGGCTTACATCCTGTCTAGGTACATACATTAAGCAAGGGCAACTACCATCTACCGTCTTGTGCAGTAATGGAATGGGAAGAATTAGAAACTGTAGAAAAGTTCAGGGTTTGCATTTTAAATGTTTCACAGGAAAGGGCACACTGAAGTCTGTCTGGTTAGGGGCTGCGTTTGTGTATGTTGAGATGGTCTGATGTGGGTCAGGTTGGCCTCAGCTCTTGCTGAGGATAAATTGAACTTCAGGTCCTCACCCCTCCTGCTTTTACCTGAGTTGCTGGGATGACAGCATGGTTGTGTCGTGCCCCCCACCCCCCCTATGCTTCGATGGAAAGTGACCTCGGTTCAGTTTCAGTCTTGAAGAGCTGATTACCATGAAAGATGGGTCTCTGTCTGGGAGAAGTGAGTGTTCACTTGACTCACTCTACCCCTCAGCCCCTGAGGATGCAATAGTAGTCCCCCTTCTGATTCGTGGATTTGCTTTCTGAGGTTTTAGGGACCAGCAGGCTATTTCTTTCTCTTTAAAAATACTCGATGGAGAACTCCATGTTTGAGAGACAGATGTCTGTTCACTTATTTTATAATTTGGTTGCAAATGACTCATTGTTAACCTCTTGCTGTGTGTAATAATAGAAATTAAATTTTTTCATAGCATGTATGTATTGAAAAAAACGTGTTTATATGTAGTTTCAGGTAGGGAGGGACTGTTGTACAATTATTGCTATTCTCTTTCTCAGTTATTTCGTGCTGCCTCATATAACCAAGAAATACCTGTTGTTTTGTTTGCTTGTCTTTCCAGTGCTGGGAATCAAATCCAGGTCCTATGCTACACAAACACACCCTTAGTCCCTCTTGTGTGTGTGTGAGCGTGCGCACGCGCGCGCTCTCCTGCCCGTGCAAGTCTGTGTTGGGCGCCTTCCTTTATCATTTCCCATCTTACTTTTTGATAGTATCTTTCACAGAACCTGGAGCTTGCTGTTCTGGCCAGCCTAGGTCTCACCGTCTCTGCTTCCCCAGCGTTGAGTGAGGTTCCGGGCATGCAATCCTGTGCTTGCTTGGCTTCTTTCTCCGTGGGAGTTGGTGATCTGAAGTCAGTCTTTGTACTTGTGCAGCAAGCACACGACCCACTGAGCCAGCTCTCTAGTATTATTTAGTTATTCCTTTATTTGTTTTCTTACGTACATATCTACATATTATTGATTGATTGAGACAGTTTCTCACTTTGTAGCCAAGCCTGTTAATCAAACTGTAATCCTGCTTTGGTCTCTTTGGTGATAGACAAATGTGAATGAAACACCACGTCTGGCTATTCTCTAGTTTTTCTGTTCTCTCTCTGTGTGTGCCTGGGTGTGCTTGCATGCGTGTGTATGTGTGTGTGTCTGTGTCTGTCTGTCTTGAGACAGTGACTAGGCTTGCCTCAAGTTCAGTGGAAACCTCCAATTGATTTGTCTGCTTCTCCCTCTATGCCAAGTTACCTTTCTATTCTTTTGATGAGGAAACTGAGGGACAAAGAAGTTAGAAACCTGTGGGCAGAGCTTGTAATCTAGCTGCCCAGGGTGGCCAAACAGACCCTCAGCGCATGTCTTTTGTCTCTGTGTAACAGCCCTGGCTGTCCTTATAGACCAGGCTCACCTTAAATTCACAGAGACCCACCTGCCTTTGTCTCCCTAGAGCTGGGCTTAAATAAAGACCCTGCCAGGGCCTTTATTCTTATAGTCCTATATTTTAAGCACGATCTGAAGACCTTTTCCTTAAAGTAGGAAACCTTGCATACAGCTCTAGCTTCCAAGATTTTATGCTAGTTGAGGTGAATAAGAGAGTAAGAATAAAGATTTCCAGATTCTTACTCTTGACCCTGACCTGTTGTCACTGATTGAGAATGTGGATGGTAGGATTGGGTCAGTACTATAACTTGAGTTAAAATTAATTCACTCTTGCCTGCTCTCCCATGAAGCCTCTGTAAGAATGGGATTGGAGCCCACCTCCTCTGTCTCTGAGTACTCTCCCCAGGAACTTGGAGACTTGTCTTATCCCTGAGTTGTAAACAAGGGAGCTCCAGATTTATCAGATGACCTTTCGGTTTCTGCTGTCCTCTTGGGTTCCTGCCGGTTTTTTTTTTTTTTTTTTTTTTTTTTTTTTTTTTTTTTTTTTTTT
>NW_026591598.1:11775452-11866454 GCF_907164565.1 Psammomys obesus | reverse complement strand
GGTTTTTTTTTTTTTTTTTTTTGTTTTTTTGTTTGTTTTTTTTTTTTTTTTTATGGCTGTGTGTGTGTGCTTTTTGAGACTGGACTCACTTTGTAGACCAGGCTGGCCTGGAACTCACAGAGATCTGCCTGCCTTGTCATCCAGAGTGCTGGGATTACAGGCTTAATCATTTGAGAAGAAGTATTTTTCTTTTTTTGTCTTTGTTTTGTTTTTTAATTCCTTTTTGTTTTTGTTTTTTTGAGATAAGGTTTCTCTATACTGTAGTTCTGGCTGTCCTGGAATTTACTAAATAGACCAAGGTGGCCTTGAACTCAGAGGTCAGCCTGCCTCTGCTGGGGTTAAAGACATTCACTTCTGCACCCAGCAAGAGTTTTTTTTTTTTTTTTTTAAGAAATTGCTTATTTTCCTTGGAGATCTATAGTTGGAAGTAGGAGAATTGGGCATGTAAGTTCAGTCTACAGAAAGCAGTTTTCCTCGTTGCAGGATGAGCCTTCTCTCTGTAAAAGGTAGCTGATGAAAGAATTTTCTCGTTTGTTGGGAAGCTCATTAGTTTGGTGCTCTAGGTGCTTTATTTGAAATATTCGTTCTGGTGCCAGTGAAGAAGTAAAATAGCAGCCACCTGGTTGTGGTTTTTCTGGCATGCTTCTTTTGGGTGGCCAGCTGTGAAGTGGTTATTACAATTGGCTCTCATAATCTGTAAGTTTTACTAGATGGTTGGTCTCCCTGTCTAAACCTTGCTAAGTTTTCTATGCTCCTTTGGTCTGGATAGGGATCCGTAGGCCAAACCGTTTCTTATTTTGAGTCATGAGTGTAGCCTTTTTTTTTTTTTTTTTTTTTTCTCTCCTGTCTATCTGGCAGTGTAACCCAGGCCATCCTTGAACATGCTGTGTCCTGTGTGTTGGAATTACAGGCATGGGCTTGTTCTGTGTTATTATGAGGTAGTGTGGGTTTGGAAGGATGGGAAGGACCTTAGGTCTGGTTGTAGTCTTTACCTGGTATGTTGGAAATGTACTTGTACTGAGCTTGTACTCAGCTCTTAAACACAGGGGAGTTTGAAAGAACTTAAGACAACAAACTGGGCTCTTGGTGGGGAGGTAAGAGGTTTGCAAACTAGCAGCTACACAGGCAGGTGACCACTTTGTTCAGAACTTGAATGAACAGGCATGTCAGTTTATAAATAATGAGGCTCCCAGGCCAGCTGGGTTTGACTCTGTATAAAATGAGTATATGTGAGGAGATTGTCGTTTTTTCACCCTCCGTAATTTCCATTTCTTCGTGGATGAGATCACTCTGATAAGGTGGGTTATTGTCCTGGCCTGTAGGCATGTTTCCCCTGTTTCCTTTTAAAACAAAATGCATGGCTGGATATGCTGTCACTACCTGTAGTCCTCAATACTACTGATGAACATTTGAGCCAGAGTTAGAAAGCCTGGACAAGACAGCAAAACACTGCCTCCAAAGAACAAAAACAGCATGCTGTCCCCAAAACCCCGGTAGAGCCCCATTTTAGGAGGTCTCAGCAGAGAAATGATGGGAGCTGATTTCATGGGAGCCTCTTGAATTTGGGTAGGAATGTGACCAGTCATCAACATCATAGTGATGGAGGGGGTGGAGGGAGGCAAGGATAGTCTAGAGCAATAGAGAAAAGGGACAATGGAATGACTTATGCTGGTCAACTTTGGGGGAACAAGGCTGTTCTTGCAGGGCAAGTCTCCTTAGTCCTAAGAGCTAAGTGATTTCCGTGGAGCTGGCAGGGAAAGTGAAAGCCTGTTGGCTGGGCGAGGCCTTAACGTTTGTGCTTATCTCTGCCTGGAGTGCCCCTAACAGAGGAGGGTCCCCTCCAGGAACTGATCAACAGCTGCTGCCAGTCCCTAGAATCACAGGAAGCGGAGGCCTGGTGCCTTTGTATAGGAGCTCTGCAGCTAGACAATAGTTTGTGCTGGCGGGGCCATGTGGCGAGTCACGTGACCTGGGGCTGTATTCTGCTGGGGTCCTTGCCCATCTGTTCTCTCGGCTCTTTCTGGGTTATCAGGCGCCAGTCCAAGTCTTCCCAGGCAGCCAGCTCCATGGCCAGAGATTACGAGCACTAACCTTCCTGGCAGGGGCGGCGTGGCTTCGAGTTTATGCAGATTAGCCATGTGTTTCTCACTTCAAGGCGGGCCACAGGAAAAGCCTTTTCCTGTGTTTGGCTCTCAGTGGGCGGTTCCCAGCTCACTGTACTGGGACTCAAGCAGCAGGCATGCACGAGAGGGATCACAGTACACTGCCCCCCCTCCACCTCCAGTGCTACGTCACCACAACACAACCACTCGCGCTCTCATACTGTTGGTGTCATTCATTCGGTGCCAAGATTGCTTTAAAAAATTCCCTTGGCCCCAGTTCAAACAGGAGTACAGCTGGGATGTGTTAGATTTTAGGCAGTCTGCCCTCAATTTGAGATGAGTTATAAATAGCAGTGCCGACTTCCTTAACTACCGCTCTCTGAGGTAAAATGCAGGTTAATTACTGTGGGAATCAATTAGGGGGTTCTTTCGGTTAAAGAGCCAGGGATGCATTTTTTATTGTTATTATTAAAACCCATAAACAAATCTGGCCAGGAATAAATTGAAAGCACAAGAAGTAAGAAATAATATTTGGAGGTCCAAAACCCAAGGGTATGGCTCTAGGTTTGTCCTGGCACGGACTAGTTGGCCTCTAGAGTGAAAGCACAAGTGTGTGGCTGGTTTGGACTTCTCCTTTCCGACCATGCGTGCTATTGGCAGTCCCTGACCCAACCCTCCTTTTATTCTTTCTAGCCTTTGGCACTGCTGAGCATTAAAGTTGGCCCTTACCTCCACTCCTGGTCACTTCCTCTCTGCATCTTTGGCTTGGGACTGTCGACTTCCTCTCAGACTTTTATTTCAGGGTCAGAGTTTGTTTTTCCTGGTGCCACTACCACATGTTGTGGGGCGTGCTCTCTCCTGGTGCTTGGAAGTATCAGTACTTGCTGGTCTTGGCTCCTTTCTCAGTGGCTGATGGTCAGATAGAGAATTTGCAACTATGTTGAATCTTTTGAGTGTCCTGAAACACTCGATTATCTGACACTTAACCCCGTGAACCTTAAAGCCCATTTTGTTACATTCAGCAGTTGACAGGGTCACTGTGGCTTTCCTTGTACATTAAGAACTTGTGAGTGATTCCGGTAGCCACCTGGTCTGGAGGAGCTTGTGATTCCATTTGCTGGTAGCGGGGCAACCCTGCAAGGGTTTGTACTGGATAATCGAGGCTGAGCCCGCTGAGCATCCTTGCCTTGGACGCTCCTAAACTGCATTCATTTCATTTGTCACGCAGTTCGCAACTTAGCCAGTGACCTGGAAGGAGCTAAGTGGCACACTGACGTGTTTTCTTATGGCTCTCTCCCCCCCTTTTTATTTTTATTTTTTTGTGAACGTAGGAGAGTATATAGCAGGGGGCCTGACTTTCCTGATCAAGGGCCGGCATTTTCCTCTCAATTATGTGTCTCTGTGGCAGAGCCTTTGCTTTTGAAGTGTAATCACAGTAATCTACTCCTGTGGTTTCCCATTGAAAGGATTTCCTCTCTGTCTTCCCAGAGTGGAATCTCTGGCTCTTTTGCAGCTACGGTTTGGTGTTTCTCCTTTGTGGCTGCTGACGACTGATACTGACTTTTTCTACTTTACATGAAGTAGAAATTTTTCTGTTTCAATAAAACTGATCAATGAAGATTTAATGTTATTCTCTACTTTAAGAGACTGGATGGTGCCCTTTTTTTTTCTATAACTGAAATCCACATCTTTCACAATATTTTTAAATGTCAGAAGTGTGAACAGATTCTCCTGATACGAGACCAGAGTAGTCTGGTTGTTTGAACTGAAAATATTTTCATTTGCCTAATAAGCTACACGGTCTGTTGATAATGATAAGCCTTTGGTGAGGGGGGGGAATGAATTTGACCCCCCCCCCCATGTCAGTTTCATTTTGAGAACTATTTTTGGACTGTCCTATTATGAGGCCAGCATGGTCTTATTATCCTTAGCCTTCCAAGTGCAGGGAAGGTCTGTGCTGCCGTGCCGCTGGAAGCTTTTGGGGTTTGGCCATGCCTTTGGGGCTGGCTAGGCATTGGAACTGTCTCTTGATACAGGCTGGGTTATCTCAGAATGTCCTTGTTCCTTCATGACTGGTTAACTTCCTCTCATCTAATTCACTCCAGTCCATTTTTCCTCCTCTGCCCCCAAAGTCATAACCTATATTGGGGTTTGAGGATATCTGTTGCCTTATGGCTGGATAGTTTGAACTGGGCTTTCTCTCTGAAGTATCCCTTACCTCTTTCTTACAGTAGACAACATTGCAGTTGAACAGTTGTCCAGCCTTTTACCAGGGGTATTTGAGAAGACTTTTATCCCAGAAGTTAGCCAAAGTGGTAGAGTATGCCGGTAATTCCAGCTATTCTGGAGCCTTGAGCGCCCAGGGATTCATGTGCAATTGGGGCAATGTAGTGAGGTCCCATGGCATTTCACAACAAAGCAAGCGGGGAGTGGTAGTGTACACCTTTAGTCCTAGCAGCCCGCAGCTCTGAGTTTGAGGCTAGTGGGATCTACAAAGCGAGTCCAGAATAGACAACACAGACAGAACAAAACAACATAACAAAAATAACAAAGCAAATAATTGGACACAGAAACATAGCCAGTTCATCGGAGTAGTTAGTCACTGCTGTGAAGCCTTAACGATGGTTTGCTAAGTTTACATAGGTCCTGTAGAAGTGTGAGAGATTGAAGTGTTCTGGGAGTAACCTCACGTTGCATGTTGAAAGATGGAGTTATACTACTAGAAGCCATGTAGGTCTGGGAATGTAACATCGGGGAGCACACACAGGCCCTAAGTTCAGTGTCCAGTACTTGTGGCTAAAGACAGCAGAATCAGGAACCAGTACATAAAGCTTGGAATATATGATATTGGGAAGATATTTAAATACAGACACCGCAGGAAGCTTATTTTTGTCTCATTCTGTAGCTCAAGCTGACCTAGAGATTATTTGTAGTCTTTGATTTGTGTGGAACTCATGGTGATCCTACGTTCTGAGATTATAAGCCTGAGTCACCATACCAGGCTGCGGGAGCCTGTGTATTATGTGCATTTTTGGTAATTTGAACTAAAGCATTCAAGGCCAGACAGTGACTTTAGGATTTGAACTTGTCTATGAAATTATTACACTCTTTACTCTTCCCATATGTTAGTATTGTGTGGGATTTAATAGGAAGTTTGGAGCCATATTTAGCAGGAAGTGATAAATTATTTGGAAACATTACTCTCAAATTACATTGTAGTATAATAGCCACCAGCCATATGTGATTATGTGGATTTAAATTAATTAAAAGTAGACAGGGAATACAGATTACTTTATAGAGTAGTTGTCTTAACATACATTTTGCTCTGGTTGAGCCCAAGCACATATAACCTAGGTATGCCTTTAATCACAGGATGGAGGAAGGCAGGACAGTTCAAAGTCCTCATTTGCTTGTTTGAGGCCATCTTAGGCGGCTTGATTGAGACCCTGACTTGAATAAATAATCAATAAGTAATAAATTAATAAAGAAATACCAAGCTTAGTAGCACAAGCATATGTTCTACTTACTCCAAAGCTGAGGCAGGAGCATCAAAGTGTCAAGGTTAGATGGCTCAGCTATTAAGAGCATTTGTTCTTTCAGAGGGCTGGAATTGATTCCCAGCAATTACATGATGGCTCACTACTGTCCATAGCACCAGTTCCAGGGGCTCCAACACCCTCTTCTGAGCTCCGTGGGTATCAGGCATGCACATGGTGTACAGACAGATATTTGAGCAAAAAAAAAAAAAGAAAAAACAAAACAAAAAAACACTCATACACATAAAATATAGAAATTCATATTTTTAAAGTTCAAAGTTAGAGTCTCACTAAGTTGCCTGGGCTATCTAAATAGAAAGTAAGATGAGGTGTCAGTGGTGGAATAGTTATTCAGCATGTGTGAGGCCTTGTGTTCAAGCCCTAGGACTCCAAAATTGAGCAAGTATGCAAATAATAAAAATAGCTGGGCAGCAGTGGCGCAGGCCTTTAATCCTAGCACTTGGGACAGAGGCAGGTAAATCTCTGAGTTTGAGGCCAGCCTGGTCTACAGAGTGAGTTTCAAGACAGCAGGAGTACTCAGAGAAACCCCATTTTAATAAACAAACAGCAGCAATAGTAAAAAAACAAACAAAAAACAAAACATTAAAGATAAGTGTGGCGTTCCACACGTTTAATCTCAACACTCTAGAAGCTAAGGCAGGGGGCTTGTCAATTTGAGGTTAGCTTGGCCTACATGGCAGCAGAATCTGTGTAGGGGAGGATGCAAATAAATGAGCCCCCAGTTACAGTTCATGTTTTGAGTGTGTAAATAGTAACACATCACAGTCAGTCCATTTTATTGAGTAGTGCTTTTCCTGGATCACACTGGTTCCCAGCCAATCGTCTATATCAGAATCACTCTCGGATCCAGTAGGGGGAGGGGCTTAAACTTCTACACCATCAAAACTGGAATCTGGAGGCCTGGAAAATTCTGATGTGCAGCCCTTGTTCACAGCCACTGCTGTAGAAGCGCCATAGTGACAGCATGGTAGCTACTGCTGCTGGGTTCTGGGCAGGCCTAGGCTGACAGATATCCAGAGCATGCTGGTCTTTGTTCAGAAAATGCTGTGTCTTCAGTTGAGGGCCAGCCCCTGTAGCCTGGGAGGAAGTGAGGTGTGATGTGTGGCATTCAAAGGCCCCCCATCCCCCACCCCGTGGTCTTTGCTTCATTGCCAGTAGTATTGGGGAAGATTGTGGTATTTCTCACTAGCCCAGTTTTTGGTAAACTGTCCTAAATGTCCCCAAAAGTCCCGAAATAACCCACGTAGGTGTTAACATTCTGATTGGGAGCATTATTGGGTCTTGTGATGTAGAAGTTCATGTTCTTGGAAATAGCTCTGGAATAACTCTGAATGTTAGTGATTTGGGACACAGTTTTCCTCTGATTCTTCACAGTTTGGTTAACGTTTTAGTTGAAATTTATCCATAGCCTGGGAGAACTCTGCTTCTGCTTCATTTCATTTCTCTCAGGGAAAAAAAAAAGAAAAAACCAACACACAACAAGAACAACAACAAAACCCCACAGTCTGTAGTGCTGGCTGGCCTAGGACTCCCCTGTGCGCAGACCAGGCTGACCCCGCCTCTAAGGAGCTGGGAGTGCACACCACCACTCTCCCTCCACTGGCTTCTGTCTTGTTGTTGGTAGTGGAGAGTCCTTCACAATAGCTTTACTTCCTCCAGCCTAAGAGAAACACTTAGGGAAGAGGAAGGCAGAAAGGAGGAAGACGCTAGTGACTGTATAAATGCACCTTAATCTTGGAGTGTGTCTTAAATTAGTAAGTGATTTACCGTTTATTGGATAACAGAACTAGAAAAAACTCTAGGGGTGATTTAAATTTTAGGCTACTCCAACCACCCATAGTTTTAGCTTCTATCCCCCCAACACCTGTGACTTGAACCTAGGACCTCATACATGCTTGCTAGGCTAGTTAAGTGGTCTTCTACTAGGCTTTGTCCCCAACCCTGTGGCAGTGCTTAAGTGTGGACTCTGGACCTGTGACCTCATGATCATCAAGGAACTTGTTATGAATGTGCATGTCCTGGGCCCTATTTTGAACCTTTTCAGAATTAAATGTATTTATACCTAGAAATCCTGTATCTCCTACTGTTTGAAGTTTTTTATTAAGCCCTGAGTGTATTTGAGAGCTATTTAGAAAAATTCTCCCCTCTTGGTATCACCAGTATATACAGGTACATACTCTGCATCTCTCTGGCTGAGGAAAGTCATCTGCTCCAGCAGGACGAAACTATGTCAGACAGTAAATGAGCTGATTGAACCTGTCCTACTGCAGAGGGCTGGAGAGTCAATTGGATTGACTGTTTAGAGACGGGGTCTCAACCCCAACTCAATTTTGCCAGAAATTCCTTTTGTAGCTGGGGGTCACTGACTGCCGACCTCCTGCCTTAGCCACCTAAATTCTTGGATTGCAAGTGTGAGCTAGAAAGTTTGTACAATGGGCCTGTGCTTTGAACTCTTGTTGTTATGTTTTGTTCTTTTTGTTGTTTTGAGCTAGGGTCTCATTTAACTCAGACTGGTCTCATACTCACTTTACAGTTTAGGCTGAGCTTGAACTCCTGATCTTCCTGCCTCTGCCTCCCAAGTGCTGCAATTACAGACGTGTGCCACCACACAAGCCTGTTTTTGTTGCTTGCTTACGTAAAGATTTCTCTTTATTTGTGTTTCTTTGTGTTTGTGTGAGTATATGGCACACATCTATCTCTCTGTGTGCTGCCTGTGTTGGCATGTGTGCCTGCTGAGACCAGAAAAGGAGGCCATTGGATCCCCAGGAGCTGGAGTTACAGATGGTTGTGAGCCGTCCAATGCTGGGAACCAAACTCCTGAAGAGCAGGACATGCTCTTAACTGTTGAGCATTTCTCCAGCCCTGTATCTTGTTCTTTGAAGAAAAAAGATGCTGTCCCTTTTTTTATTCACGAATGGAGATAGGGTTTTGTAGTGTAGCCCTATCTGGCCTTGAACTCAGATTTGCCTGCTTCTGCTACCTGAAAATTAATTGGGATCAAATGTGTACGCCACCACTGCCTGACTAAATTCAATTTTAAATGAAATGGACTTTTTTCACTTGGAATATACAAGACTCCAGATTGATTACTGTTCTTTCAACAACTGTTACTTAGCCTGTTGCTCATTTAAAGAAAGTATAAATTGAACAACTTTGTGGCATAGCACCTCAAACATGCAAAGAAAAAGTTTCCGTTAATGGACTGTGGGATTAAGTATCTCCCCCTACCCCTTTACGTTCTCTAGGGTGTTGGTGTGTCTTGGTTCTTGAAGCACTGAAATAATCGGTTTTGGTGTTGAACTAGGTTCACTGTCCTGTCCAACTAAGGAAAATGTTCTGTGTTCTGACCTGTCTGTGCCACGCACATGTTAATTGCTCTCCAGCTGGCGCTTCTCTTGACTTTCTAGTCGTCATACTTAGAAAGTAATTTTTAGCCTCTGAATGCTTTCACGTGTCGTTATCATTTTATTTATGAAAATCTGAGTTGTGAAAAGGATTAAGTGACCACTGTAGGGTTATTGGATCTGTCCCATTACTTTTTCATAGTAGCTGCTTTCTTCTGTGGCATGTGGACTTTAAAAGACCTCTGATGTTCATGTTGGCCAGAGGCCATCAAAGCTTGAGGTTAATGAAAATGTTCTTTATTTTGTAGTCCTCCAGTCCAATGGATCAGATGGGAAAGATGAGACCTCAGCCGTATGGTGGGACTAACCCATACTCGCAACAACAGGGACCTCCTTCAGGACCGCAGCAAGGACATGGGTACCCAGGGCAGCCATATGGGTCCCAGACTCCACAGCGGTACCCAATGACCATGCAGGGCCGGGCTCAGAGTGCCATGGGTGGCCTCTCTTATGCACAGCAGGTATTTGATGACTGACTACCTTGATCCTCTTTGCTGTCCGCAATTGGTGTGTGAAGTGTAGGATCAGAATGGCTTCCAGACCTCTTGATAATGCTCATAAGAACAAGATAGCCCACACCATTCTGTGTATGTTCCATGTCTTCTGTCTGTCTCCACATATCTTGGGATTTGAACCCAATCTACCCTATCTTTCTCTTGACCAGGCAGGTCTGTCTTTGGGAGGTGAAATGGTGTCAGGGCCATGGCTGAGCACTTGTTTATTGCTGCTGCAGTAGAAACCGTTTGTGCCACTTGCCTTGTGGGTACAGAGGTCCTTCACCTTTCTCACAGCCTTTGAGATCAGCTGCCTGGGTAAAGAGAATGTTTTGGAAGGACTTAGAGTGAAAGAAAAGGTGACTGTAGTGAGCAGAAAAGATGCCAACAGTGCTGTTACATATGAGCCTTCCTCGCATGTTGCTCAGTCTGCTTACCCATCCTGTTGTTCTTTTCCTTATTTTTCTGTGCTGAGAATTATATCCAAGGCCTCAAGCATACTAGATAGATTCTGCTACTGAGCTCTACTCCTAGCCCCTGCACTGTCATTTTTTTTTTTTTTTTTTAATTACTTACATTGCTATTATTTACTTAGGGGTGAGAGTAAAATGACAGGTCTAACAGCAAGGACATTGTTTTTTGTGTTGGCTGATTTTTTTTTTTTTTTTTTTTTTTTTTGCCATTTATGTTTGAGTAAAGCACCAGAAGAGGTTAAAGGACAGTGGGTAAAGACTGAAATTATTTCTAAAACTTTAAAGAATGGCTTTAAATTCAGAAAATACGCTTTCCCTTTCTCTCTCTCTCTCTCATTCTTTCTCTTTCTCAAGTTCTTTCTTTCTCTCTCAATTTCTTTGTGTAGCCATGGCTGTCCTGACTCTGTAGAGCAAGCAGGCTGTTCTTGAATTCAGAGATCTGCTTGCCTCTGCCTCCTCAGTGCTGGGACTAAAGGCATGTATCAGCACTGCCCAGCTATCTTCCTTGTATGAGAAAACTGAGAGATAACATGAAGTAACCCCCCCCCCCCCGAGGCAGAACCTCACCCTTCAGGCTGTCCTCTAACTCTAAAATATCTCAGAATGAATGTGAACTTCTGTTTTTTCTGCCTATGGGCCACCAGTGGTGGAATGGAATTAGAGGCAAGCTGTATCCTGCCTGGTGTATGTGGCTTGGAGGACTTTGTGCATGTTAGACAAACACACTAGGTGAGATAGATATATATATATAGCCCCTGAATATTTTTAAAATGAAAGAGAACCATAGTAGTTTAGTGATTTGTATGCTATCCACATTACTAAACACTAGGCCTTCAATTGTTTGACCCAGACTCCTAGTGCCTCTTCACTGTGGTTAGGATAAAATTCCTAACATAAAACCAATCTAGGCCATGAGAGAAAGAGTAGGCTCACCAAGGAAAAGAACTGATCTTAAACTCATGTGAGCTTCATCAGTTTTCAGGAGGTGAGTTCACTCTTACATTTAAACAAGTTTGCTGTTCTTTCTGGCTTAGTTCTTGAGAGGTGATAGAAGAACACTGAAGCTTTGCACAAGATAGAGCTTAGCCACCTTCCATACACCTTCCTCATCTAGGTGAGTCAGTCCTAAAAGTGTCTCTTCTTTTCTTGCAGATTCCACCTTATGGACAGCAAGGCCCCAGTGGATATGGTCAGCAGGGCCAGACTCCATACTACAACCAGCAAAGCCCTCATCCCCAGCAGCAGCAGCCACCTTATTCCCAGCAGCCCCCCTCCCAGACCCCTCATGCCCAGTCTTCATATCAGCCGCAGCCGCAGCCCCAGCCCCAGCTTCAGTCCTCTCAGCCTCCGTACTCCCAGCAGCAGGCCCAGCCTCCACATCAGCAGTCCCCCACTCCATACCCCTCCCAGCAGTCCACCACACAGCAGCACCCTCAAAGCCAGCCCCCCTACTCACAACCACAGGCACAGTCTCCCTACCAGCAGCAGCAACCTCAGCAGCCAGCATCCTCGACGCTCTCCCAGCAGGCTGCATATCCTCAGCCCCAGCCTCAGCAGTCCCAGCAAACTGCCTATTCCCAGCAGCGCTTCCCTCCACCACAGGTAGGATACTCTGCCTCCTGCCTTGCCTGTGCTCAGCCAGCGGCAGCTGACAGCTTGCTGTATGCAAAACCAGTTAAACTCTGGATAAATGTGCTGTTGGGATTGATTGAGCCAGAAAAGTTAGAGCCTTTTTAACTGCATAAAGACCAGTAAATAGTTCTTACAATAAAAATAAAGCAGTGGGAAATTCTGTAGACAGAGAGAACCGCATGAGGAAAGTCACTGACACCAATGATCTTCATGTTTGGGAAAATTGGGGAAATAGTTCATCTGCCAGTACTCAGTTTAGACAGGGTTTAACATCAGTTTCTGTCGTTTTTAAAATTAATTGGATCCATTCCTTGATAAGATACTGAACTTATAGTTAGTTATATTTCTGCTTTTAACCCCAAGAAACGACTCCTTTGGCGTAAACGTAACTAGATAACAATTCCATCAAATTCCACTGCTGACAGTTTTTTTTTTTTTTTTTTTGTTTTGTTTTGTTTTTAAGTTTGTTTTGAGACAATGCCTCACTATGTTGCCCAGACTGGCCTTTCACTTGCTATCCTCCTGTTTCAGCCTGCCTAGTGCTGGGGGACCACAGGCATTCACTCCCAAAACAGGCTCACTGTTGACATTCTGAAGAGCCATTGCTTAAGTTTTCTTCTTGTTAAATAATATATGCAATTGTGCTTCTCACACATGACTCCCCTGTGTAAGAAAGCAGCGCATCACAGCTCTTTGACCCTCAAGTAAGCTTGGCTGGTCTCTCTTATTCTTGTGTATAACGGGGGTTAACCTGTATGTATGCCTGTGTGCTCTGTGCGCACAGAGGCCAGGAGAGGGGGTTAGACAGTGTAATGCGATTTACAAAGGTTTGTGAGTTGTGAACTGTTTGCTGGGAACTGAACCCGGTCCTCTAAGAACAACAGAGGGTGAGCCGTCTGTCCAGTAACAGCCTGGTTGGGTGGTGGTCTTTTGTTGTTGTTTTTGAGGCAGGATTTTTGGGTAATCCTGGCTGTTAAGGAACTCACAGAGCTCCATCTGCCTCTACTTCCCAAATGATGAGGTTAAAGGTATGTTTACCATTCAGAGCAGGCTTCTTAACACCTTTTTTGTTTTTTCTTATAGGAGCTTTCTCAAGATTCTTTTGGGTCTCAGGCATCCTCAGCCCCCTCAATGACCTCTAGTAAAGGAGGGCAGGAAGATATGAACCTGAGTCTTCAGTCAAGACCCTCCAGCTTGCCTGTGAGTATTTCTAACACCTGTAAAGGGTGATGGTATAGCGAGGAGGAAGCTGAAACCAGAGTTCAGGAGTTTTGGTGGCATTGATGAAGCTGTTCAGAGTCTGCCTGTGGGGGGTTAGGTGTGTGACCTGTGTGTAGGGTTGTTTCTAGACAGACTCTGGTTTCCCTATGTAACTGAAGCTGCCCCTGAGTTCCGAATCCTCTGCTTCTTCAGAGCACTTAGGCCCACATGTGTGCCAGCATACCCAGGTTCTGGTTTGTTCTTTTTGGTTTTTTGTTTGTGTTAGGGTTTAACTGTGTAATAAGCCTGCCTGGCCTCAAGCTCAATTGCCTGTGCCTTCATACCCAGCTTTTGTTTGATTTCTAAAAATCTTTGGCATCTTATGTGTGAAGTAATTAATATACGGGAAAGAGAACATATAGATGTTATAAGCACTGTTCTCCACAGTGCAAAAGAAATTGTTCTGTGGGGGGGTTTTGTTTTTTGTTTTTTATATTTTAAGTGTAAAAAATTACCTTGTTTTACTTTTATGGATGTAATCTGAACACATTTCTGTGTACCACATGAATGCCTTGTACCCTTGGAGGCCAGGAAAGAGTGTTGGATCCCTAAGGACTAGAGTTTCACATGGTTGTGAGCCACTATATGTGTGCTGGGAATTGAACTCAGATTTTCTGTCAAGAGCAGCCAGAGGTCTTAACTGCTGAACCATCGCTCTAGTCCCTGTTTAAAATTACTTTTGAGGGCTTAGGTTTTATGTTTTTGGCTTAGCATTACTTCAGGAGGTGGTGTCCTGGGGTGTATTCATGCTTTCATTATGACATTGAGCATGAGTTGGGTAGAAGTGGTTTTTCTGGTGATGTTTTTGTGTGGATGTGTGCTTTTATCTACTAGAATATTTGATGCCTAAATACTTGTTTTTGGAGTCAACTGACTATACCCCGAGAAAAGCAGTAAAATCTAGAGCTTGGGCCATAGGTGGACTGTCAGGATGGCTCTCCTACTAAGCGTGATAAACTGATTTCCTCTGACCTCAGGTGTGCTGTGGCACACCCACATAACCTAAACACCCAATAAATAAATGCATGTTTACAAAAGATATGTACTATCAAGTCTATATCCTGTAGCTAAGTCATTACTTTTCTGTGCCTTTTTTCCCCATCTATAAAATGAACTGAAGCTGCTTTAGAGGGTGGTAATTAATATGCTGACTAATAGAGAAGAGCCCATGGTGTGTGGAGGCGTCGTGTCCAGTGTTGCTGTCATCTCAGCATACAGAAACAGCTTGGCACATACCTGTTGCTTAGTGTAGGCTTGTCTGTTCGTGGCCTTACTACTGCATTTGGACAAAGTCTAAGCCTCTAAAAGTGAATTTTTTGGATACAAAATAGTTGTCTTTCAAATCTCATAAGTTAGTAGGTTGCCCACTATTACAAATCCTGTTTCAGTTAGAAAATGGGAGTTCAGCGACATATGCTCAGAGAAGTCTTTTAAAAGCTTGAGATGTTATGGTGGCTGTTACACTAGCATCGGGTAACCTTAGCCAGGAGGATCACTCTTGAGTTCAAGGCCAGCCTTGGCTATAGTGTGAAAGTCTGTTTCTGACAAACTATTGAGTCTGGTTGGATATTTGTAGCCTCTGGTTATTCAGGCTTTTGAGAAAATGGCATTTCGATCTTTTTTTTTTTTTTTTTTGTCAGTTGTTATTTTTTTGAAGCAGAGTTTCAGTGTGGATGTATCTCAGGCTGGCCTTTGACTTGTAATTCTTCTGCCTCAGCCTCTTAGGTGCTGAGGTTATAGTCATAAGCAACCATCCTCAGTGGCTTCTAGAACTTTAAGGAACATAGAACACACACACAGTAACTCTTCATGTACCATGAAGCTTCCCATGGCTTGCCCTCAGAGCCACTGAGGCATAATCTTAATAGGAGAAGCTCTACAGAGACTTTGTCCAGCCTTTTACAGCCAAGAGAAGAGCTGTTACAGGATTTAAAGGAAGAAGTGTCTGCATAGAACACTCTTTTTTTTTTTCCTCAGGTGAATCTCCATGGTTCTGGTGAGACTGTCTCATCAAAACAAAACCAACCCACTTTTAACCTTTCTCATCATGGTCTACCAATCTTGCCAATCTCAATGAACTTGATTCACTTTAAAGTTTTGACTTAAATTTCAATTTATCAATGTGTGAGTGTACACACATTTCAGAGGACACAAGTGCAGGTCAGAGGACAACCTGTGGAATTGATTTTTCTCTTTCCACCTTTACATGGGTTCAAGGGATCATGCCCAGGTCACTCGCATCGTTCAGCTCCAAATGCTTTTAACTCCTGAGCCACCTCACTGGGAACACTCCCTCAATCTGGGTACTGTGCTGTTGTGTGTGGCAAGAACTCAGACCAATGGATTTCTGTCACTACTATAACCTTGCTGACCTTCAAAAGCTTTCTTGATTCTGGTGACTGTTAAGTTAGAGGGTTTCTCTGTGTAGTTCAGGTTTGATCTGATGACTTTTGATTGAAAAAATATTTGGTATTTTCCTGAGAAGGATCATAGGCAGGTGCTAGTATGTCTTCTAAGGACTGGGAACCCAAAACCTGATTCAGTCACTGAATGAAGGTTAACCTTCCAGGAATAGGGAGAGTTGTCTTTCTGGGAGTCCCAAGAACAAGTACTATTGCCAGGTCAGGGTTTCTGCTATGGAACCTGCCATACAGCTCATATGCTCAGTGTTAGAAGCTCCACCAGCTCATAGGTGAGCTGGTCAACACTTGTGGTTTTGGTTTTTGGTTTTTAGTTTTTTGGGGTTTTTTTGTTTTTGTTTTTGTTTTTGGAACAGGTGCTGTTGAATAGCCTCAACTGGCTTTGAACTCATAGCAATTCTCCTGCCTCAGCACCCCTCTCCCCCAACCAGTTGCTGAGGTGTATGTGTCACCAGGCCTAGCTGTCTTTTGTCGTGTTTTGTTTGTTTGTTTGTTTTGTTTTGTTTTGTTTTGTTTTGTTTTGTTTAATTCTGCCTGAATCGAGACATGCCAAAGGTGGTTATTCTTGGTGAGGTTGGTGGGGCCAGGAAACACTCACATCTGAAGAAGTCAGAAGCCAGAGCTTCTATAAGACTCTTCCTTCCTAAGCCAGCTGTTAAAGGGTGTGTAAGTCTGCTAGTTATCTTAGTTATCTTAGTTCAGTTTCTGTGGTAAACACCACAACCAGAAGCAACTTGGAGAGACAAGCGTTTGTTTCAGATTATAATTTATAGTCCATCCTGAAGAGAATTTTAGGGAAGGAACTCAAGGCAGGAACCTAGAAGCAGGAATTGAAGCAGAGGCCATGAGGAATACTGTTTGTTTGTTTGTTTGTTTGTTTGTTTGTTTGTTTGTTTTTACACAACTCAGTGCTGGGAATTGAACCCTGATCTTCTTGAAGAGCAGTTAGTACTCTTGGCTGCTGAGCCACCTCTGTAGCCCGTGAGTTAATTTTTCATTAATTTTAATATAAAATCTAAAATATTTTGAATTTTATGTATTTATTTTTTAATATATTTATATAGAGACGGGGTTTCTCTAAATTACCCAGGCAACCGAAGCATGGATTGTTATGCCCCTCATCAGCACAATCTTTCTAAGTATAGGTTTGAAGTAGGGCAGTTTTTTTATCAAGCTGCTTGAACTACCTTCAGCCCTATGGACCATGGTCAGGACTTTGAGCACCTCTACTCCTTGTTTTCGTTGGTCTCTGAGATCTCATGTGTTCTTAATTTTCAGACCTTTGCACACACTCTTATTTCTCACACTTCTTCTCCAGCCCCTTCTGTTCTCTTCTAGTCCATATCTTAAAAGTATCATTTCCTCAGAACTTCTCCTTAGTCCAAGTGTCAGGACACCTTAAGTAACTGCTATGATCACTTAATTGACTAAGTGTAGTTTTTAGTTTACTCAAGAAAATCCCTGCAATGTTTCAGAGTGAACAAGTATAAAGAATAATTCAGTAGCCCGCCATTGTGACGCACACTGTAATCCCAGCACTTGGGAAGCAGAGTCAGGTGGATCTCTTATGAGTTCGAGGCCAGCCTGATCTACAAAGCAAGTCCAGGACAGCCAGGGCTACACAGAGAAACCCTGTCTCTAAATAAATAAATAAAATTCAGTGTCCGGACAGATAGTCATCTTTAGAAAATCTCATATAGCTTTCTGGGATTACTTTTCCTTCCTGTACCCAGAAAAGTCATTTCCTTGCTTTATGCTGGTAGGGCATTTTGTACAGTAAAGCCATTTATTTAAACAGCGGCCTCCTGGAGGGTAGGCAGCTTCTTACTGGCCCCTATGCCTCCTCTACCTGTGACCTGAGTCTAAGACCAGTAGCCATTTACCACAAATAGATATTAAAGTAATGTGTTGGAAACAAGCAGGTTCATTCTGTCTTTCTGATTTCTCTCTTTTAAAAAAGCTTTTTTGATGTACATTGGTGTTTTGCCTCCATGTATGTCTGAATGAGGGTGTTGAAATCCCTGAAACAGGAGTTACAACAGTTGTAAGCTGCCATGTGGGTCCTCAGAACTGAACGCAGGTCCTCTGAAAGAGCAACTAGTTCTCTTAATGGCTACATAGGGTTTCTTTGTGTAGTCCAGGCTGGACTCAGAGATCCACCTGTTGTTTCCAAGTGTTGGGATTACAGGCTTGTGCCACCACTGCCTGGCTCACGGTTATTGTTATTCTTGCCTTTATTTTTAGATAGATCTCTGTGTCCTAGACCAGCCTGGAACTCACTATGTATGTAATGCTTGGATTATAGCCATGAGCCATCATGCCTGGCTTAGGTTAATTTATTTATTAACACGTGCTTACTTGAGGCTGACTGGATGAGTCTAGCTTAGTACCATCATGGTGCCTGGCATATGATATAGGTTCCCAATTTATTGGAAACATGAACCTGAAGAATGTCCATAATAAACAATTAGTGAAAAAAGAGGCCATGAATTTGAAGGAGAGTAGGGCATATTGTTTGTGTGTGTGTGTGTGTGTGTGTGTGTGTGTGTGAGAGAGAGAGAGAGAGAGATTTGGGGATGGGGGAAGGGAGAAATGTTGTGCTTAAATTATAATCCTCCAAAATAAATGAAATGTATAATATTGCTGTGTGTCGATGGGTATGGCTTGGTCATGTTACCACGTTGTTTTTAATGCTAGATCAAGGCACATATGACAGGTCCAACTTTATTTTAGAGGGCATTTTATTTGTCCTTTCTGATCATGGCCTTAGGAAGTGAGATTAGGGCTTGCTACTCATCTTGTGAAATAGCAGCCATTTTGTATAAAGAAGATCCTTGTGAGAAGCAGGTGAGGTCTTTAATTTCCTTCATTTGTGGGCAGAATCTTAAGAAACTGGTCTGGAAACTGAAATCTGACCTGTGATTAACTTGGAGCTGTGGGGCTATTTGGTTGTTTGGACAAAGAGGAGGGGGCCTTTGGCAGGGTCTCGGCCATGTAGCTTTGGCTGACCTGGAACTCACAGAGAACCACCTGCCTCTGTCTTGGATGTTCTGGGATTAAAGTCATGTGACACTTAAAAGCGGCCAGAATTGTGTCTTTAAAAGATTCTGTTTAGACAAGGCTGCATCCATATCAAGTAGCTCACAACTGCCTGTAACTACAGCTCCAAGGGATAGAGAGGGAGACCTGGACATACTACTGGCTGCTTCTCGTAAAACCTCTTGACTACCTATTGTCTATAGGTTTAACGTTATAACATAAAACTGTGTTCGTGTTCTGAAGGATAAGGATGGGTTATGTGTACATGTATATAGGGCAAAATTCACTAAATAGTACAGACTGGTCTTGATGTTATCATCTCCTCAGCCTGTCCAAGGCTGGGCCTTCAGACATATGCTAACATGCCCAGTATTAAGAAGGGTCCCTGGTGTCTGCAGCTACCAAAGGAGGTTGTTGAGTCCCCATGGAGCTCAAGTTGTAGGTGGTTAAGTGCTGTGTGGGTGCTGGCAAGTAAATCAGTTCCAGTTCCTCTTGCAAGACCAACAAGTGCTCTTCTGCTGGGCTAGCTCTCTAGCCTTCTACTTTTTGTTGTTGTTGTTGGTTGTTGTTGTTGTTGTTGTTTTGGTAGGTAAGTTTCCTGTTCCTGGAATAAAACCTGGCACACATTTTACTAGAGTTATGGTAGAATACAAATAGTTACTAACAATTGGATGTAGGTGACTTCTCTTGGAGTCTTTAAGCCCATGAGTCTAATCTCTTCAAGAAAGCTTTGTGTGTTTTATTAGATCAACAGTTGCCTGGACTACCTTGTGATGAGGACCCTCAGACTCTGCAGAAGTCAGTGATCCATTTATGTCTACATGGATGGGCCTGGTGGCATAGCCTGTGTGTAGTCTCAGCTGTTCGCAAGACTGAGGCAATGGGGTTTTTAAGTCCAGGGCTTGCCTAAATAACTTACTGAGATCCTATCTCAAAAAAATAAAAAAGCTGGCTGGGACCGGGGCATGGTGGCTCATGCCTATAAAGCTGGCTGGGAGCAGAGGCAGGCTGATCTCTTGAGTTCGAGGCCAGCCTGGTCTACAGAGCGACTCCAGGACAGCTGAGGCTACACAGAGACACTCTGTCTAGAAAAACAAAACAAAGCCAGCTGGGCATAGTGGTGCACACCTCTAATCCCAGCCTCCTGCAGAAGAGACTGACAGCTTTAATCCCAGTACTCAGAGGCAGGAGGATCACCACATTGAGTTGAGTATGCACTGTGTGTAGATGTATCTGAGAAGTTGGAAAGGAAAAATTTAGCTGGACCAGAGGCCAGTAAGGAATGTGGTCGGCGAGCACTGAAGACATTTAGGGCTTTGACAGGCTTCTTAGAGTGAGAAGTAATAGAGAGGAAGAACATCAGGTCAAGGTCTGCAGAAGGTGTTTGTTTAGGGTTGTTCCTGTTGTTTGCTTGATTTTTTTTTTTTTTTTTTTTTTTAAAGATCGCCATTTACTGTGCACTGTTTCTTGAAAAGGCTCATATCCGAGAACAAGGAAGTAAAAGTTAAACTGTTAGGCCTAATTCTGGCAAGAGGTGTAAGGGTTTGCCCTGTCTATCCATTTGCATAGTCGTGTACAGGGAAAAAAAAATTATAGGCTTGAAAATAAATCTTCTGTACTTGCTGTACGATTTAAAGACATTGATGGTCCAGTTAGATCGTTGCAGGGAAGAGGAAAGGAGGAAAAGAATCTCATTAATAGGGGAAATTCATTTTCTAGTCCAATTGTCATTTTTATGTTGTAGTAAGATCTAGAAGCATGCCTAGTTACTAGTCAGAGATGAAAGACTAAAGCTCGGTTAAGGGTAATTCTGGGTAGTGCTGGAAAGCTGTCATGCATGGTAGTTAATAGTTAAGCCCTGAAATGAAGTAGACATCAGAGGCTATGATAGAGTAGAGAGAGAGGAGCCAGATGGAGCCCTGAACAATGCCTGTAGTCACAGGTGGAGGAAGCCAGCAGAGATGGAGAGATCGGCATAGGACCAGGATTGTATATTTCTGGAGCCAAAGGAAAGGGGAAAATAATCTGTATCAAGCTTATATCAAGAGAAACAGACAGGTGGATTTGTCATGAAGTATTTTTATTGGGATCCTTTATACATAGGAAAAGGAAATGAACAAAGGAATGGTGAAGAGCACTCTTTGCTTTTCCCCTCCCTCCCTCCCTCTTTTCCCATCTCATACAGTAGCCCTGGCTAGTCTGGAGCTTACTGATGATCCTGCTTCTGCCTACTCAGTGCTGGTGTTATAGGTGTGTACCTCCACACACAGTGTAGAGAACCAAGCAGGAGAGGTGGCTGGCTGATCAGCCTGAACTCCCTGCTTCATAAGACAGAAAAGGAAAGGGGAAAGATGCTGGGGTTGGAGAGGAAAAGAGCGCTGGCACTATTTATTAAATTAACCATAGGGTTGTGTTTTTTTGTTTGTTTGGTTTTTTTTATGTTTATTTTTCTTGGATGTTGAAACTATCTTTAGATACCACTTAATGGAGCTGGAGAGATGGCTCAGTGATATTACAAACACTTGTTGCTCTTGTGAAGGAAGACCCAGCTTAAGTTCCCAGCTAACTCCGGAGCTAGGGAATCCACTGCCCTCTTCTGACCTGAAACACAGGCATATGTGTGGCGTACACACATTCAGTCAGAATATTCACACACATGAAATCAGTCTTAAAAATGAAAGCAAACATTTGACTGAACATAGTGATAACTATATTAGCCCTTATGGACTGTTTGTTTTTTAGTTTATCTTGTGTGTAGGTTGTTTTTCCTGTTGCCTACATGCACAGGTATGTGCCTCACACGCATACCTGGTGCCATGAGTCCCCTGGAACTAGAGTTACAGACAACTGTGAGCTGCCATGTGTGTGCTGGGCATTGAGCCTGGGTTCTCTGGAAGAGCAGCCAGTGCTCTTAACCATTGAGCCATCTCTACGGCCTCTAGGCCTCATGTTTTGATTCTGTGATGTCTCAGTTTGGACTGTGTATTCTAGAAACTAAAGGAGCAATGCTATCCTGCAAAATCTGAATCTTAGAAGGTAGAAGAGGAAAAAAAAAAGAAGAAGGTAGAAGGGATACCTGAAAACACTGATAGCCCACGGCCACAATCCCTGGAAGGCAGCAATTGAAATGTATGCATTCCTGTGTCATATGTACCCATTCCTGTATTATATGTGAAAAATATAAAGGTCATAATCAAAATTTGAATCCAGCTCTGATATTTCAAGTTAAACATTTTTTTAAATCATGCTACCCAGTATAATAATGTCATAGATGATCTAATCATTTGTTTTATTTGTCAAAAAGGGATCTCTCTCTCTCTCTGTTTTTTTGTTTCATTTTGCCTTGTTTATTTATGGTTTTTGTGGACATCATTTCTCTCTGTAGACTTGGCTTTTCTGGACTTGCTTTGTAGACCAGACTGGCCTTGAACTCACAGAGTTCCACCTGTCTCTGCCTTCCAGTGCTGGATTGAAGGCATGAGCCACAATGCCTGGCACCCCTGGAGTTAGAGACAGCTGTGAACTGCCTTGTGGGTGCTGGGAATTGAACCCAGGTCCTCTGGAAGAACAGCCAGTGCTCTCTAGCACTGAGCCATCCCTCCAGTCCCATATTTTTAGTTATTTACTTTTATTTGAACGGGAATTTTTTTCATGTATATCTGTGCACTCACGCATACTGGCTGCCTCCAGAAGTCAGAGGAGTGTGTTCCCCTAGGACTGAAGTTACAGGTGGTGTGAACTGCCATGGGAGCTGGAAGTTGAACTCAGGTCCTCAGAAAAGAAGAGCTGATGGCCCTAATTTCTGAACTGTCTCTCTAGTTCATCTTAGTCTTACCTCAAACCTCAGATCCTCCTGCTTCTGCCTCAAAGTGTTGGCATTATAGGCATATGTACTCTTCTGTCACACTCTGCTATGAAACATTTATTAGGTTTGTCCTATGGGAAGGACAATGAATGGGTTTCCATTTCACTTTTTAGAAAATTAGATTGATATATATATATATATATATATATATATATATATATATATATATATATATATATATATATATGCCTTTGTGCATTATCAAATAAGCACTTTGCTTTGTGGAGATCAGGACATTCTTTGGGGTTCCAACTATGTGGGCCCTAGGAATCTAGTTTAGGTCCTTCAGGCATCTACCTGCTAAGCCATCTTTCTCTCTTGCATTTTACTTTTGTTTTCCCAGACCTTGTAAGTCATGGATGATGAACTATGAAAGGGCAACTTGACAGAGCTGCCCCCCAGGGTAACCTGTGGAAATTGCTTCAGGGGAGAAGCCATCTTGAGAGCTGCAGACAATAGGCTAGGCTAGGGCTAGGGGTTTGGCTCCTTGGCTCCTGGGTGTTAGATGGGGGCAAGCCCTACCTGTACAAATATCATGGTTAATGCTAAGTTAAATCAGATCCCTACTACTCAGAGTACTGGCCTGTGGTGAGAAATCGCCTGGGAATGCAGCAGTTTCTCAGGCCATATCCATAACCTATTGGTCTTCTTTTCCTTTCTTTCTTTCTTTCTTTTTTTTTTTTTATTATTATTTTTATTTTATGTACCTTGGTGTTTTGACTGCATGGGTATCTGTGTGAGGGTGTTGGATCCCCTGGAACAGGAGTTACAGACAATTGTGAGCTGCCATGTGGGTGCTGGGGATTCATCCCAGGTCCTCTGGAAGAACAGACTGTGCTCTTAACCATTGAGTCATCTCTCTAGCCCCCCCCCCTTTTTTTGAGATGATAATGTAATTACATTATTTCCTCTTTTTCCTTCTTCCCTCCAAATCTTCCAGTGTAGCACCCTCCTTTGATCTATTTCAAATGCATGGCTTTCTTTTCTTTAATTGTTGTTACATATTTCTGTATCTCAATCTATTGAGGGGAAAAAGAAATAAAAAGGAGAAGAAACATGACGGGTCCTGGGTATGTTGGAGGAGAAAATTTATTGCAGATATGTAGGAAAGCTGAGCTAGAGGCAAGGGCATCTGGGAGAGTGGACATGACCATCCGTGAACCTGGGTCATGCAGAGTGGAGAGAGCAGGGAACCAGGTGCAGCAGCCAGAAGGCCTAAAGGTACAAAGAGCTGGTAACCGAAATAGTTGGATTATATAGGGAATCCCAGCTAGGAGAGCCCTGTAACAGGTAGGGATTGGGATTGCAAGATACAGGGAAGATGGATGGGTAGAGGAATGGATAGGCAGACTTCTAAATAAATTCAACCTATTTGGTCTGTGTAATGTTGCTTGTATGAATTTTGTGTTTTGTTTTGTTTTGTTTGCAGTGGGGGGGCGGTTTCTCTATGTAGCTTGGCTGTCCTGGAACTCACAGAGATCCACGTGCCTCTGCATCCCAAATGCTGGGATTAAAGGCATGCACCACCACACTGCCTGATCATATGTTTTCTAAACAGTTTAAAATTTTTTCATATATTTGTGTATGAGTGCTCTGTCTACATGTGTGCCTGCAGGCCAGAAAAAGGCATATATCCCATTATAGATGGTTGTGAGCTGCTGGGAATTGAACTCAGGACCCCGCTATGCTTTTAGGAGTGAAATTTGGGTATTGGATAACCAGTTGGTGTGTTCTGCCCTAGAGAAAGCTGTTTCCTTACTATTCCTTAGTTGCCTGTAGTTCTTCGTCTCTGCTTTCCCCCTTCCTTGATAGTATGCCTATCAGTGTTGTCCTTGTTCCAGTCATGCTTAGGCAGGCGTGTTGGTCCCATTGCATGGGGGAGCATTTGATATTTCTAGGAAACACAGTCTCAAACAAATTCCCTGTTCCTGACTGCTTACAATCTTTTTGCCTTAGGAAGAGGAATTATGTTGTAGATGTAGCCTTTGGGACTATTGTGTTTTAGACATTTTCTCACTATGTAGCCTTGGGTGACCTGAAACTCTTGCCTCTTCCTGCCTCTGCTTTCAGAGTGCTTCAATCAAAGTTGTACACCACCATGCCTGGCTGGTCTATCTCTATGATTTCCTATGAGATTCATGAGTCTAATGATTTAAAAGCCCAGAGTTGAGAAATTTCAAAGGAACCTCCAGGCTGGGGGCTTTCGAGTGCACCACAATTTGCTGACCATGTATAATAAAGTTTAAATAGTCTCTCCTTGTGGGATTGGGTCGTGTGGGTGCTTCCGAGACCCTGGCTCCTAGCATTCTTCTGCAGACTGACTCTACTACGCCTTAAACTCCCTCACGAGTCCTCTTTGTTTTTCCTGCCATGTTCCTTTTGCATGAGATGTAGTTATTGTCCTATGTTTGTCTGTCAGTGTTGTCTTTGGTACGTAACTGACATTGGTCTGGAACTTTGTATAGCCTAGGCTATCCTGGAGCCCCTGTCCTGCTCCTAAGTACTGGGACTCCTAAGTACAAGAGTAATATGATCAACTTTGTTCTTAATGATCAAACAGGTTTCTACTGTAGCTTCAAACTCAAGCTGAAATGTCTTCTCTGGGACTCGTTTTTGGTGTTGGCATAATGCTGCCTGGCACCTCTGCTTGAGAACTTGAGAGTCTCTGACCACTATTGCCCTCTGAGTTTAGACATGTGTTCAATAAGTCTTTGTGGAATGAACCTGCCATATTGCTGCCTTGCTGAGCTTGGAGCCCCGCTTTTTGCTATCTTTTGGAAGGAGTGACAAACCCTGTGAATGTTTAAAAATTTGGGAGATTTGAAGGATTTCAGTGATAAAATTTTTGTTTCCTTTTATTCTTTTCATAGTAAAAGATGGCCAACAGTCCTTTTCTGGGGTTTGCTGGTTTATTTTCTAAGGGAGACAAAGACAAATGCTGGTAGCAGTTTTGATAAACAGAAGGATGATCTGTTACCTCTATATCCGGCCACATCTATAACTGGACCAGAGTACTCTCCACAGCCTTGAAAAGGAGTTTCCACCCCATCCCCACCTTCATTCTGCTATGTCTGCTGATACTGTCCGAGCAGGGTATACCGTGTATGCTTAGCCATCCTTGTCTAGAGAGCCTGCTGGCTCACAAAGAGCCAGTCTACTTCTTCGTTTGCAGCCACACTGCTCTATCCCTGATACTGCCTGGTGCCTTCCGGAGCCTGTGCTGCGCATTGCTGCATGCTTGTCCCTGGGCCCGTTTCCTGTTTCTATTCTAGTCTCTGGTGGCTCAGCCTTGCTTCCTGCCTGTGTGTCTCACACAGATTCTTCTTGCTGGAACCTTTTGTTTTCTTTAGAGAATAACCTCAGCCTGAGAAGCAGCTGAACTTTAATATGATGGCTCCTGAGTTGCTCAGACCTCAGAGGACTGTTGGAAGTATCCCCTTTATCCATCAAAGCTCAACACCTGACTTGTTTTTCCGTTTCTCCTCAGCCTGCTAGAGGAGCTATGGACCAGAAACTTGTAAGAAAATCAATGGGGCCATCTTCCCTTCGTTCATTAGATAGGCTAGGTTGTTAGGATTGACATTCCTTGTGCTTTTGCAGCTGGTGCTAACAATCGTGTTTCCTACCATTGAGGAAGGTGCATGGTATCCTAGTGCAAGCCTTCATGAAGTGCAGATTCTACTTAGGGTAGGTAGGTACTGCTGTCTTCAGAACATCCTGTAGAGAACTGCTTATGTGAATAGTTCTCTTTGTTTGGTTTTTCGAGACATGGTCTTTCTACATAGTGTTTGCTGACCTGGAGTTCCCTGTGTAGACATGCTAGCCTCATATTCAAATAGATCCATCTGCCTGCCTCTGCCTGGTACTACTAAGTGCTCGGACTAAAGGCCTGGACCGCCTTAACAGTTAGGGCTTAGTGCGCCACATACACATATATGCAGCCCACACACAGAGAGAATGTGGGAGGGGAAAGAGTATGCAGGGAGGTCGTAAAAGGGAAAGAAATGACGGAGGCCATTCTAGACAGATATATTTAAAGGACTCTTTTGCTTAGCAGAGTCTACTTTGTGACTGACTCTGTTCTATTTCCTTCACATCTACTCTTATGGGGTCACCTGATAATAATGAAGCAGAGTGTCTGGTACTGAACCCTGTGCCTGGGTATGGTTATAGAAACATTAAACAATGAGGACTTGGACTTACAAGGAAAGGATTGAGGGACTTGATCCAGGCGTAGATTTCAGAAACAGGCAGTAAATCGGACCTCAGTTTGATGCAGAGTCACTTTCGGACTGATTGCCCTGTGTCCCCTCTTCCCCCAGATCTGTGATCCAGGGATCATTAGAGTAGAATCAAAAAGCAGCAGTTAGCACCTGGCTTGGCAGCGGTGCACGCCTTTAATCCCAGTACCTGGGAGGCAGGCAGGTGGATCTCTAAGTTCGAGGACAGCCTGGTCTACTGCAAATCAAGTCCAGGACAGCCAATTATGTTACACAGAGAAACCCTGCCTGGAAAAACAAACAAAAAAAAGAAAGAAAGAAAGAAGAAAGAAAACAGCAGCAGTTGAAACTGGGGTGGTGGCGCAGTCCTTTATTTCTAGCACTTTGGAGGCAAAGGCAAGCTGGTCTCTAAGGTTGAGCCTGGTCTTCAGAGTGAGAACATCCAGGACGACACAGAGAGACCCTGTCTCAACAACCAAAACAGAGCGACATCAAGAAAGCAGCAGCTGGTACTGTCAGAACCAGTAGAGGATGGAACCAAATGTTTTTGCACAAGAGAGTGGAGGAGGCTGAAATATGGTCTTGGGCGCACTTTTGATCTTACCTCAGGAGTGTGCCCTTAATTAACAAAACCTGAACTGTATGTAGAGCTTATTGGCAGTGATTTCTTGAAGATGTAGTTTTTAGCTTTTTAACTTATACAGGTGCAGGGGAGGGGGTAACTGGAGACAGAATGAGTATTAACCACACTAGCACCATCATTCTCCACCCCTCCCCCCATATATATGTATAAACATAAAGAATTTAGGACTAGAGAATAAAGATCATTGAGTAAATGTGAATTTGGAGTTTTCCAACATATTGTTCTTACCGTTGGTGCCAATTTCTGCAAAGAAACAGCAGAAAGATCCTTTAAGAAAATGGACCTCAGAGAGGTGGAGGGAGGGAGAGGGTGCTGCATATTCAAAAGCTGCTTTCCTTTCCTTTCCTTTCTTTTCTTTTCTTTTCTTTTTTTTTTTTTTTTTTTTTTTTTTTTTTTTTTTTTTTTTTTTTTTGGCTGATGCTTTGGGGGAGGGAAAAAAGTGTGGAGGAGACTGAGGTTGGCATTTCTAGGCAAAGTCAGCAATGCTGCTGTAGTTTCTGGATTTAAGCCTGTTCCCTGGGAAGATATAAGAAGTCTTTACTCTGGAAGGAGAAGCCCTTCAGACCCAGCATCTTGTGAAATCCTGAGTCAGCTTATGGGCGATTCTGTTGCTGTCATGTCTTGGCTTACCTTCACTCATTTCCTTCTCCTTCTCATTTGATGCTTTTATAATGTTCTTTAGAAAATACCAACCAAACCCAGAAAACCAACCCTGAAATACATGATTGCCAAGTTATTTTTGTTTGTCTGGGGTGGGGTGGGATGGGGTGGTTTGGCCTTTGGAAATAAGCCAAGTCTACCTAGAAATACTTTCTTTAAAGTAACCACTAGGATTCCCTCTAGCTAAGCTGAGAATCTGTCAAACTTAGCAAGAAGAAAAGACTCGTGTGTGGAGCTGTCTTCCCGTATCTGAGACACTTCGTGTTCCCATAGAAGTTGTATTGAGCCCAAGTATGTGCTCTGGTGGTGTTTGGGGGGACCAGTACTTGCTCCATCAACTCCTGTGGCCTAACGCTGTTCCATCTTCTCCACATGGCACCAGCATGGAATTGACAAGTATTGTGACATAATCTTTGATTACCATGATAACCCTCCAAGTTGGTAGCTTCCTTCCCCATTTAACACTTTCCAGAGGAGGTTGAGAAGCCATCCATGCCTTTTCAAAGGTGGGCTCCTAGGGAGTGAGAGCTTGAGCTTAAAAATCAGCAGTGCTGTCACTTAAGGCCAGCCTTGATGTAGAAGGAATTCTGAATATTGTCTGCTGAGATGAGTTAAGGTAATTTGCCAACATTTTGCGGGCAGGAGAGAAACCAGGTTTCAAATAAAAGGAATCTGTGTTGAGAGGAAGCAATAAGAATGTTTGGATTTTCCCCCCACATCGTCTTCTAGAACTTGACAAAAGCTCCCCTGCATTGTTGTCCTGGTTTTAAAGGACATTGAGGTTGGTGGCTGCTTTTTCTTTTTTCAGAACCTTATCTGTTTCCCTTTACCAGGTCTATTTGTTCTACCCAGATATTTTAGACTTTTATCTAGACTCGGGTATGACGGTCTCTGGCTAACATAAATTTAGAACTTTACACAACTGGAGACCATCAGTCCCCGATTCCAATTCATGTTCAGCACATCGTCTGCTTCCTTCCTGAGCTGACCTTCCTTGCTTTCCAGTTGCTGTGGTTCTGAGGGGAGAGTTATGGCGTGGAAGTGTCCTCATGTCCTCTTCCCTGTTACACTTACCCAGAACTCTCCTTGCTTTTCTCCTGTTTCTTGCCTTTCTTGCTTAAGTTCTGGGTTCACAGGCTTTGTGTGGTTGACCTTCCTAACAGGCAAGCCTTGACTTTGAGAGGGTCTTGTTTCTTGCTAGGATTAGAGCACCCCTATTCCATAAAGATGTACTGCTCCAACCCAGGCCCAGGCCCAGGCCCGACCCAGACCCCCTCCCCACCTTCTAGTCAGATTTAAGTCTGTTAACTAGTGATTAACTAATGATTCAAGAAACAACCATAATAAGGTGGCAGGGTGGTACATGCCTATAAAAGTCCAGCACTCCAGGAGGCAGAGGCAGGTGGATCTCTTGAGTTTGAGGCTAGAATGATCTACAAAGCTGGTCCAGGACAGCAGAAACCTGTCTCAAAACAAAAACCAAAACAACAATAACAAAAACTGTACCCTTGGTCAAGATAGGACCTTTCCCTCTGGTCCACATGAGAAGCCTCTGAGGGAGACAGGGTAATGTGTAAGGGAGGTCAAGGTGGGCAAGTAACATAAGGACCATAACATACTGGAGAATGAAGCAGCCAGTTATTGCCCTCTGGGAGTTCTTTCAAATCTCCCAGTTTTTAGGTAGGCATATTGGGCACTGAATTGAAAGCTGCTCTGAGACTGTGGGTCTTTCCTTGTAGCTTCTGGGGACTATCTGTGATGTTAGCTCCTTCCTTTTTGCATTTGCCTCCTTTGAGATGGTATGTGGAATTTTTCTGGAATAAGGACACGTATGGAGAGTATTCGCTCATCTCTCCTTTGCTAACTTATGTGTTTAATGTTTTTTGGGGGGGGTCAATTGTTGAGCACAAACATTCAGTGTGATTAAAACTCCAACTGAGAGATCTGTGGGAGCGAGATATCGACCCCTGTGAAATCAATGGCTGCTTCAGTAGCCAAGCTATTTGCCAGAGCTCCTACCCCCAGAATGTAAGCAGCCCAACAGTCTTTCCTCTCCTCCCTTTTTCCCCTCAACAGTGCCCTCAGCACCCAGAGTCAGATCCACCTCCAGATTTTGCTTAGGTGAGTTAGAACCGCAGGTTTTTATTTTATTTTGTTTTTTTACAGTTAGAATGAAATGCAGAAATTCAGTGATACCTCTAAGACATCCCTTCCTTGTTCTCTTGCACCTCTCAAATTTCTAGGCACAGCTTTCTCTATGTTGTCAATGGCCATGTACTTCTCCTTTTTTTAGATGGGAGAGTCAGTATTCTAGATGGCAGTACCTGTCCAAAGTTCCAAGTATAAAAGGCAGGATGGGGGTAGAGATAGATGACCAAAAGAGATTCACTCCAAAGGGGATACTATTCATCAGACACCACTTGTCAGTCATCCTGTCTTGTGTGTGACTGGAATTTTTCTGGTCACTAATACTCTAATCCTGCTTGGTCCCTCAGGCTCATGGGGTAAAGAGATGGATTCAGTGCAGTGCAATCAAGAACTAAGAGCCTCACATGTAGAGTAAGCTGATGGACCAGGAAGTTGTCTGTGGTCTTGATTTATAGTAGATGCTGTAAAGCCAAGTGTGGCGACATCTCCTGTAAGCCCAGCACTTGAGGCTGAGGCAGGAGGACTCCTGGTTTGAGACCAACCTGAGCTGTGTAAGAGTTCCAGGCCAGCCTGCACAATGGGTCTTGAGAGAAAGGGAAGAAAACAATAAGGTAGATGCTCTAACAGAATGGCTAACAGGTCTTAGGAGTATAGAACTGGGTTTATTGCTTTTGTTTTTGAAATAGAGGTTTCTTTATATTGCTAAGACTGGCCTTGGACTTGAATTATTCATTCCTCCTTTAGCCTTTCAAGTGGCTGGGGCTGCAAGTACATACTATTGCAACCAGCTTTAAAGGCAAACTTTTAATTTTAAACTAGAATTGTTGTACTTATAATACATTTAAAGCAGTTGGTCTCCAGCCTTGTTCTATAGTTCGTAGACAGAAAAGTCAGCTGACTTGGTGTGTGTTTAAAGGAGTCCTCTGTTGACCTATTTTTGGAGCCTTTCTGCGGCCTGGTTGGGAGTTGAAGCTTATTTGGCCACTTTTCCTTCAATAAGGACCCTTTCCATCTTTTAGCTTGGAGAATGGGGTCACTTAAACAAACCCCACTTTGCCTATAGTTTGCAGGAGTCTCTGCAGAACTGAGAAAGGAGGAATGCATACGGCTTAGAATCACCTAAGATGGCGCCCCCTCTGGAAGACATCTTGATTTCCCAATAAACCATATCCTTTTAGTTGATAATAGGAATAGAGCAAAATGGGTGCAGAGACTACACTAAGAATCGAGAGGCACCCTGCTCTGTTTCGAGTCATTCTTGCACTTTATCCAGTACCAGCCTGTGCTGTTTGGTGGCAGTCATCTCCTCCCCACCCCCCACTACCTTGATAAATAAGTCTGTGCTTAAGAAAATGTTGTTTTTGTTGAAAAACAAAACTGTCTTTTGAGACAGGGTTTCCTTTGTAGCTTAGATTTGCCTTGAACTCTTAATCCTTCTTCCTCTATCCCTAGTAATGGTGTTATAGGCATGTAGCACCACACCAACACCTCCCAGGTTTAAGTAATGAGTTGTCTTGGTCCTTTTTCCTGGGTTTGTTGAGTCTGTTGTCTCCATCCTTCCTTTTGCCCTGTAAGGCTTTTCCACATTTCTCCTGTATTCTTGAGGATTTCTTCCTATTTGCAAACATAGGAATGGGTTCTTTATGTCTCTGGATCTGTGGGATTAGGAACAGTGCACTCCTTTAATCCAGGACAGCCAAGGCTAAGAAACCCTGTCTTAGTGGAGGGGGGAGGTGTCACAATTTACAGTTTTCTAATCTACACTTTGAAATTATTCAAAGTGTGTGGCTGTGGATATAATTTGCCCCCTACTCCAAAGGTAGGATTTACCTGACTCTCTCTGGATCTTTTTCAAACCCAGAGCCTCTAAGCATGTGCAGTGAGCAGTGTCCTTAGCCCTCAGCTAGTTCTATTGATGAATGTTTTACCTGTCAGTAACAACACAAAACCAGACAAAAGCCTTTCACACAGTTAAGTAGATAGATGTAAGAACTCTATGAATGTATGTCTGCCGTCGTTATCCTACTTGCATAGTTCTGTGGGTTGGTCATCTTTCTACTCTCTTTAACCCTAAACTGGTATTAAGGGCTTCACCAGGCGGCTGGCTCATGCTGGGTCTTGTAAAAAATTTTTCTTCTTGGAGAGCACAACCCCCAGCCTCCATCCTGAGGTATGGACTGTGATTTCAGGCAAGGTTTTGTTGAGGTATGAAGAGAAGGTGTCAGCTGCCGAGCTCTTGTTTGTCAGCAGAGCCTGACGAACCCATGCTGGCACACACTAGGGCTGGGCAACCAATCACAGCTGGAACAGTTATAGTCATGGAGTCCCTATGGGCTTCCTCTATCAGGTCACATCCCAAAATAACATTGGGCAGTATTTCAAGTGAAGAAATGAAGGCTTTCGGGGTTGTAGCCAGCCTGGAGTGTGAGATTCTGTGTGAAATAGTTGGACCTGCTCCAACGCTTTTGATCTGCATGGTAGATGAGCAATAAAATTCATGAAACACGTGAGGAAATTCTTCTGGCCCTGCTGCTTCCTTGGAACTGGCAAGGGCACTGAGTGGGCTGATCCTCGCCTCCCATCTCTCAGCAGGATTACGCTTGGAGAAGAGCAAGCCCAGGGAGAGGGTTCCCACTACAGAGGCATTGCTGCATTCTCCTGGCAAGCCCTCCTCTCCAAGAGATACTAATTAGAGGGGCCCTCTTGGTAGAGCTTTGAGAACATGGGGCTCTAAAATGCTAAAAGGAAGCACCTATTGGGGAAAGAGGGGCTTAGATTGATGAACCTCTTAAGTGTGTTGTAGAAACCAGGCTTGTTAGGCACACCGAAGCTCTGACTCAATAACCAGACATCAGCTTTGTGTGAAACAGAAGACCTGAAAAACTGGATTTTTGTGGAGTAGAAAACAGAGGTGTGTCCCAAGCAATTAAAGGTCATGAAGTTTGGGGTAGTGCCTGTCCCCTACAACAGGGTTGATTTGAGAGGCAGCTTTTGGAGTCTTAAACCTTTAGTATCCAATAAAAAAGAAACAAAAAACAAACAAACAAACAACATTTACCATGGGACATTTAACATTTACCACTGGGACTGGTGAATATGTGTTAATTTCCTGCTGTTTGTATACTGTATGTTTTATTCTCTTTTTTATTTGTTTTTTATTTGAAAACGTTTAGCCTGGCCTGGTAGCATATGCCTGTAACCTCAGCACTCTGGGAGTCAGAGACAGGCAGATATCTGTGAGTTTGAAGCCAGCGTGGTCTACAAAGCAAGTCCAGGACATCCAGGGCTACACAGAGAAAACCCTATTTTGAAAAACAACCAAAAAGTTTAATTTGTTTGTATGTGTTGGATGCATGTGAGTCGGGTGTGTATATATTCGTGTATGCAGACATGGAAGCCAGGGGACATTGAGTGTCCTACTCTACTACTCTTTGCTTATTCTGTTCAGTCTTTCTCACTGAACCTGGAGCTTGGCGTTTTTCAGCCAAGCTGATTGGCCAACAAATTCCAGCAATCCTCATGTGTCTTCCCCAGCTTTGATATGGGTCTTTATCCTTACCCATTGGACCATCTCCCCAGCCAGCCTCCCTCCCTCCCTCCCCCCCCCCCTCCCTTCCTTCCTTCCTTCCTTCCTTCCTTCCTTCCTTCCTTCCTTCCTCTTCCCTCAAGACAAGGATTTCCTGTGTAGCCCTGGCTATCCTGGAACTCATTCTATAAACCAGGCTGGCCTCAAACTCTGTCTTCAGAATGCTGAGGTTAAAAGTGTGCACTACCACCACCTAGCATGCAGTTCTTATTCTAGAATGTTTTTGCTGGTCTTTTGTCCCTAATGGTATTCTACTAGTGGATTTTGTGACCGTGTGCCACGAAAAACTCAGATTTTTCCAGAAAACCAAAGCCCAGTTTGCCAGATTGCCTAAAAGTACAACTAATGATAACCTAAAGCTGAATTTTGTTTACTTAATCAAAATATGGCATGTTTCCCTCCTCAATTCAGACAGTGTTAGAGTGTGATAGGACAGAGCAGGTGACTTGCCCATATAACACAGTCTCTCTCTAGGCACCAGCTGGTTTATCTTCAAAATAGCAGTGGTAGTAGTGTGTATAACCAAGAGTTATAAAAATAATCACACTATGGGAAAACCCAGGACAGTCCACAGAGAGAGTTTCAGAGCAGCCAAGGCTACACAAAGAAACCCTGTCACAAAATATAATAAAGGCTTTGCCAGATGTGGTGGCCCTTCTGAAATCCTAGCACATGCAAGATAAAGTAGGAGGATCAGAAATTCAAACTTACCATCAGTTTTAGTCTAACCTGAACTTCATGAAACACCGTCTTCAGAGTGATCCCAGGTATGGTAGATACCTGTAAGCCTAGCACTTGAGAAACAGGCAGGAGGATTGGAAAGTTCAAAGTCTGCCTTTGATACAGGAGTTTGAGGCTAACCTGGGCTATAAATGACTCATCTCAGATAATGAAAAAAATGAAGGTGGGGCGGGAGAGTGGTGCTGGAGAGTGACCGAATGAAACCCAGAGTATATTCACATATCAGATACTCAAATAGCAGCTTTTGTTAATATTGAATCTTCTGCCCTTTCCCATTCTTAAAGTGTTCTACGTCTTAAATCATTCTGACCAGTTATCACCTGCAAAAATATAACAACTTAGCCAGGTGGTGGTGTGCTCTGCTCCTTGATGGAAGGGCAGCTGAAGCCATCTCCTGACCTTGTGTCGTAGTGGGTGTCTGGGTGCATGGTGGACCAAATTGAGGGCAGCAAAAAAATATTCAAGAGAGTCATGGGTATTATCTGAGCTGTGTTTACTGAGACAGTGGTTGTATTTTACTTGTATGAAAACAAATTATCTAAAAAGAACACTTAATTTTTAAAGCCAATTGAACAAAACCAGGTTTGGGGCTTTTGGGGCTCAGTTGGAAAAGTTCCTACCTTGCAGGCACATGGATCTCTAGAGCCCATATCTCAAAAAAAAAAAGAAGCTCCCTGAGGCTTGCTGGCTAGCCATCAGCCTTCTTAGCCAGTTCCAGTTCCGTTTGAAAACACTTCAAAAATACCCGTAAGGTATGTGGTGCCTGAGGAGCAGTATCTGAGGTTGACCAGTAGTCTCCACATGTTTAAGTGCATGCACTGTCTCCAGACACACAGGCACAAGAATACATGTGCAGGAACAGCTCTCGGAAGCCAGCTGTGGTGGTACACAGCTGTAACACACCTGCAGTCCTGGGACTTGAGAGATGAAATTCAAGGCTATCATTGGCTATGTAGTGAATTCAAGGCCAACCTGAGCTACATTAGACCCTATCTCAGCCAGCAGTGTATTATGAATAATAAAACTATGTGTTTAAAAAAACAACAGACATTTGATTTTTTTTATCTTGCAAAATATATTATCTTGTTCAGTAAGCAAGTAGGTCATCTCAGAAACTTGCAGCTTTAAAAGGAGCAAGGACTATAGTGCATAAGGAAATATACTGGTACCTAGAACAGAACATGGAGTTTGTTGACACTGCAAACTTCTTGTTCACACCTCTTATAGATCAGGAGTTGGAAATTTAGTGCCAGACCTTCTTGACATTTAAGAGACTCTCTTTCCCATGTCCCACATCCCTTTCTTATCCCCCCTCCCCAGTATAATGCAAAGGTTCCTATAGAAATAGTCCTTTGTAAACAGAGGTTGCAATACTGTGAGGGAGGGCTGGAGAGAGGGCTCAGCAGTTAAGAGCACTGGCTGCTCCTCCAGAAGGTTCTGGTTCAGTTCCCAGCACCCACAAGGCAGCTCACAACTGTCTGTAACTCCAGTTCCAGGGGATCTGACAGCCTCACACGCACATACATGCAGGCAAAACACCAATAAGAAGGAAACATTGGATGTGTTTCTGGCAGTACTTTGTACCTTTCCCATTGGGATACCACTCAAGCATCACTGAAACAGGCACTTTATCCTTGTAGGGGAGAGAAAAGTACCAGCTGTCTTACAAGATCTTGTTGGAGGATAGACCAGACCACAAGCCGGCAAACTATAATATCTAGCCCAGTTACCCATTTTTATAAATGAAGCTTTATTGATAACTGCACATTTATCATTTGTTGTTGCTTTTGAGATGGGCTTCAGTTGGTTGGTGGCTAGGTAGCAGGTAGCTGACTGGTTTGTGGTGTTTTGTTTTGAGATAGGGCCTTGGAACTCACTAAATAGACCAGACTGGACCCAAATTCAAGTTGATCCTACTTCCCATATTTTTGAGTGCCAGCATAGCCAGACATGTGGGGGGGGGGTTTGTTTTACCTTGTGACAGACTCTTACTATGTAGTTCAGGCTGTCCTTTAACTCAATCCTACTGCCTTGTCTCTTGAGTACTAGAATTACAAATGTGTACCACCTTACCAGGCAATATTCAATAGCTTTGGTAAAGTTTAAAAGGCCTACCAAGCCACAAGTGTATTCTTTGTGCTCCGTAATGTGCTCTATACAAGCTAGTGTTCTGACCAAACATATACACTGTGTTTGCCCCCTTTTACTAATTTATATCCTTGTGTGTTTGTGTGTGTTTCAGGATCTCTCTGGTTCAATAGATGATCTCCCCATGGGGACAGAAGGAGCTCTGAGTCCTGGCGTGAGCACATCAGGGATTTCCAGCAGCCAAGGAGAGCAGAGTAATCCAGCTCAGTCTCCTTTTTCTCCTCATACCTCCCCTCACCTGCCTGGCATCCGAGGCCCGTCCCCATCCCCTGTTGGCTCTCCTGCCAGTGTCGCTCAGTCTCGCTCAGGACCACTCTCGCCTGCTGCAGTGCCAGGTACCCTCAAGTACTGGTTTTGGGAAGAGGGAAAGCTGGTTGGTCGTGGTGATAAAAGGGAGATTTGTTCATGTCTGCATGGTTTTCCCTCAGCATTTGAAGAAGGGAGGTGGGAAGCCCTTGGATGGATACCTCTTTATATATGACATAGGGGGTGTTCGGCCATTTGCAGGCTGAGCCAAGGTTTGCTTACTTTCCCATTTATTTATTTATTTATTTATTTTTGGTCTGGAGCAGGCAACCAGATGCCACCTCGGCCACCCAGTGGCCAGTCGGACAGCATCATGCATCCTTCCATGAACCAATCAAGCATTGCCCAAGATCGAGGTGAGAGCTTAGGTTTGGGTGGAGGACTAACAAGAGCACCCAAACCCCTGTCATTGTGACATGATGTTGTCAGCTCAATAGGCGGGGCTAAATTAATGGCTGTCCATGGGTTGCGGGACATGCTAGTAAAGCATTTGTGTTGATGCCCTGACCAGGCAGGAAGTGTAAAGTAATAGTAATCTCAGCAGCAAACTGATGTTCCAGTGAATGTGGCCATGTTTCGTCCCCCAGCAGTCATTCTACATATCTCAGTGCTCACCAAAATTTTGGTAGCTTGCACCTTTCATTGTGTCTAATTTAATAAACATTTTCTAATGACTCAGCATTAGCTCCTTTACTCATTAGATCATTCATATTGTGTTTATTTATTGTTACAGGTTTTGTTTTATTTTGGGTTTTTATTGTTGTTTTGTTTTTGTTCAGTGCTTTTTATCATTTCAATTTTCTATTTGGTGTAAAAGTTGATTCAGGGCAGTGGTTGGCACATGCCTTTAATCCCAGCACTGGGGAGTCAGAGGCAGGCAAATCTCTGAATTCCAGACTAGCCTAGTCTACTGAGTGAGTTCCAGGACAACCAGGGGCTACACAGAGAAACCTTTCCTCAAAAAAGCCAAAATAACAATAAAATTTATATACCCTTTCTATGTAAATGGCATATCACTTTAAAGATAACTGTAGGGTCAAATGATAGCAGCAGATTCCATGCAAAAACATCCCAGTGGAGTAGGGAAACCATTTATTACATTGTACTGAGCAGATAAGTATATGGATACTTTCCACAAATAGGTTATATGCAGAGGAACCCCCAGATGCCCCAGTACACTTCCCCTCAGCCCGGCTCGGCCTTATCTCCACGTCAGCCTTCTGGAGGACAGATGCATACAGGCATGGGCTCCTACCAGCAGAACTCTATGGGGAGCTATGGCCCCCAGGGGAGTCAGTATGGCCCACAAGGTAAGTGTACTACCTTATTAGGAGATAGAAATGAAATGAGAAAATTGCTGGTTAAAAGAGGAGGACTGTTCTTGGCTTACATTTATCCAGCCTAGGCCCTTCAGTAGAGTGGGGCAAGGTTTCATCTTGTCTTAATTCTGTCACGTTGAAGAAGCCTTTGAGGGGCTAACACAATGGCTTATCAGGTAAGACACCGCTATGAAGGCATGTGCATTCTTGCACACACATACAAATTAAGAAAATACTTGGGTGGAAATTAAGAGTATGTAGAAAGGAAAGAATTGTGTTAACGGCTGGATAGCAACAAAACCAGCTGTTCTCTGTGCAGGGTAGTCATGATGGAGTGTGGCTTGGTAATATAACACATAACTAGTAGGCACAAAGCCCTGGATTCAATCCCCAAAAGACCCCACCCCCAATTTTGGGGGCAGGACAACAGAGGTGGATCTTAACATGCTCCTGGCCTCCCGTTACTACTTTTTAAACCATGGAGTTGTTTGATTTCCTGACCAAAATATTGGTGGATTCTCTTTGTTAGGAGTTTTAGAGTTGAGAAATACTAGGACTCACTAACCAAGACTTGTGTCCTTTTTCCCTCTTCACACAGGAGGCTACCCTAGGCAGCCTAACTATAATGCCTTGCCCAATGCCAACTACCCCAATGCAGGCATGGCTGGAAGTATGAACCCTATGGGTGCTGGAGGTCAAATGCACGGGCAGCCTGGAATCCCACCTTATGGCACACTCCCTCCAGGGAGGATGACTCATGCGTCTATGGGCAACAGGCCTTATGGACCTAATATGGCCAATATGCCACCTCAGGTTGGGTCAGGGATGTGTCCTCCACCAGGCGGGATGAACCGGAAAACTCAAGAATCTGCTGTTGCCATGCATGTTGCTGCCAACTCTATCCAAAACAGGTAAAGCCTGGGAAGGGAGGGGTATTCGTGCATAGTCCTTGCGTGTGTGCATGCATGCATAGGTACATGTATTTTATTGAGAGCTTTTCTAAGAACTGTTTCGTATACTTAATTCACCTACACAAACATGCTGTTTTTCTAAGGGTCTTAGAGTAAAAATTCATATGACAAAGTATATACAGAACTTGAAGCCCAGTGTGATGGTTTATACCTTTAGTGTAGCTACTTGGGAGTCTGAGGAAGAAGGCGTGGGTAGGAGAGAGAATATGGGAGTCCAGTCTGGTTGGTGTTTAGTATGACAAATGAGAAGTGTTAAAATTGAGTATATCTTACAGGCCTAATGACTTAAAGTGGGCTTTTAAATAGAAATATAACAACTTTAAAGGCTGCTTACAGGAAAGTGGCGTTTATAAAACACTGATAAGACTTTATTCTTCAAGTATTAGACCCCTTCAGACTAAGCTAATGTTTGGTACAGAGCTGAGACCTTCCTCGAGCCTTTTGTGGCAAGTAGAAGATAAGAATAGTAACTAGAAACAGCCTGGGTTAGTTTTCAGAGACTTAGACTTTTTCTGCTCTAACTAGACAGTCAAGCAACCCTATTTAGCTCAGGTCCAAATGTAAAAATTAAAAATTTCTCCAACCTTTTCTTCTTTTTATTTTCCATCTTCTTCCTTAGGCCACCAGGCTACCCAAATATGAATCAAGGGGGCATGATGGGAACTGGACCTCCCTATGGACAGGGGATTAATAGTATGGCTGGTATGATCAACCCTCAGGGACCCCCATATCCTATGGGTGGAACCATGGCCAACAATTCAGCAGGTAAATATAATTCATTGAAGAGTTCTTCAAGAATGATCTTCCAGTTGTAGCAATATCTATTGCACTTGATTTGTTTTTCTTTTTACAGGAATGGCAGCCAGCCCAGAGATGATGGGCCTTGGAGATGTTAAGTTAACTCCAGCCACAAAAATGAACAACAAAGCAGATGGGACACCCAAGACAGAATCCAAGTCTAAGGTAATGATTTCTGTCTTGCATCCTTTCAGCTTTGTATCTTATCCCCTTCACTGAGTGATAAGGACCCATTGCCTCTTAACCATGAAGTCCCTAGGATAATTGCTCGTGCAATGATTGAGGCTACCTGTCTTAGTGTGAGTATCAGCATACCGTCACTAACACTGGCTTTTAGTGAAAGTTCTCTCGAGGCTTAGCCTCCTGTGCTTGTACCCTGATAATGAAGAGTGCTGTAGGCCACTAGCTGCCCTTGCTTTCTGGGCTTTACTCAGAGCAGCAGGGATGATTAGTGATACAGGTTTACACAGGTGGGAGTTCTCGGCCACCCTGTGGGTTGGATCTAGATCTTCTGTGAGGCTGTGCTTTCTTGTGTGTGTGTATGCATATGCAGATGCCCATGGATGTCTCAGAAGATTGTGTCTGACCCTTAGAGCTGTAGTTCGAGGGACTAATTGGAGACCAGACTCCAGTCCTCTAAAAACAAGGATCATGCTTCAATAATGAGCCCCTGGCTTCTTGGTTTTGTTTGTTGGGGGTTTGGGTTAAGACAGGGTCTCACTAGGTAGCTCTGGGTGACCTAGAACTCACTATGTAGACCACGCAGGCCTTGAACTCACAGGAATCCACCTGCCTCCCTGATTGCTAGAATCAAAGATGTGCACCACCACACCCAGTACACATGTAAATTAAAAAAATAAAATAAAATAAACTGAGCATTAAGAAAAGAACCAAAGGAGCTGGGGTGAGCATGGGAGGAGGGTGACACAGACCTATAATCCCAGCAATGGAAGGCTGAGTTGAGGACAGCCAGTGCTACACAGAGAAACCCTGGCTCAAAAAACTTAATTAGGGAGTTGGAGAGATGCCTCAGTGGTTAGGAGCCCTGGCTGCTCTCTCAAAGGATCTGAGTCTAATTCCCAGCACCCACATGGCAGCTGACACTGTAACTCCAGCTCCAGGGGCTCCAGCACTGCTCTCTTCTGTATTACGAGCACCAGACACTATAGTGCACAGACTTACCTACAGACAAACCAGGCGCCTGCATGAAATAATTTCTAAATTTTGTTAGAGTAAAAAGAAAACTTTCAAATAAAAACAATCACATACCAAATTAACCAAATCCAAAGTCTACGTATCTTAGTGAGCTTCTTTTCTGTATAGTTAGAACAGCCATTCTGAAACTGTGGAGCTTTGCAGGGGATTTTGCACCTTTACTATCAAATGCATGTTAAAAAAAAAAAAAAAGAAAGAAAGAAAGAAAGGAAGAAAAAAACAAGCCAGTAGCTTTTAAGATACAATCCCAGCACCTAAGAGACCAAAGCAGGAAATTCCACAACCAGCCCCACTGGCTCTCAGAGGGAAAGGGCCCAGGCAGAGAGGAAAGGGTCTCTGGCACTCTTCATATGTGTAGGTTTGATGAGTCTCTGGTTTTGACCCACCCTCCAGAAATCCAGCTCTTCCACTACAACTAATGAGAAGATCACCAAGTTGTATGAGCTGGGTGGTGAGCCCGAGAGGAAGATGTGGGTGGACCGGTACTTGGCCTTCACAGAGGAAAAGGCCATGGGCATGACAAACCTGCCTGCTGTGGGCAGGAAGCCTCTGGACCTCTACCGCCTCTATGTGTCTGTGAAGGAGATTGGTGGGCTGACTCAGGTGAGTGCCAGACAGCTGGCCTGATGGTGCCCTGCATTCCACAGGGGTGTGCTCGGAGACACTTAACACATGCCACCTTAACCAAGGTCTAAACTACGTGAGCTTTCATTTTCTTGATGGTGAAGCAGGAACCTTCTGTCCTGTCAAGTGGCAGGCAGATCATTGAACCTTTTGATTCAAGAAGCTTTCTAGGGGAGATAGAATTTCAGAAACTGCTTACTAAGAGGAATGGAGGAAGAAGTAGAATAGTAAAAAATTATTTGTCTAGTTATTTTTATACTGTGACTTCAGAGAATGGGTTAAAATCCTACTGGAAATGCCCTTGCCATATACTTTACAGTTTTGTTTGCATTCAGCCAGGGAGGCTAACTAGTGATAGTTCATTTTGCCTTGTAGACTTCCTTCTGTGGTGTTTTTTTTTTTTTTTTTTTTTTTTTCCAGAGTCAGAAACTCTTGGGTGTGGGTGGGAGAGCCTGACAGGAGAGACTTACTCCAAACCTTCTAAATCAGAAAAGGAAAACAGCTGTCACCAGCAGAAAAGAGGGTGATTGGAATGAAGCCAGCTACCAGTCAGTTATGAATTCCTTCTCCCTTCAGGCTCATTCCCTTCCCCCACAAAGGGAAACAAAACAAAACAGGGCACGTGCAAACTGCCATATCACTGGCGTGGGAAGCAGAGCCACACAAGGCTGCTGAGGTGACCCTGGGTGCCTTCCTGCTTTTGACTCTGATTTAGTCCTTTACTGCTGTGCTGAAAGGGGATGGGGTTACTTCATAGCTTTGCCTTCTTCTGATTGCTGGGCTTCAAAACTCACCAAACATAAGGTGAGGGATAGAAGGACTCTCGGAGCCTTCTAGTTTGAAAAGGAAATCTTTTAGTTGCTGCTAAGTAATTGTAAGTGAAGGTTCTAAGAAAGGCAAGAGTGAGCCCTGAGCTTGTCTGACAGATTAGTGAATGGACCGTCCCAGTAGATTGGGTCAGATGGCATGTGTATGGGAGAGAACTTTAAAGACAGCCAGGTTACCCTCACCGTCGCCACCTTAGGAGCTATTCCTGTTCACTTCCCTTCAGTGGTAGTTATCTCTCTCTCTCTCCCCTTCTCCAAACTCTATGGATTTGCAGCTACCAGATCAAAGGCATCACAGCCCAAAGATCTTTTCTTGTCGGTCAGGAGTGCAGTGCCAGTGTTCTCAGCACTAGAGGGAAATGCTTGCCATTGAGTTTAAGAAGGTACTATGGAAATCTGTCCAGCTAGCACAGTACTGATTAGAACGGACTTTGGGGAAATGGTCGTGGTTAGTGATGGCCTGGGGCTGAAGAAAGGAGGCAGAACTGTGGACTGGCTGCACTTAAACATTAGCCTCACTCTGAAGTAGAAGAATCCTGTTAAAAAAAACAAAAACCTTTGCTTGACAAGGCCAGGGTGAGGGCTGGAGCATAGAGACCAGTTGGGGAACTCTGTTCCAATGTCGGCATGCCAGTTGTCCTGTTTCAATAAGCAGTGACACTTGCAGTTACTCCAAGTTGCAGGAACCAGTTGGAGCTCAGAGCTTGTGAGCTAGTCAGCTCTACTCTGGCTCCTCTGGTTGGTCTTACAGGTCAACAAGAACAAAAAGTGGCGGGAACTTGCAACCAACCTCAATGTGGGTACATCAAGCAGTGCGGCCAGCTCCTTGAAAAAGCAGTATATCCAGTGTCTCTATGCCTTTGAATGCAAGATTGAGCGGGGCGAAGACCCTCCTCCAGACATCTTTGCAGCTGCTGACTCCAAGAAGTCCCAGCCCAAGATCCAGCCTCCTTCTCCTGGTAAGAATGGGTGCACACCCCACTGAGGCTGAGAGCACAGTTCTTTAGGTAGTGGTGCCTGCCTCCCTCCTCCTTTCCCTCCCTCCAGGGAAGCAGAGCAGATGCCAGGCATGTGTGTTTTTACCCGTCCACGTGGCTTGGCAGGTTGGCAGACTCAAGAGCGGCAGTGGCGACTCCCTTGGGAGGTGCCGTGCAGCAGCCTTAAGTTTTAACTTTCTAATTTTCCTGTTGTACACCTGGCTTCCTGCCAAATGTTTGTAAACTGGTGAGTGGGAGGGACACCAGAGGAGTGAGGGAAAACTGACAAATAGCAGCGTGGCTGGGCCATCTGGGAGCTTTTGGCCTGCTGATGTCAGCGCCTTAGAATGCAGCTCAGTCTAAAGCCTTAAATTCCCCAGAGAACTAAGATGGTAATGAATGGGAAGAGGGGATAGGGAGAAAATATGAATGGAACTTTGTGATGACAGGAGTTCTGCTTACCCTCCTTTCTCAGAGGAGCTAGGGCCTGGGCTAGCATGGGGGAAAGGCCAGGGCCCTAGAAGGTAGGTGTAAACATGTGTGCCCTGTCATTGACCTCAGAGGGTGTATGGGTGCCTAAGATGACTGACTCATCAGCTGGGGAGACCTCTGGTGGGATATGCAGTGCTGGGAAACAGTAACTAATGGAAACATTCATTATTGGGAGTGCTGTAAGGGTGACATGTGCTGGGTATTTAATAGAAACATCTAGGCTCTGTCCAGGTGATGCTTCTGCACCCTGTATTTCAGGAGCTCTGCTTAGGAGTTTTGGTTCCACCATCATTATGCTGTTTAAGACATTAGACAAGTTCTTTTGGAGAAATAAAGCAAGGCAGTCAGGAAGCTGCCCATGACTTAAACAACCTGGCATGGTAAAATAATGGCCACATCATCTCTTCAAAGCCAAGAATGCAACCACCATAAAACATTAAGGAGGGGCTGTTTCTGTGTATTTATTGTAGCTCAGTTGTGCCGCTCTCATATAAACTTTTACATGCCGTTGTTGTATTAAGACACGCCTGCACAAGTGACTAAACCCATCCCCCTCTCCTGGCCTTTTCAGATCACTGGCTAGGAAAAGTCAGTTCAAGTCTGCTCCATGTCCTTAGGAAAGTCTTACAGGGAGATCTTCTGGAAGGGTAGGCACGCTGTCAATCCTAGCACTCTGGAAGCTGAGAAGGAAGTAGATCACTGGTTCCAGCCAGCCTGGGTTATGTAGTATGAGACCCTGTCTCAAAGAAATAGGCTCATACACATGCACACACCCTCAGGTTCTTCAGCATTCATGTTTTTATGAACATTTAAATACATTTCTGTCAAGTGAGCTGCTCACTCTGCTCTGTCCACAGCGGGATCAGGATCTATGCAGGGTCCACAGACTCCTCAGTCAACCAGCAGCTCGATGGCAGAAGGAGGAGACCTGAAGCCACCAACTCCAGCATCCACACCACATAGTCAAATTCCCCCCTTACCAGGCATGAGGTAAGGCCCATGAGCAGCCACAGAACTCCGAGGGTCTTTAGGGCTGAGACTTGTGTGACCCAAGAGCAGTTCCTGCCTCTGTTGCCCAGGTCTGTAGTTACTATACTACTGTGTTTCTTGGCTTAGGGGAGGAATTGGTCTATTGGGGGTTTCATTAGTTTTCCTCACTCTGGAGCAGGAGCAACTCAGTTGGAATCCAGGATGCCTTTCCTGATGGAAGTGACCCCACATTCCAGAAGCGGAATTCCATGACTCCAAACCCTGGGTACCAGCCCAGTATGAATACCTCTGACATGATGGGGCGCATGTCCTATGAGCCAAATAAGGATCCTTATGGCAGCATGAGGAAAGGTGAGTGCTAGGAGTTGTTGGCTTGTGCTTGTAGAGACAGGAGCAGGAGTAACTGGGTAGTGTTGCTGAGATAGCTTCTGAGGTCCTTCTGTATGTCACCCTAACCCATATCCTTCCCTTCCCCCTGCCTGCTGTCCTCTCTTTCCTCTCTGGTGGGGTTAGGGAATCACATGGACTAGGCAGCGCATGGACTAAGCAGTGCCCTTAGCCACCTACCTCTTAGCTTTTGCCTTACCCAGCCACTCTTGGGACTTTGTATTTTTCTATGAAGTCTGTCAGGAAAGCAACAGGAACAAACCATGATCTGTAGAAGGCTGGGAGCTATGGGGCATGCAATGTGTAGCTTACCCAGCCTGCCAACCTGCCAGTTGTCTCATTGGTTTCCTTTCTGCACTTAGCTCCAGGAAGTGATCCCTTCATGTCCTCAGGGCAGGGCCCCAACGGCGGGATGGGTGACCCCTACAGCCGTGCTGCTGGCCCTGGGCTGGGAAATGTGGCTATGGGACCACGACAGCACTATCCCTATGGAGGTCCTTATGACAGAGTGAGGTAAGCAAGCCCCTGCACTTGTCCCACCCTTGGTGCCCAGAAGCTTTCGTGGACTCAATTCCCTTCTCCAATTTTGTTTAGGACGGAGCCTGGAATAGGGCCTGAAGGAAATATGGGCACTGGAGCCCCTCAGCCAAATCTCATGCCTTCCACCCCAGACTCGGGGATGTATTCTCCTAGCCGCTACCCTCCCCAGCAGCAGCAGCAGCAACAGCCGCCGCAGCGGTGAGCAACTCCCGATTCCTTTGTAGTGTTGCTCCTGTTCTGTTACTCCACCCTGACCAAGGTTCTCTTCTGCAGACATGATTCCTATGGCAATCAGTTCTCTACCCAAGGCACCCCTTCCAGCAGCCCCTTCCCCAGCCAGCAGACCGCAATGTATCAGCAGCAGCAGCAGCAGGTGAGGACGGTAGTGGGGAGCGCACTGGCCCGCCAGTTGTGCTTGACAGCAGTAAGCAACCGAGTCCTAAGGGTAGTAGTCTGCCTGGTTCACTTTGTTACTACTTTGGTATTTCTCTGACCCAACCAGGCAGTTCTACCTGGAGAGTCAGGTCTCGGTGTCTTCCTTGTTCGTCAAGTCTCTTTTCTCTGAAGGGGCTAGGAACAATTTATTTTGAGTTTTCATGTTTTATGTATGTTTCTGCTTGAAAGGAAAACCCTAGAAGAGGAAATACTGGTTGCTCTCAGAAACAGCTTCAAAAAAATAATTTGCAAAGTTGTTTCCTTTGTTTTCTTGGCATCTGTGTCCTTTCTTTCAGAGGGGCAAAAGAAAAATGAGTTACTGCCTGATGAATGGGAGCCATCCATGGCACATGAGATTTTTGTGTGACTCAGTATACCATATTAATTTCTTCCCTCTGCTTTCTCTGTCTTAGAATTATAAGAGGCCGATGGATGGCACATATGGCCCTCCTGCCAAGCGGCACGAAGGGGAGCTGTACAGTGTGCCGTACAGCACTGGGCAGGGGCAGCCCCAGCAGCAGCAGTTGCCTGCCGCTCAGTCTCAGTCTGCCAGCCAGCAGCCAGCTGCTCAGCCTTCCCCTCAGCAAGATGTGTATAACCAGTACAGCAATGCCTATCCTGCTGCTGCTGCCGCCGCTGCTGCCGAGCGCCGACCAACAGGCGGCCCCCAGAACCAATTTCCATTCCAGTTTGGCCGAGACCGGGTCTCCGCACCTCCTGGTTCCAATGCCCAGCAGAACATGCCACCACAAATGATGGGCGGCCCCATACAGGCATCAGCTGAGGTTGCTCAGCAAGGCACCATGTGGCAGGGGCGAAATGACATGACCTACAATTATGCCAACAGGCAGAGCACAGGCTCTGCCCCCCAGGGTCCTGCGTATCATGGTGTGAACCGAACAGATGAGATGCTCCACACAGATCAGAGGGCCAACCATGAAGGCCCATGGCCTTCCCACGGCACACGCCAGCCTCCATATGGTCCTTCAGCCCCTGTACCCCCCATGACAAGACCCCCTCCGTCTAACTACCAGCCCCCACCAAGCATGCAGAATCACATTCCTCAGGTATCCAGCCCCGCGCCCCTCCCTCGGCCCATGGAGAACCGTACTTCTCCTAGCAAGTCTCCATTCCTGCACTCTGGGATGAAAATGCAGAAGGCAGGTCCGCCCGTACCTGCTTCGCACATAGCGCCTGCCCCTGTGCAGCCCCCTATGATTCGACGGGATATTACCTTTCCACCTGGCTCTGTTGAAGCCACACAGCCCGTGTTGAAGCAGAGAAGACGGCTCACGATGAAAGACATTGGTAAGGAGACCTCCCTGATTGGGTGGCTGAATCTGCCCCTTTCCATCTTTCAAATGGTTCTTCCATCCCAGTGTCCTGGATGTGGTTAAATCTGGTACAGTGCTTATTAAAATAAAGCCACAGAATGTGAAGGATGGAAGAAATAAGCTGATTTCAGGTTTTTCTTTAAGGCTCTGCCATGTACTGGTATTCTAGACAGCTTAGAAGCAATGAAGGCAGAGTAGCCTGACTAATGGGACGGACGGCCCTGGGGTGCCTCCAGCCATCCGGGGCTTGGTGGATGGACAACACAAAGGTTTATTTCAGGAACCCCGGAGGCATGGCGGGTAATGATGTCCCTCAAGTCTGGGCTCCTGGCAGAGAGCACATGGGCGTTAGACACCATTAACATCCTCCTATATGATGACAACAGCATTATGACCTTCAACCTCAGTCAGGTGAGTACGAGCTTCTGGGAAATTGGGGAAGGTCTAGGATATTCTTGCTGTGGATAACAGAACAAGAATGAAGCCATTCACAGCCAACACACTTGTCACTTTTCTGGAAAACTTTCGGGCTTATACTTTGCTTCTCTTTACCCTGGGCATGGAGCCCGGGTATTGAGAACAATAATAATTTCCATGAGTTGTAAAGACTAAGTTCAAAGGGAATGTGTTCTTTTGAGGTTTGTTTGTTTGAGACAGGGTCTTACTAAATTACCTATATGGGATAGCCTCATGGTGCTTCTGTCCTAGCCTCCTACCTGCCATGCTCAGATGGGAGTTTCATTTTTGTTTTTATGTTTGAGACAAGTTTTCTCTGTGTAGTCTTGGCCATCCTGGAACAGCTTGGTAGACCAGGCTGGTCTCGAGCTCGAGAGCCACCTCCTTCTGGCTCCTGAGTTCTGGGATTAAAGGCACTATACCAACTGGGAGAAACTGTTACTCGGATAAGGATCCAATGAGATGACTCAGTGTATAAAAGGTGCTTGCCACTGGAGCCATGTAAAGGTGTAAAGGAAGAGAATAGACTCCAGATCATCCTCTCCCTCCTCCTGTTATATTATTTCCTTCCTTCTTTCCTATCTTCTTTCTCTCCTTTCCTCCTTTCCTTTCTTTGTCTTCCTTCCTCTCTCCCTCCCCTCCCCTTCCATTTGTTTGTGTGTTGATTTACTTGAGACAAGGTTATTCTGTGTAGCCCCGGCTGTCCTAGAACTCTCTGTTGACCAGGCTGGCCTCTAACTCAGAGATCTGCCTGCCTCTGCCTCCCGAGTGCTGGGATTAAAGGGGAGCACCACCACTGCTGTGCTTGCTTTTTTTTTTTTTTTTTTTTTTTTTTTTTTTTTTTTTTTTTTTTTTTTCTTTTTTTTTCTTTAATTAAAAAGAAATTCAATACTAGAGATTGGGATTATAATTTAGATGCTAAAGTGCTTCCCTAGCACATATATGGCCCAGAGATGGACTTCCAGTACCACATAAATCAGGTGTGGTGCCGCACACATAATTCCAGCGCTTGGCAGGTACAGGTAAGAAGATCAAAGATTCAAAGTCATCTTTCTTTGTCTAGGTAGTTTGGGGCCAGACTGTGACACATGAGACCCTGTGTGTAAAATAATGTGGTATGTTTATCAGTGATCAGAGCAGTTCTTCTCTCTCCTATTTATACTCTTCAATAAAAGAGGGAATTGTTAATCCTGGTCTTTATGGATGTGTGTGAGACAGATTTTTGCCTGCATGTGTCTGTGCACCAATTGTATGTCTGGTGCTTAGAGAGTGGGTGTTGAACTCCAGAGCTAGAGTTACAGACAGTTGTTAGCTGTTTGTGTGTACTTGGGTGTCATGTAGGTGCTGGAAATCTAACCCAGGTTCACTGGGAGAGCCAGTGCTCTCAACTGCTGAGCCATCTCTCCTGCTCCCTACCACTATATATTCAGTATATAAGCCTAGTCTTGAGCTTGAGATCTTCCTACTTCAACCTTCTGGGCACTGGTATTGTAGGCTCATGCTATCCTGCCAAGTTTATCTTAACTCTCTTTTAATCCTTGAAATGTGCCAACTTAATGAAGGAGCTGATGAGAGGGTGCTTAATTGGATTAATGTGCTCTTGTTTTTTTCTGTTATTTTGTTTCGTGTCATCTTTTCTTCAGGGGATGGGGCCATTTAGAGTTGAGTAAATGGGCTCATAATCATTTTGGTTTCTGAAATAGAGTTTAGCTGTAGCCCTGGCCAGCATGGAACTCACAGAAATCCATCTGCCTCTGCCTCCCAAGTGCTGGATCAAAGGCTCATAGTCTTGTGCTTGCCCAGGTTTATAGAGCTGTTACCAGGTTCTTTCTGACCACAAAGCCTGGCTTTATTTTGTTTGGTTTGGTTTCATTTTTGGTTTTTCAAGACAGGGTTTCTCTTGTGTAGCCTTGGCTGCCTGGATCGATTTGTTTGTAGACCGGGCTGGTCTCAAACTCACAACGATCCATGTGCCACTACACCTGGCTCTTGTTTTGGATTTTTGATAAAGGGTATCACATTGTGGGCTCAGGCAAGTCTGGAAGTCACTATATGTCCTAGGCTGACCTTGAATTCAAGGCAGGCAGGCAGGCTTCTGTCTCAGTCTCCCAGGCACTGGGATTACGTTTGTGATTCACCACAAATGTCTAAAGCATGACTATTTTCTTTGCATAATTTTCCTGTCCACAAGAATGTAAAGGAATAAGTTTTGCTTATTTTCTATATACCAGGAACAACTCATCCTCATTTCTTACAGCTGATTTCTAGAAAAGGCAATATTCAAACTAAGGTTTTTCCAACTCTAAAAGCCAGGTGGATATTACCCAGATGCACATGTTGAAAAGCATGTAACAGTATTAAAATGCATCTTTGCGTATTGGGGGAAATCAGGTGCATGGATTCATTGACATAATTCAGTCAAATGTTAATCGGAGAGCCAAGAGTAGTGACACATGCCTGTAATCCCAGCACTTGGGGAGGCAAAAGCAGGCAGATCTCTGAGAGTTCAAGGCCAACCTGGTATACAATGTCAAGAACAGCCAAGGCTACATAGGAACGCCTTTTCTACAAAAACAAAACAAAACCAAAAACCATTAATCTGACTAGAAATTTGTGGGTCTATGGACAGTGCATTCCCTTTTCTAGCTCCTGTTGGGAACAGGTCATCCCAGCATGCTTAGATTTGGACGTTATAAGGCTGTGGGATGAGGGGCAGTGGCGGTGACCACCGTGAAAAGCCTAGTGGAATGCAGAGTATACATTCAGAAAGAACAGGTTTAAAGATATTGGGTAGTACTGATGAACCGGGTCTAGGCCCGAGGCTTACAACTTTAGTCTGCTTGGGGCAGGCTTATGTGACCATTGTTTAGGCAAAAGAAAGCCTTGTGCTCTTTGTTCAGGAAGGAACTGGTGCAAGAGAAGTGAAGAAGAGGAGTCTGCTTGAGAAACTGCTAGAGAAATGTCTAACTTGAAGAAAAGAAATTGGATAGAGCTTGAGCACTTTCCTGTCCAGAATTCTTTTCTCATTCATTTCCTTTTCTGTCTTTCAGCTCCCAGGGTTGCTAGAGCTCCTTGTGGAATATTTCCGTCGATGCCTGATTGAGATCTTTGGCATTTTAAAGGAGTATGAAGTAGGGGACCCAGGACAGAGAACACTGCTAGACCCTGGGAGATTCCGCAAGGCGTCTAGTCCAGCCCCCACAGAGGAGGAAGAGGAGGAAGAACTCCTAGAGCCTAAACTGGAGGAGGAGGAGGAAGAAGAAGTGGTTGATAATGATGAGGAGATGGCCTTTCTGGGCAAGGACAAGCCACCGTCAGAGAATAGTGAGGAAAAGCTAGTCAGTAAATTTGACAAGCTTCCAGTAAAGATCGTGCAGAAGAACGACCCTTTTGTGGTGGACTGCTCGGATAAGCTTGGGCGCGTGCAGGAGTTCGACAGTGGCCTGCTGCACTGGCGGATTGGTGGAGGGGATACCACTGAGCATATCCAGACCCACTTTGAGAGCAAGATCGAGCTGCTGCCTTCCCGGCCTTATGTGCCCTGCCCAACGCCTCCTCGGAAACACCTCACGACAGCAGAGGGTGCAACAGGGACAACGGAGCAAGAGGGCCCCCCGCCTGATGGCCTTCCAGAAAAAAGGATCACAGCCACCATGGATGACATGTTGTCCACCCGGTCTAGCACGTTGACTGACGAGGGAACGAAGAGTGCAGAGGCCACCAAGGAAAGCAGCAAGTTTCCATTTGGCATTAGCCCAGCCCAGAGCCACCGGAATATCAAGATTTTAGAGGATGAGCCCCACAGTAAAGACGAGACCCCACTGTGTACCCTTCTGGACTGGCAGGATTCCCTCGCTAAGCGCTGTGTCTGTGTCTCCAATACCATCCGGAGCCTGTCGTTTGTGCCAGGCAACGACTTTGAGATGTCCAAACATCCGGGGCTGCTGCTCATCCTGGGCAAGCTGATTCTACTGCACCATAAGCACCCAGAACGGAAGCAGGCACCACTGACTTATGAGAAGGAGGAGGAACAGGACCAAGGGGTGAGCTGTGACAAAGTGGAGTGGTGGTGGGACTGCTTGGAGATGCTCCGGGAAAACACGCTGGTCACCCTTGCCAACATCTCGGGGCAATTGGACCTATCCCCATACCCTGAGAGCATCTGCCTGCCTGTCCTGGACGGACTCCTACACTGGGCAGTTTGCCCTTCAGCTGAAGCCCAGGACCCCTTCTCCACCTTAGGCCCCAATGCCGTCCTCTCTCCCCAGAGATTGGTCTTGGAAACCCTCAGCAAACTCAGCATCCAGGACAACAATGTGGACCTGATCCTGGCCACACCCCCCTTTAGCCGCCTGGAGAAGTTATATAGTACCATGGTGCGCTTCCTCAGTGACCGAAAGAACCCAGTGTGCCGGGAGATGGCCGTGGTACTGCTGGCCAATCTGGCACAGGGGGACAGCCTGGCAGCCCGGGCCATCGCAGTGCAGAAGGGCAGCATCGGCAACCTCCTGGGATTCCTGGAGGACAGTCTTGCTGCCACACAGTTCCAGCAGAGCCAGGCCAGCCTCCTCCATATGCAGAACCCACCCTTTGAACCAACTAGTGTGGACATGATGCGGCGGGCTGCCCGAGCACTGCTTGCCCTGGCCAAGGTGGACGAGAACCACTCAGAATTCACTCTGTATGAGTCACGGCTGTTGGACATCTCCGTATCACCATTGATGAACTCATTGGTTTCACAAGTCATTTGTGATGTACTGTTTTTGATTGGCCAGTCATGACAGCCGTGGGACACCTCCCCTCCCCGTGTGTGTGTGAGTGTGTGGAGAACTTAGAAACTGACTGTTGCCCTTTATTTATGCAAAACCACCTCAGAATCCAGTTTACCCTGTGCTGTCCAGCTTCTCCCTTGGGAAAGTCTCTCCTGTTTCTCTTCCCTCCCCACCTCCACTCCCTCACACCTTTCTGTTCCTCATCCTCACCTGCTTCCCTCAGGACCCCACCCTATTTGAAAAGACAAAGCTCTGCCTACATAGAAGACTTTTTTATTTTAACCAAAGTTACTGTTGTTTACAGTGAGTTTGGGGAAAAAAAAATGGCTTTCCCGGTCCTTGCATCAACGGGATGCCACATTTCATAACTGTTTTTAATGGTTAAAAAAAAAAAAAAAAAAAAAAAAAAAAAGGAAAAAAAAATACAAAAAAACCCTGAAGGACAAAAGGTGACTGCTGAACTGTGTGGTTTATTGCTGTCCATTCACAATCTCGCAGGAGCCGAGAAGTTGGCAGTTGTGAGCAGACCCTGTTCACTGGAGAGGCCTGTGCAGTAGAGTGTAGACCCTTTCATGTACTGTACTGTACACCTGATACTGTAAACATACTGTAATAATAATGTCTCACATGGAAACGAGAGAAGACGCTGGGTCAGCAGCAAGCTGTAGTTTTTAAAAATGTTTTTAGTTAAATGTCGAGGAGAAAAAAAAAAAAGGCTTTTCCCCCAAAGTATCATGTGTGAACCTACAACACCCTGACCTCTTTCTCTCCTCCTTGATTGTATGAATAACCCTGAGATCACCTCTTAGAACTGGTTTTAACCTTTAGCTGCAGCGGCTGTGCTGCCACGTGTGTATATATATGACGTTGTACATTGCACATACCCTTGAACCTCCACAGTTTGGTCCCCTTCCCAGCTACCCCTTTATAGTATGACGAGTTAACAAGTTGGTGACCTGCACAAGCGAGACACAGCTATTTAATCTCTTGCCAGACATCAACCCTCTTGGTTCGATGCTGTACAGGTCTCTGTAAAAAGTCCTTGCTGTCTCAGCAGCCAATCAACTTATAGTTTATTTTTTTCTGGGTTTTTGTTTTGTTTTGTTTCCTTTCTAATCGAGGTGTGAAAAAGTTCTAGGTTCAGTTGAAGTTCCTGATGAAGAAACACAATTGAGATTTTTTCAGTGATAAAATCTGCATATTTGTATTTCAACAATGTAGCTAAAAACTTGATGTAAATTCCTCCTTTTTTTCCTTTTTGGCTTAATGAATATCATTTATTCAGTATGAAATCTTTATACTATATGTTCCACGTGTTAAGAATAAATGTACATTAAATCTTGGTAAGACTTTGTGAGGCTTTTTTTATTTTCACATTATTTAAAAGCTTTGCCTGGAGTTGGAAAGATGGCTCAGCCGTTAGTAGGACCCATGTTTGGGTGGCTCAAAAGTTCCTGCCCAACTACATGGGATCTGGCACCTTACATGGGCACCTATGTGCACAAGCACACAGACTAACACACGTAGGACACACACACATAGCTAAAACTAAGTCTTTGGGGCTGGAGAGATGGCTCGGTGGTTAAGAGCGCTTTTACATGGGACCCAGGTTCGGGTCTCAGCACCCACACTGTGGCTCACAGTGACCTAACTCCAACTCCACGGACCGTCCAACACCCTCCTTCTGATCTCCATGGGCCCCAAGCACACGAGCCAGTGCACACACATGCGTGCAGGCAAACCACTCACATAGACAACGAAGTCTTTAGCCAGGATCTTCCAAAAGTAATAAAAGCTGGACATAGTGGCACACTAACCCCAGCACTTGGGAAGCAGAGGCAGATGGATCTTTTTGAGTTGGAGGCCAGCCTGGTCTACATGGTGAGTTCCAGGACAGTTACATAGTGAGACTGTCTCAGAAACTTAACTAACCTTGCCCTTCTATGGGGTATGAGGAGTTCATCCTGTTCTCTTGGAACATCCTTAATGTGCTCTTTTCAACGGTAGACAGAGTGATAGGAGCAGCCTCTATCTGGGATCTGCAATCTGGCTTTCTCTTGACTCCAGACTTAAGCATCACTACTGAAAACTTGAGTTTAATATACATTAAAGAAAGTGCTCTGGCTTCCCTTGGAAGCCTATTTTTCTCAGTTTTTGCAGTAAATGACAAAGCCAACCTTCCATGTTTGGCCAGAAAAATTCCTGGACTCATTTCTTTGCGGGTTTTGTTTGTTGTTTTTGTGATTTTGAGACAGAATCCCACTGGGTCACTTAGGCCAGGCTCTGCCGCTAGAAGCTCATGACACTGCCGCCTCTTTCTCAAATTATTAAAATAATCCTCCCCGAGCTTTGCTTGGGTACAAACCTACAATATAAAACCACAACGACCCCTTTAAAATCAGCAAATGCCTGCAAGGCTTAAAGTGTGACAGAAATCCCAAACTCTTGGGTGTAGTGACATACATTCCCTAAGTCCCAGGACTCAAGCAGAGGCAAGTGAACATGGGTTTGAGGCCAGGCTGCCTGGGCTTAAAGGTCAACTGGGTCTGCATAGTAAGACTGTCTCAAAAACAAAACCCAAAGGCTTTATGACATGAAAACCTTTGTTTTCTAATTTATCTGGTTGGCTCCCAGCTCTCATGCTCCACTGTCCAAGAAATTTCCATCTTAGAGTCGTACTCTCTATTCCCTCTACACAGCATACTTTCACCAGATAAATGTATGGCTCACATCATCTGGTCTTCGTTCATATGTCAGGGGTCTGGTAGTGCTCGATGGTAGAGCAGGTGCCTAACATACCCAAGGCTTTGAGTTAGGCCTCAACCTCCCAAAAGAGTAGGCCCTAGCAAAATGGCTCAACTTGCTAGGTACTTGCTGCCAAGCTTAATAACCTGAGTTCACTCCCCAGTTCCCCAAGACCCACATGCCGGCAGAGAACCCTCTACCCTACGTGTGAATTTTTCTCCTCCAACCTTGTTTGCACATGAGTACACACAGGAATACATTTTCCTATATTCATGGCCACATTTTTATGTTGGGGCTAGGTCTCACGTGGCTCAGGCTTCAAACGTCCTACGTACCCTGGTATGAGCCACCTTATTTAAAATTAAAATTACAGTATGAGATGGCTCAAGGGTTAAAAATCCGGAGGAGATTATTGGATCACCTGGAGTTACAGGTAGTTGTGAACTGTCCAACACAGATCCTGGGGACCTGGCTGAAGACCAGGTTCAATTCCCAGCACCCACATGGCAGCTCACTACTGTTTGTTACTGCAGTTCCAAGGGATCTTCTGGCCTCCACATGCCCCAGGCACACACACACAAGCAAAACACTCACATGCATAATTTTTTTAGAAACTTTTTTAAAATGTCGGTTAAAAAAAAAAAAATCTCTGCTCCCTAACTTATGTCTTTCTGTCTTGCTTTTCTTCCGTTCAGCCCTTGTTAACATCTGCCCACTGTGTCTTCTGTTTATGCTGTCTTATACTCACCTGCCATCTTCCACTGCAAAAACTGTGAGGCTCACCACTCCAGCCCTCTCTGGCACACACCCTGGCACACCGCATCGACTTTATAACTAGCCCAGTGGCATCGTAGCGGCAGATGCAGTGGTTTCAGGTCAATTTTGTAATATCCCCTTTCTACCCACTTCTCTCTATTCATCATTCCTTCCCTTTGGAAATGGAGAAAATTAAAGTTCAGAATTTTTTTTCATAGAAAAATCAGAGATTGTAACAAAATATGATTAAACACACTTAGTGAAACCTGAGACCGTTTTCTGTTGTGCATTTGTAGGCTAAACAAAATGCATTACAAATAATTCTACAACAGCCTCGTGTCTGTGAGTTAAGTGTGCCGGCTCCTTTTCATATATAAAACAAGGCCCAGGTTCTCCCCGCTAGCATACCACACTTACTCCATCCATAGCATGCCGAGAGGAGGTTGGTTTCTATTGTCTTTGGCATGAGGCAAGTGTCTTAAGAGTTTTAGTGAAGCACTCATCAAATTTGGTGCGGCTGTTAATATCTCAGTGAGGTTGAGGTACCAGAATGACGGATTAGTACTTATTGAAGAAGAAAAACCGTTGTCAGCCAAGATGGTTTTGATTTTAGAAAGGGGGAGGTGCTTTTCCTTTTTTTTTTTTTTTTTTTTTTAATTAGTATTACTGCTAATAGCTATTTCTGCTATGGGTCTCTTGAACAACCACTTTCCAATCTAGAAAGCGCATTTCTGGGCTGTGTGTGGAGCATTACCTAGGAGTTCTGTTTCCCGGGTTCCTTTCATCTGCTGTCCTGCAATTTGGGGGCAGCTTAGCCCAGTCTCTAGTTTCTGACTGGAGTTACCACTGGCAAAGAGAACTGCTGACCACTGAGCTGTGAGTAATTGGCTTTTGAGAAGTAAATAGAACCTGGCCAGTAGAGGACCCGGGGTGTGGCCAGTGGTTCTTTTCCCAGGCTCCTCCCCCCCACCACCCCCAAATGACCTTAACCTTCTTTCATAGCTGGACAGCAGCCAAGTCCAGCCTAAACAATACTCTGAAGCTCATTGGCTCTTTTGCTTGGCAGCCGCTGCCACCCCCAAGGGGCTAAGGCCTTCCCACCAGGCCTCTCAGTGGAGTCAAGGTTTCTAAGTGTTGAAGGCAAACGCTGAAGGAAGTATTTTAGTAGCATGTCCACGGTGTTTGTGTTTGAAGCATCAATGTTTGGCGCCTGCAGCTGGAGACAGGGAAGAGTCTTAGCAACCTGGGGTGGGTGAGCATCTTCAAGTGACATGGCAGAGGTCAAACTGGATACTTTCAGTAAACGTCTGAGACCTAATTGGTGTCATCTCAGATGTCAGGACAGCTGTGAATACCACCCAGCATCCTTGGAAACTATTGTCGGAGGATGGTTTTTTATGTACAGTGAAAAGAAGTATCAAGTTCTGGAAAGGTACAGCTTCCGTTCATCATGAGCATTAACCTAGCCCACTGACCATTAAGGGTGAGGAATCAAGCGATAGTGGTGCATGCCTTTAATCCTGGCACCTAGGAAACAGAGGCAAGCAGATCTTTGTGAGTTCGAGGCCAGCCTGGTCTACAGAGTGAGTCCCAGGACAGCTAAGGCTACACAGAGAAACCCTGTCTGGAAAGAACAAATAAATAGTGAGGGTAACCGGGTAGTGGTGGTGGCGGTGCAGGCCTGTAGCACCAGCATTTGGGAAGCAGAAGCAGGCAGATGCCTGAGTTCAAGGCCAACCTGGTCTACAGAGTGAGTGAGTCCCAGGAGAGCCAGGGCTACACAGACAGACCTTGTCTTGAACAACCAAAAACAGGGAACAAGGAAGTATCACTTTCATCTCAGTGGTAGGGCTTTGGATTCAGTGTCCCATCTCAGATCAGGGTCAGCTACTGCTATCCCATAGTTAGGGGGCTTTAGAAAAGTTAATGCCTGGAAACACAACTGTAGAGAGTAGATACATACACAGGGCTGTTTCTGCCCAGTTTGGGGCCCAGGTCTTCTCAGGTGTGGAAGCAGGAGCAAGGCAAGGGAGCTACAGTAGGAATAAAGTTGTCAGATTGCTTCAGGGAAGCAAGCTTGGTTTCTCTTCAGTAGGAAAACTGTTCTCTGGGGGTCAAGATAGCTTGTCTTTAACGAGCACTTTATGCTGAGCACCCACAAGTCCCATGAGGACAAGGACTGAACACAGGAGTCTTCCTCAGCGGTACTTCCTCATTGCCTGTGACATGGTATGGTTCCACTGGAAGAGAGGTAGGTGCATTTAGGACTTAGTGTGCCTGATAGAGGATTCCAAATATGCTTCCTAAAGACTCTTAGCCAGGAAGAGCTGCAACGAGGGTCTGGCCACACCTTTAGTCCCAGCACTCCGGGAGGCAGAGGCAGGTGGATCTCTGTGAGTTTGAGCTTGAGGCCAACCTGGTCTATAAAGCCAAAGCTACACAAGAGAAACCTGGTCTCAAAAAAAAAAAAAAAAAAAAGAAAAGAAAAGAAAAAAAAAGTAAACTTGGAAACAGTTACTGTAACACAAAGTGGCTGGGCATGGTGCCTCACACAGGAAAGTAATCCCAGCCCTCAGGAGGCTGTGGTAAGGAGGATCATGAGTTCAAGGACAGCCTAGGCTACATAGCAAGACTCTATTTCAATAATATTTAATAGAGCCAACTTGGAAGACTGGGGCCTGAATTCAAGACATGTGTGACCTTGAACACTGAGCATACCCCTTAGTGAGTCTTAATTTCCTTGTCTATAAAACATGGCATCAAGTTAAATTGATTTATTCACCAGACACAAAACTTGCAAGGCACTGTGGTGTTTTGTTTTGTTTTTGTTTTGCTGTTGTTTCTGTGGTGCTAGGGATTAAGTCTAGGTAGGACAAATGCTTTGTCAACTGAGTTACACTCCCTGCCCAAGCTGCCTTCTCGAGTGCACTAACACTTGGGTGAAAGATTCCCCTGGTCTTCCATTATGTTCAGAAGCTAATATTCCAAAAGAAGGAAACAGGTACTGAAGTGGCATTAACAGGATTAAGAAGATGGTGAAAACAGGCAGGGACAGACAGAACTGGCAGATGTGGATTGATAATTTGCCCCTGAAGCCAAAGGGTGGTCCGGAGTGATAATGTTTCAAGCAAGAAAATCAGCAAATGCAGAGGCAGGCAAGTTCAAAGAACAAAAATGATGTCATCCTCTTGAATTTTAGGATTCTAGAAAACAGTGGCACATTGCTTGCATTATCTGCTTTAGGAACCGGTGTTGTGAAAATGTTCCCTGATGGTGTGGGGTATTTCCTTAATGCAAGGTCGGAGATGTACTCTTTCTGGAATCGTGGGACATGGCTGGCTGTTTCCCTTCCCTTCTCTAGTTGTAGTGGCTCAGCTGGCTGTGTTGATGCAGGCTCCATTTTAACTGCAGGCTCCAAAGGCAAACCGCGGAGGGCTGCCTCTTTCACCTCTCACTCACAAGCCTTGGAGCTCCACAGCCCCCTCCCATCCCATCCTGCCACCTTCCAAGTCCAAAAAGCCAGAGTGTCAGGGCTTTGAGAGCACAAGATTCAGCTTCCTTGTTTTCCTGTAGGAGCAGAAGCCAGAAAATGAAACGGGAAACAGCAGAAGAGGAGGGGGTTGGGTAGCTGGGAAGGGAAGGAAGGAGAAATTGCAGCCAAGTGCAACTGAAGATCTAGACGAAGTTCTACCTTTTAAGGGTGTTTCAGCAAACACTCTCACTTCTCACAAGAGGACCCCCTGCCTTTTTTTTTTTTTTTTTTTTTACAAGCAGATTCTGAGGAAATTTGACGTGGACAGACAGAATTTGAGCACGCATGCCATTTTTTTTTTTTCCCTGTGAATTCACACAACAAGGACAGTTCACTTCTCCGTTTTGTCTATAAAGGCAGAGCCCTGCGGAGGCCCTAGACGGTCAAGTCACAACCTTGGGCCCTGGTCACAAGAGCGCCCACAGAGGAACTGCCATTTCACTCACGGGGCTGCCAACAAATGCGTTGTCTCCGCGCTGAAAAACCTGAAGAATGACTTTGTAAACTCTCTCTCTTTACCAGCCCCTAAAACGTGCCTCACCAGTTAGCCACCTCACACACAAACACCCAGGGCGCAGTCTAAGTCACCGGGGCCTGCGAAGGCCGAAGGCTAGAGCTCCCGGCCCCCCACTCAACTGAGGTGGGCTAGCTTCCTCTGCTTGGAGAGATAGCGCCCAGCTCTTTGTTCCCACCCACAGTGGTGGATGCTGCCGAAGATAAACCCCTCCCTCGGACAGGGCTGTGGCCAGAGGTTAACCCAGACCCAAGCTCCGTTGAGAGGACAGATAACTGAAACCACAGGCGGCTTCGGAATCCTGAGAAACAAGAAATCCACCAACGGAGAAGGATTTATTATCTGTTTCCTCTGCGGAGGGTGCAAAGTTGTTCTAACAGTTTCCGTTACAGGGGTACCAACTGGCCGCTCCTCCCCAACAGACGGTTTTGTTGAATTAGCTTCCTTTTTTTTTTTTTTTTTCTTTTCTTTTCTTTTTTTGGCGCCAGTTCCTACGACACAAACTGCCCGAGGGAGGGAGGAGTCGTCCTCGGGGGTGTTCTCTGAGGTTTCCTTCCTCGTCCTCTAAGTCACCTGAGGTGGGGCTGAGAACCGAATCAGGGCAGAGTCCTCCAGGGCCAGAGGAGGGGAAAGTCGGGGGGATGTCCCGCTTTCTTCGCACCCAGGCGCAGGGGGCCGCTGCCTGCCACAGAAACCCCGAGAAGGCTTTCTTTTTGCCTATCCAGAGCGTCTATTGTGTGCCAGGCCCTGTGCGGGGCTGCTGTGGCGGGACAGGAGAGCAGCGCGCGGCTCTGGCTGCAAGTGAACAGGCCTGGGGCAGTCCCCGGTCGAGCCCCGAGCCACCCCGGGACGCCAGAGGCCGCTGGCGGGACGGGCCTGGGGGCGAGAGGCCCGACCGGGCGCCGCGGCGCCCGCGCACAAACTGACGGCGAGCGAGAGGCAAACTCCTCAGGTGTCACCACGCCGGGAAGGTGCGACGCACAGTGCCGGCCCCCGCCCTAGCCGGGGTCAACATGGCCGCCGAGGAGGGAGGCGGGGCGCTCCGAGTCCGGGCAGGAGCGGGGCGGGGCCGCCGTCGGTGGAGCCAGCGCGCAGGCGCGGGGCGCTCGGGGACCCGGATGGAGGCGCTGAGGTTAGAGCTCCGCGGGGGTGGTCTCCGCGGAGGCCCCGGCGCCAGCTCTGGAGCTCCGGAGTTCTCCGGGGAGGGAAGCTGTCAAACGGAGGCCGAGAGAAATTAGGCGGAGGCTGTTAGCGAAGCGAGGAGCCCCGCCCCTCCGCCATAGCGGCCTCCGGCGCCGCCTCTTCCTTTGCGGCCTCCGGCCCTCGTCTGCTTCCGGCCCTGTTGCCTGGCCCGGCCCCGCGGTTCCCTCGGGACGAAGCCTTGGGCCGTGGCTCCCTTGGGGTGAGGGTCAATATCCCGTCACGGGTAGGAACTGTGTCCGAAAAGAGCAGGCTGGACCAGGCTCCCGGCACCGCGGGGCCCAGCAGCAGGAGGCCGCTCGCTCCGCGAGGCCTCTGGGGCAGAGCGCATCACCCCATCGAGGATGCTAGCCTGCCCCACAGGGTCCAGGACTCCAGCTCAACAGGCTTTCCCAGATAGGGCCCATCACCACAGGCTTCCCGCCGCAACATGCGCTATCCCTGGAGGAAGCACGGGCTAGGCCTGGGAGACCTGGGTTGCCCTGGCTGGAAAGGGAGTACATACCCTTTGTGTTTCTGGCAAAACGCGCTCATGACTTTGGGCGTAAAGTCTTAGAAAGCTGTGCATGAGGCGCTTTAAGTGGTGGGCGTATCGCTTGGCTCCAGTGAGCCTCAGTTTTCACATCCATAAAATGGCGATGGTAATTATACTCTCTTACTAGTGTCTAATGAGATCTCTGGAGCCTATCTCACGGGAAAATTAAAGAACGAAACTAGTTGATTCTAAGCATCCTGCCAGTTAAGAGTCTAATTTGACGAGGGTCTTCTTTCAAAGGGAAGTTGGCAGATGGCTAGAGAGATGATAGTTGACTGTCTTGATTTTACTTGGCTTAACTAAATTGAGTGTGGCTTGCATCTTCTGTGGCCACTGAGGCCGGAGTTTGAAGGGGGGAGAGAGAGTCCAGTCAAGCTGCAGAGGTGGGTTCAGTACTTTTCCTTTCCTGCCTCCCTTGTACGTGCGGGTAGGCCAGTGAAAGAAAAGAAAAAGAAAAAAAAATCATCATAGGGCAGAGGAGGAGTTGGCTGTGCGTTTTCCTGTGACTTATTTGCGTTCAGCGAATCCGGTATTGAAGATAGCGTGTATAGTCAGAAAACACTGCTTTCCTGGGGTTCAGCGGCTTAACTTTTAACTGAGTTTTCGTGAGGAAACCCATGTGGAGTTGGGAGGGGAGAATGGCCCTCTTTTTTTCCCCACATCTCCTCGTGATGAAGCAAGCAGCAAGTGCCCCCTTGTGCCACGGGAGGGGTACTGTCGCTGTCAGCCAGTCTTGTACCCTTGGTGGAGAATTTCATTTTCTCCATGGTTTCTGCGTCTTTGTCATTTGCTTTTTTTCCTTTTTAGTTATTATTTTGTATGCTTATGTTTGTGTATATGTGTGTGGCTACAGGAGGACAGAGGACAGACCACTTGTGGGAGTGTCTTCTTCAGTCTTGTGGGTCACCGTAGTGGCATGTGCCTTTACCTGCTGGGCCGTCTTGCTTTTCTTTTTTTTTTTTTTTTTTTAATTTACATAAGTTTCCTTTTTTATTTACTATGTATACAGTGTTCTGGCTGCAGGCCAGAAGAGGGCACCAGATCTTGTTATAGATGGTTAGGAGCCATCATATGGTTGCTGGGAATTGAACTCAGGATCTTTAGAAGAGCAGCCAGTACTCTTAACTTCTGAGCCATCTCTCCAGCCCCCGTCTTGCTTTTCAACATGAAATGTGATGGGAGCAGTACTTGGACCAGTGATTTTAGATCTGGAGTCAGAGAACTGGACATGCTGTATCCTGTCCTTGGCCGTTTACATGCTAGGTCCTGGGACTACAAGTAAGGATGCAAAGCCTCTGCCCTCATAAGTAATGGATAGCAGTATAAAATTGTCAGGGTAACAGGCAGTGAGAACATAGGGCAGTCTAACAGGATTAGAAAATAACAGAAAGCAGCCAGGCGTGGTGGCACATGCCCTTGATCCCAGTGCTCAGGGAGGCAGAGGCAGGTGGATCACTGTGAGTTTGAGGCCAGCCCAGTCTATAGAGCAAGTCCAGGACAGCCAAGGTTACACAGAGAAACCCTGTCTGAAGAAACAAACGAATGAACGAAGGAAAGAAAACAAAAAGTGAAGCTTAAAAGCCACCTGAAAGAAGAAAGGGACCTTCTGGCTCTTTTTGCTTAAACACAGAAGAGCCATGAATGATTCTAAATTGTAACAAAAAAACCCAAAAAAACGAAATGCATTCTGTGCCTCAGAATGGCTTTGGGTTTTTTTTTGTGTGTTGCTGCCACTGCCTCGGAGAGGCTCAGGACGGGAAATAGCCGTTGACTCCATCCCTAGCGGTAGACTGTCTTCCCTCTAAGTTTGCTTTAGCAATGGGAGCTGGCTGAAGTCCTGCTGAGCAGTGGTTTTCTTTTCCTTCTCCACTTAATTTAACATACCAGCTGAACACACATCAGAGAGCTAAGCTGGCATGTGTAGTTATTACAGGCTTCTAGTGTGGTTCTGTGCCCCACTTTGGGGACTCTGGTTTGGGAATTATTTTATTATTCTGGGCAAGAGGGAAAGGGTACATGCCAAATAATAGCAGCCACAACATTGATTTGTGTAATACTTTGTAGTTTAGTCCATTTTACCATGATGACAAATTTGTGAGATTGGGCGTAGAGAATAGTTACCCTGTTTTAGATATATAAAGGACTGAGCTTGCAAGTGACAGAGTAAGGACTTGAACCATGGTCTTTGACATAAAAGCGTTCAGCAGGCTTTTAAAAGTTCTGTGAGCTTAGCTTTCCAGCTTCATGCTTATCTCTATAGAACTTATCTGACTAGAATACAGTGCTTCATAGTGACAGCTAGTGGTCTCCCTGCCTTCAAGATAGGCTTTCCTCTGGGAAGTCAGGTGGTTATGTTTGCTTAGTAATGCTGAGGGGGGTGGCTCCTGTGGAGAAAATGTTATTGATTTGCTTCTGGCCCGTGTGTGACATTTTCTTCCTTGGGTGTTGGAGTTTAGAAGCCTGAGGAAGCTCAGTCCTGCCGGTGAGAGAGGATGTGGCCACTGGACCCATCCCAGAAAGAGGTGCTGAGATTTGCAGTAAGCTGCCGAATCCTGACCCTGACGCTACAGGTCAGTCTTCAATCCATTCCCTGGACATGCTGTTGCTATGTGACTGAGTTAGGGATGAAGAATAAGTGGTCCTCATTGCTCCACTTCCTGGTGTGCCTCAGCATGTGATTGGACCCTTTCAGACTTAGTCCTGGCAGCTGAAAAGTGGGCAAGAGCCTTAACAGTGGTATTGATTGTGTGTCACAGGAAGCTAGAGGTTTTCCTAACAGCCTTAGTGATCAGGTGGTCTCACCAACAGAGATACTTTAAGGTGTGTGGGCTCCTCAAAGTATTGTTCAGGGTTCCCTTACTTGGAGTCCGAGTTCTGTGCTACTTGAGTGGGAGAGAGGAGGCCTTCCAGAGTTCTGAGACTCCCCTCTCCTCTTTGCTGGCTCAGCCACTCAGTTCTCTAAATGTTTTCCCTTTTGCCACCCTCTTCCCTGAGGCTGCCTTGATGCATACGTTAACCAAAATCACACATACATGAATTATTTGGTGCCTAGCATAGTGCTCTGTACTTGGTAGGCCCTGAGTTTGTGATTGTGAATTAACATAGGTCAACACCCCAGAACTGCTGAATTAACACCATGATCTGCGTGCCTCGGGTATCTGTACCACTGTATCTGGGCTCCTAGCTGCGTCCTTTGTGGAAACCTTTTCTTTCCTCCCTATTTTTAACCCCTTCTGAGCTTCTAGCTCTGAATCTTTCATCCCGTAATTAATGAAGCGCTTCAGGTTTTGCTGGCTTTGGGGATTAGGGTGTCTTTAATTTGGTGGCCAGTGCTAGTATCTGTGATTGTCACCCCCATCCTCTCTCTCTTCACTGGAGTGGCCTGTTAAAGAAACTGGCCAAAAGAGAATGAGCATTAAGTGAGCTGAGCTCTGGTTGCTAGGCTGGGGAGCCTGACTCAGTGATGGCTCTGACCCAGCATCAGCTGAGTTCCTGGCAGAACCAAAGGAGCAGTGCAGCAAGTCAGCATCTGGGATAGGGAGCCAGGACAGCTGGCTTCTCGTTCAGTGTGATCTTAGAAACAGTATATTTCCTCAAATCCCTCAAGTTCAGCCACCAAAATTATAGCAAGTACCTATTCCCAAAACTGTGCTAAATTGTGAGCAAAAGGTCATGTTTTCCCTCAAGTAGTTGACAACCTAATGAGGCAGAAAGACATACAACGATAAATTGGATTTCATTCTCTCTCTTTGCTCAGCCCTTCCAGCCCTAAAGCTCACGCTATCAGATTATATCCCTAGCCACCCTGCATTGTTGCTGTCAGTGACAGTTATTCTTTGAAGGTTCTGACTCCTGGCTCACTGGCACTCTTTCTGGCACTACTTCTGTTGCTGTCTGCGGTTTCAGTACTAGGAAGATGACACACTCAGTGCCCTGCTCCCTCGCGCCATCGTCCTCCTTCCTTTCAGGGATCCTGTCTTCACTCCCGTAGCTGTACTCCATAGCCCACTCCTGCCGCACAATCTGTTATGTGCTTCATGCTTTGGCCACTGTCTCCTGTCTCTGTAGCTCACTCCTGTTCTCTCAGATCTGATTTCTCTCACTCTCTCTGCCTTTGTAATCCATGGAACCCACCGTGTTTCTCTGGCTTTCAGCTTCCTCTCTGATGAAGCTGAGTCTGTGTTCCATTTGTGGTAGTCATTCCCATGCGTAGCAGAGCTCGCTTGTCTCGCCATCTATCTCTGTTTTCCTCATGAGACAAAAGTCCAGTCTCAGTAAATAGAGTGATCTGCTCTCCTCCATGCCTGCAGCTACCCACTTAAAAAAAAAAGAAAAGCGAGTGTTTAACTATACTAACTGGCCTTTTTTAAATACAAGATCAAGTAAGTCATTAGTACCACCCGGAAATGTTGATGGGTTTTCATGGCCCACTCATCCTCCTGTTCTCAAGTGTTTTTGCACATCACTGTTACCTGGGGGGACTTTAAAAGCTCTAGTGCTGGTTGGAGATGTAGCTCAATTGTAGAATTTGTGCTTAATATGTGTGAGGCTCTGGGTTTTATTTCCTAGCACAAAAAAAATAAATATATAAAAGTTTTATTATTTACTTAAAATTTCAGAATCCAGGGCTGGCAGGATGACTCAGTGGGTAGCCACAGCCCCCAAACCTGAGTTTGGTCTCTTCGATCCTTGTGGTGGAAGGAGAGAACCAACTCCTACAAGCTGTCCCTGGCACATGTGACATGCACACATACCCGTATACACAAAAATAAATCAAATGCCCAGGCTCTGTCCAGTCTCATAAGTAACTTTTATTTTACTTATGTTTATGAGTGTTTTACTTGTATGCATGATTGCATACCACATGCATACAGTGTCAAAGGAGGGCAGCAGATCTTTGGAACTAGAGTTACAGATAGTTGTGAGCTGCCATGTGGGTGCTCAGAACCAAACCCAGGTCCTCTGTACGAACAGCAGGGCCTTTTAGGGGCCAGGCTGTTTCTCCAGGCTCTTTACAGATCTGGAACACCTTTTCCCAGGGCTTTCAAGTACTAACCCGAATCCCTGGATTAAAACTCAGGAAGATTAGATTGCTACATCTCTGAGCCTAGTGTGTCCATATGGCTTCACTACCAAAAGCAGGACGAAGCCTTTCTCTTCTCACCTGTCCAGCAGGAGCTGCCAACACCTGCCCAGCTTTCCTGCCTCCTTTGTGGTCACTGGTTTCTTATCACTGGCTTATTTCAGTATTACGAAAGTATTTATCTCTAATCCCCTCCCCACTTTAACCAGGCATGATGATACACACCTGTAACCAGCACTGGGACATGCAGGGGCAGGAGGATCAAATTCAAGGTCATTCTCCAATCTCTTTCAGGTTTGAGCCTCTGAGCCCCCTCCACACGTGAGATTGTCCTTTTTACTTTATGTCAATATACCTACTACCCCATTTCTCCCTTCAGCTTCACAGCAAAACAAAACCGTTATATGTATAAGGCTCCCTTTTCTGTTAGCTAGACAGGCAGTCCCTGCCCCCTGTTGTTTTTTTGAGACAGGGTTTCTCTGTGTAGCCTTGGCCGTCCTGGACTCGCTCTGTAGCCCAGGCTGGCCTTGCACTCAGAAAGATCTGCCTGCCTCTGCCTCCCGAGTGCTGGGAGTAAATGTGTGCATCGCCACGTCTGGCCTGCTGAAATAGCGCTCATGGGTCAAAGTGACCTCCATGTTAGTGAAGTCTGTGGTCACTTTTCAGTTCCTATCTTACTGGGCCTGTCAGCAGCGTTCAGTAGTTTCTCAATCCTGGGTTTCACTTAGTCCTAAGTCACTGTTCTCCCTTGGGCTTTCCACACCTCACTCATCACTCACTGTTCCTGCATGTGTGCCTGGAGCTTACTGTGTAGCTTAGGTTGGTCTGGAACTCACAGATAACCTACCTGCCTCTGGCTCCTGAGTTCAGAGATTCAAGACTCATGCCACCGTGCTTGGCTTCCTACTTTCTCTCTATGCTGGATCCGTCCCTCCTTTCCAGGAGGACTCCATCCTCAGACCTCTTCTCTCCCTCTGCTCCCTCCACACCTGGGCGTACCCTCCCTGCTTACATCCCCAGTTGCTAGGACTCCTGATCTGGCTTCTCGTTTGTAGAATCCGGTGTCTCCTGCTTGGCTGACTGCTGCACTGGCGTCAGACTGGGCTAGCATTGGCGCTCCCCACACACGCACACACAGCAACAAGTCAGTCCTTCCCATTGTATTAAGTGGTGATTCTTTTCCTTCAGTTACTTACCAGCGTCCTGGTTCTCCTTCATTCCACAGGCACTCTTCAACATCATCATTCCAGATCACCATGCAGATGCCTTTTCTCCTCCCCGCCTGGCCCCCTCGGGCTCTGTGGATCAGCTTGTAGAAGGTCTTCTGGGTGGTCTGTCTCGATGGGATGCAGAACACTTCCTGTTTATTGCTGAGCACGGCTACCTTTATGAGCACAGCTTTGCCTTCTTCCCTGGCTTCCCCTTGACCCTGCTGGTGGGGACTGAGCTGCTGAGACCCTTGCAGGGCCTCTTGAGCCAGCGCAGTTGCCTGCTGGTCTCAGTAGCACTTCTCAACTTCCTGTTCTCTGTGCTAGCTGCAGTCAAACTTCATGACTTGGGTTGTCTGGTTTTGCACTGTCCCCACCAGGCCTTTTATGCAGCGCTGCTCTTCTGCCTCAGCCCTGCCAATGTTTTCCTGGCAGCTGGTTACTCGGAAGCTTTGTTTGCCTTCCTGACATTCAGCGCCATGGGGCAGCTGGAGAGGGCCCGGGGCTGTGCCAGCGGGCTGCTCTTTGCTCTTGCCACTGGGGTGCGCTCCAATGGGCTGGTGGCTGTGGGCTTCCTCTTGCATTATCAGTGCAGACACTTTTTTTCTTCTCTTGGGGTGCTGAACCCCTGGAAACAGCTCATCAAGCTGCTGGCCTCTCTGTGCTTGGCAGTGCTCACGGTCAGCCTTCCCTTTGCCCTCTTTCAGTATTATGCCTACGCCCAGTTCTGTTTTCGAGGCTCAGCCCACTCCATTCCTGAGCCCTTGGTGCAGTTAGCTGTGGACAAAGGCTACAGGATTGCAGGAGAAAATGAGCCCCCATGGTGCTCCTGGGATCTTCCTCTAATCTACAGCTACATCCAGGATGTCTACTGGAATGTTGGTCTTCTGCGGTACTATGAACTCAAGCAGTTGCCCAACTTTCTACTGGCTACCCCAGTGGCTGTACTAGTTGTATGGGCAGCCTGGACATATGTGACCGCCCACCCTTGGCTCTGCCTTACACTTGGGCTGCAAAGAAACAAGGAGAGTGAGAGCAGGGACAAGCCCCACCCTGGCTTCCTCAGTCCAAAGGTGTTTGTGTACCTGGTCCATGCCACAGTGCTGCTGCTCTTCGGAGGTCTGTGCATGCATGTTCAGGTGAGGTGGGTTTCTGCCTGAGATGGCTGTGTGAATACAGGTGAAACCTTAGAGAAGGGAAGACGGATAATTTTCTCACTCGACAACCCATGCCTAGTTGATTCAACAGCTGTTAGGACAGACAGATGTCGTCAGGCACAGCTGGAATCCCAGCACTTGGGAGGATGAGGAAGGAGCATTCTTAAATTAAAGGTCAGCCTAGGCTACAAAGCATTTTTTAGACCCTCATAGGCTAAATAGCCAGACAAGCACAAGCCTGGTGCTTTCTTTGTTCCAAAATCTGAGTCAGAACTCTGATGGGACACAAGAAAGATAAAATTAGCGCCTTAGTGAGGCCATGGTATGAACACGGAGACAGACATATGAGGCAGACAAAGTTAGGGGCTAGGGATGCAGCTCAGTTGGTAGACTGCTTGCCTACAGTGTATGAAGACCTCAGGTCCTTTCTCAACACTGCAGAGAACTGCCTATAATCCCTGAACTTAGGAAGTGGAGCCAGGGGGAACTCTGTGAGTTCCAGGCAACTGGAGGCTGCGTAGTGAGACCCTACTTCAAAAAAACAAAAACAAGTAAGGCCATTCTTTACTTCATAGTGAATTTGAAGCCAGCCTGGGCTTTGTGAGACCTTTTTTGTTTATTTCAAATTATAGTACTGCTGTTAGGAATTAAAAAAAAAAAATTACACATGCCTTTAATTCCACTTAGACGCAGTCTGATCTTTAAGTTTGAGGCCAGCCTGGTCTACAGACTGACAGCCAGTGCTACACAGAGTAACCCTCTCGCAAATAACAAATAAAAAATTAATCCTAGTCTGAATTTGAGGCCAGCTGGGGCTACATAGTGAAACCCTGTCTCGAACAAAAAAATATAATCCACCTAGGCATGGTGATACATACTTGTAACTCCAGTGCTTGGGAATCAGAGGCAGGGAAATGATCCTGGATTCAGGTTAGGTCGCAGCCAGCTAGAGCTGCGTACAGAGATCCTGCTCAAGAAACCAAATACAAGTTGAGATAAAGTACTGCAGTTGTGTTGAGAGTATAACTTAGTTGTAGAGCACTTGCCCAGTATGTGATAAGCCCTGAGTTCAATCCCCAGCTCTGAAGTAAAGGTGTGGGTGTAGAGGAGTGAAATAGCTTAGCAGGTACAGGCACAGGCCTGATTGACTGGAGTTCTGTCCCTGGAAACCACATGATAGAAGAAGAGAACTGACCACACACACAATCAGTGTGTGTATTCTGAATGTGGAAAAGTACTTCCCTCACTAAGGAGGGAAGGCATCATATTTAAATGGTTCTGAAGAGTAAAAAACAAACACAACTTCCCATATAAGAAGTGTGTAGAGCGGAGCATGGTGGCACACACCTGTAATTTCAGCATTCTGGGAGGCAGAGGCAGGTGAATCTCTGAGAGTTCAAGGCCAGCCTGGTCTACAAAGCGAGTCCAGGACAGACAGGGCTACACAGAGAAACCTGTCTCAGAAAAAAAAAAAAAAAGAGGCATGTAGGAGTGGAGAAATGGCTAAATTGATGAAGAGCTTCCAGCACAAGCTGAGGTTGCATCCTCATACAAAGCTGCGCAGGGTGGTGCTCCTCTGTGGTCCTAGTGCTGGAAGACAGAGACAGGAGGCCCCTGATGTGCTGGGCAGCCAGTTTAGCCAGTCAGTAAAGGGAGAAACTCTCAAAAGATCGGTTCAAGACCATCCTTATATACAGAGTTTGGGGTCGGCCTGCACTTGTAGTCGGTATTTGCTATGTTTGTGGGTTTCTTATTCCACCCTTTTAATCCCGTAACCCTAGATAAGAGAGAAAAGGAGAGAGAGGCAAGGAAAGAGATCCCTGAATAAAGTCAGGGGTCTGAAAGGGGGCACATTATAGTTAAGACTGCTCCCTGCCGATTAAGAACTTCAAGCTCCTTGGGGCAAATTTGATCTTTGCCATTAGGAAATCCAATTTCTTCTTCCTGATTCTTGTTTGTGCAATACCACTTAACAAACCACTACCAACAGCAACCAACAACCCACCCCACCTCTTGGGGTCCTAGTATTTATATACCCTCTGAAAAGTCCCCAGAATTCCAAACATCACACAACTGCAGGAAATATCTACAGGTGGCAAAATCATGCCCCACCAGAGCATGAGGCAGATCATAGTCGGCTGCTGCAAAGCAGGCTCATACCTCACACTGGGATTAAATTGAAAACATATTCTTACACTATTTCTGGGGGTTTGGTTTGGTTTTTGGTTTTCTTTCTTTCTCTCTCTCTTCTTCTTTCTTTCCTTTTTTTTTTTTTTTTTTTCCAAGAGAGGGTTTCTGTGTAGCCCTGGACCTTGCTTTGTAGACCAAGCTGGCCTCAAACTCACAAACTCAAACTCACTTGTCTCTACCTTCCGAATGCTGGGATTAAAGGTGTGCCCCACCACACCCAGCATTTTTATGTTTTTTAAAGAAATCATATTTCTAAAACTCTGACTATATGCACTACATAAAATTGTCTCCAAAACAAAGAAGCAGTACAGACCTCACACTAGTGGTGGAAGGGATGGACACAAGCAAAGGTGTGAAGGCTGTGAGAGGACTTGGCTCAGCTAGAATGTAGGAATAAGCAGGTTCCCTTGGCGACCTTTCCCTAGTGCACAGACTGCCCACGTTGGCATGTTAGGGTGCCGTGACCACAGGCAATAGGCATCTTGTCCGGGATTTGGGATGGCACTGGCAGTGCAGGATCAAGGCTTTTGAATTTATGGAAGTGTTGTCCCTATGCTGACCAGGGCTCCCCTCAAATGCATATAATGACAATTTGTGGTGGTCTCTGAGCCATGTGGTTAGAGGAAAGGAAAAACAGAATGTGTCTGACTGCATCAGCTTTGAAGTGAGAGCCAGGCCAGCTCAGACTTTGCAAGGTAGGTGAGAGCTCGTGGAGACTTGGCCCAGAGCTCCTGTGAGATGGAAAAAGTTGAACAAGACCTGCCGCTTCTCTCTGCCCCATCCCACATGAGAAGGAGTCTCCTCAGTTCCCAGCACCCTACACAGGTGAAAATTTAGAGATTGTGGGCTAAGTTCAGACCACATAGGATGTTTCGTATTGGCTGGCCCATTATTGTGGTGATTATACCGAGACTGATTATTGGTAACTGGAGGTTGCCCGGCTGGTGGTGCACACATCTTTATTAGGCAGATTTACAGCTTCACTGAATTTGGTTTTCCAGTGTGAGTTTTTTTAGTTGTCAGGCCGTGATTCATCCAGCCACATCACTGATGCTCCAATCAATATTGCTTTTCTAGGTTCTCACTCGATTTTTGGGCTCTTCCACTCCTATTTTGTACTGGTTTTCAGCTCACTTGCTTCAGAATCAAGAACCGCTGTTGAGATCTCTAGACACAGCACCTCAAAAGCTTCTTGAGGGCAGCTCCCCACCAGGACAGAAGGCCCCCAGAAACTGTATCCTGGAACTCCTATACAACTGGAAGACCTGCTCTCCAGTCACAAAGTGCATTCTAGTCTACTTCCTGACTTACTGGCTCCTGGGACTACTACTCCATTGCAACTTCCTGCCTTGGACTTGACCTGGAGTCTGAAGGGACAAGCTGGAAGCTGATTTAACCCAGGGACTGAAAGCTACAAGACATACTGGCTGGTCCTGCCTGCACATCCCTGACAGCACTGTCCATTAGGTATCCTCCAGTCTCTCTGGAGGCCAGTTAGGAATGCGGACTGTTTGCACAGGAGCCCCTTCTTGTCCTGAGGGGCCCGAGTTTTAGGGAAGTAATTTTTCACTGCTGAGTGGAGCTGTCTCAGATCTCCCAGGTCAGCAAGCACCAGGCAATCCTAAGCCTACTACTGACCCATGTGTAAGTCTTGGGTTTTGTTTGGTTGGTTAGTTTTTGTGCTTGTTTTCTGAGAGAGGGTTTCCCTGTGTAGCCCTGGCTGTCCTGGAGCTCACTCTGTAGACCAGGCTGGCCTTGAACTCCTTGAACTTGAGATAACCACCTGCCCCTGCCTCCTGAGTGCTGGGATTAAAGGTGTATGCCACCACTGCCCATCCCTGTGTGTAAATTTAAATTAAATCTTTGCTCACAGCTCTCGCCAATGGTGGAGACAATGTAGTGACAGGAGGAAAGGGAGGGCCTGCTCTAAGTGAGATGTTTTTGAAGTTTTCTTTGTAATATGGATATATATTCCTACAGGCTGAAAATCTACAAGCTTGTTTTTACAATGGATTACTTTTTTTTGGAGCAGTGGTCAGGGGAATTGAAACTTCCCTTGTAGTTCAGGCTGGTCTTGAGTTCAGAGGTCCACCTGCCTCTGCCCCCTGAGCGCTGGGACTGGCGGTGTGTGCTGCAGGCTCTGCTGAATGGCTGTTTCTGTATTCCAGGGGCTGGGCCAGAACTCAGGGGTAAACATGTGAGGCCCTAGTTGCAGTAATGTCACTTGGATCAGAGCACAGCATCTGAACCCTGGATCCTAACCCTCACTCTCCAGCTGTGTGAGCTTACGATGCTTCCAGAGCCTTCTTCACCTGCTCTAAAACTAAGGAAGACACTTTCCCTGGGGTGTGGTTTGGGTCTTTTAGGCCTTAAGGTAAACAGCAGATCCCAATCTAAACACCTGGAGGCTCAAGTGTGGCCCAAGCGGAAAGTCTTCCATTTCCTTTGATCAATTAGAAACAGCCTTGCCACCACCCCTGGGAAAGAGCTCTAAATAGAAGCTGTCAAAGGAGAGTAATGACACCTGCTGGACGAGGGTAACCCAGGATGACAGGTTTTCCATTCTCGAAGGCTCAAGCGTGATTGGTAGGCATGAGTCAGAGGCACCACTGACCCTGAGGAGCATGGTGACTCCCACCTATCTCAGCACTCCGGATGCTGAGGCAGCAGATGAGTTTGAGGGCAGCTACAGAATAAGACTCTGTCTGAATGAGAAATCATGGCCCTGCTGAGTAGTGTTTGTGCGTTTCTTGAGCCAGGTAAAAGTTTGGCTCTGTACCGTTACCCTTCTTACGCCCATTGGGCCAAAAATTCCAATAAGCAGCATCCTTCAAAGCAGATGGCAAGCAGCAGCAGCTTCTGGAAAGCTGAGAGTTGGAATTTGGACACACTCCCTCCAACCGTGACAGAAAGCTCAACTTGCCAGCTGAAGGGAAGCTCCTGGCCGAGGCCCAGCACCCTCCGTGGGAGCCTCCAGCCAGCCTGGCCAACGAGCATTCCCACCCATCACCACAGCAGTAGCAGAGCCAAGCATTTGGTCCAGAGTCAAATGCTACTGAAAATGTACACACAGATTGGGGCAGCCCTCCGCCTTCTGCCAAGACACCAAGTGCCCTTCTTGGCAAAAGACGATCACCTCTGCCCTAGTGTCCCTCCAGCTGGCAAGACTGTGCCTCTTCAGCAGCTGTAAATCCTAGGACTCCCTCCTGCCCCCAAAAAAAGTGTGTGTGTGGGGGAGCTGGGGTCCTTTGGTCTCTGCTTCGCTTTGCCTACTTTTGGGAGATAATCAGAAGCAATTGTTCCCTGCCAGGAGAGGAGACTCACCCCCCACAGAGATGCTGTGCCCATTGTTTTGTCTCCAGAGATCTGTTACTCAAGAAACTCTACACCTGAGGGCACACAGAGAGAAGGGCCTGGGTCTCTCTCTGACCTTGAGGGCTAGTTGCTAAAGTTCTAAGGAATGGGCTGACTTTATGGCCAGCAGCTGTCCTTTTACCGGCCTATTAACAGTCTTTAATAGTCTGAGAGAGGAACATGAAGGGCCCAAGGCAGGAAGCTTCCTGTTTACCCGAAGTCTAAGAATGCCACAGCTGAGTTGGGCGGTCACAGCTTCAGAGAAAAGTCATTTCCTTCTGAGACCGTGCTAAAATACAGACCAGACATTCTGAGGACCTAGAGGTGGATGTTTTCTTTAATGAAGGTGGGAAAAGAGGAAGCTTTGACGGGTCTCTAACGTCCCTCTGGGGTGGGGTGAGCGGAAGTCTGGATCTAAAAATGTAAAGTGTGGTGGCTTAAGAGATTTTAAATGGATTCTCCACCAGTTGTTCATTAATGCCAATTTTGGACTGAGGAAGACCTTGCCACGCCTCCTCCAATGTCTGTGGTGAGTTGCCGGCCAGAACGCAGGAACATGTGTCAGGGAAGTGGTAAATTCTTTTAAAAGCAACAGTTTTTAATGTGTGTTAACATGAGCATCCCAAAGCACGTGCGTGGAAGTCAGAATTGCCATCTTGTTGGTTCCTTTATTATGTGAGTCTAGGGCTCAAACTTGGCTTGTCAGGCTTGAGGACCAACACCACTGAGCCCTCCTACTGGCCCAGACATGGCAAATTCCGAGGCATAGAGGATACTTTTTCCTCACTCTCTCTACTTGAATTCTTTATAATAAGGATGAATTAAAGGTTTAATTTGAGGATGCTGTGGTGTTGCACACGTGCTGTTCCTCTCCCTGTGAGGCCACTCGGGAAGAGTGTGAAGTCCACACCAGCCTAGTGTGTCCCACACCTTCAATCCAGCAGGGGCAGGCGGATCTCTGTGGGTTCGAGGCTAGCCTGGTCTACAAAGCAAGTCTAGGGCAGCCAAGACTACAAATAGAGAAACTATTTTTTGAAAAAAAAAATAATAATAATAATAATAAAGTAAAAAAAAAAAATTGATCAGTACTGAGTATATTGACTTCTCATTACTTCCTAAATAGCACAGTACAATTATTTATATACCATTTACATATGAAGTATTACAGATACCTGAAATATGCATGAGGGATACATAGGTTATATCTTTTTGTGTGTGTGAGGGTGTTATATGATATGTGGCAAGGGTGTCATGGTGGGCCCATGCCAAACTATGGCCCTGAGGAATTATGTGCCAAGCAACAGATGCGGTATAAGGAGGTTTATTGGGGGAAGGGAGAGGAGTGAAGGCCTAGAGAAGGGGTAGAGGCAGATGACTGAACACGTAGGCTGGCAGACAGACAGAATAGAGTGATGAGGGCAGAGAAGGACAGAAAGGGGGAGAAAAAGTGTCCAAAACAGAGCCGGTGGTGGTAGGCAGGCCTTATCTGGGGCTGCTTATACCTGTCACGCCTGGTGGTGATGACATACGGTCCCTGAGAGCAGGCCAGCAGAATCACCTAACTGGTTCCCTCCATGGGACCAGGTCTTTGGGTCACTGAGGAAAAACAGAACTGAACATGCATATGAATAATGACATGATCTACAGAATAACTGCAAAAATTAAATATTACCACATGGAGCGCCTTTAGAAAAATGTTAGCCAGGCATGATGGCACAAGCCTTTAATCCCGGCACTCAGGAGGCAGAGTTCGAGGCCAGCCTGCCTACAGAGTGAGTCCAGGACAGAGAAACATCCAGTCAAAAAAAAAAACAACAACGAAAAAAGCTAACAGGAATAGCTGCATTTTGAGCACGCTGAGTGTATTGTGCCATCAGTATATCCACGTGCTGAAAAATGGATTCAGATCCCAGGGGAGGGAGCCATTCGCAGAGATGTCATTGCAGCTGGGATGGGATGGACTGTCCAAAGGAGTGGAGAGATGAGGGAGGGGATTGTAAGGCTTTGGGCAAATGCTGGACCTCTCTAGACCTGCCTTCCCATCTGCTGGTGGAGCTCTGTGGAGGGTTAGCAAGGCTGCTCCCACCATTCCCTTGTGAGGGGAGGGAGTGCTCACAAGCCTTCTCAATAGGCGGTGTTCGAGGCCCTTCCCCCTCCCTGGAGATAGATAAGCCATTAATGGTCGCTGGGGGCAGAGGGGACCTGTCCTTGCCGCTGAAGCTGCCCACGGTCCTGTTGGCCAACCTATCATTAAACTCACCAAGCTAGGCTCTTTGGTTTGTTGCTGGTGCCCTTTTAGGGTGGGATATTGCTCTTATCTGCTCAGGGAAAGCTAATGAACAGGCTGTAAGGACCCCACACAGTAGTCATGAGAACAGAACAGGGCAGTAGATAGCACTAGTGACATCAGTATTAAATGACCAGCTACAATAACATCCCGGGGGGCTAACTCATTCTATAAAAATGCTTGCCACACAAGTATGCGGACTCAAGTTTGATGACCAGAACCCACATATAAAAAGCTGGCCTTTGAAGCTGGGCTTGGTGGTGCACACCTTTAGTCCCATCACTCAGGGAGGCAGAGGTAGGATCCCTGTGAGTTCAAGGCCAGCCTGGTCTCCAAAGCAGGTCCAGGACAGCCAGGGCTACACAGAGAAACCCTGTCTCAAGGAAGAAAAATAAAGGGAGGGGGGAGCTGCTGAGAGATGCCTCAGCAGTCAAGAACACTGTTCTTCCAGAAGTCCTGAGTTCAATTCCTAGCCACCACATGGTGGCCCACAACCATCTTTACTGGGATCTGATGCCCTCTGCTGGCCTGCAGGTGTCCATGCAGTAGAGCACTCATATATGTAAAATAAATTTTAAAAAATTAAAGAAAAAAAGCTAGCTGGGTGTGGTGGTACACACCCGTGGTCCCAGCACTGGGAGGCAGAGGCAGGCGCATCTCTGAGTTTGAGGCCAGCCTGGTTTACAAAGTGAGTTCAGGACAGCCAGGGCTACACAGAGGAACCCTGTCTCCAAAACAACAACAAAGCTAAACGTTGTGGTGTGAGCTTGTACTTAGCACGGGCAGCAGCACGGAGATCCTGGGGCAGGGTTCCCTGGCCAGACAGTGTGGTGCTTTGAATACTTGGTTCCCAGGCGGTAAAAATTCTTGGGAAGGATCAGGAGGTATGGGTCATTCTTACTGTGTGCTCCCCTCACCCTGGCCTCCTACTTTCAGATCAAGTCCATGAGCTCTTGGTATGCCTACCATCATGGACTCTAACCCTCTAACACCATAGGCCCAATTCAACATTTTCTTGTATAAGCTGCCCTGGCCACAGTATGTTGTCACAGCAGGAGAAAAAAGACGCCAGCTGAACCCTCAAGCCTCATTTCCTCACGGAAAACCTTATTTTAAGAAAGTAGTTATCAGCCCGGCGTGGTGGCTCATGCCTGTGATCCCAGCACCAGGGATGGGGGGGGGGGGGGGGGGGCGTGTTGCAGAGGCAGGAGGATCTCTGTGAGTTTCAGGACAGCCAGGGCCGTACAGAGAAACTCTGTTGAAAACAACAAAAACAATGCCTGGAGCTGCAGTGATGTGAAAATGCTAACATTTCTGCCCGATCACTCCCACCTGAAAAAAGGAAGGAGGCTGGCCTGTGGCCTCCACATGAAGGTGTGCCGTGTGCTCACTCGGGAACACAACGAAAGGTTCCAGTGCTACGAAGGGGAAGGAAAGCTGTGGAGAGGCTGGCAGGAGCGGAGCAATTCATGGGTTTAGTGTGCCTGGGTGAGGCAAGGCTGGCCATGGTGTCCTCGAATTCTAGCACTCAGAAGGCTGAAACAGGAGAATGACTAGTGCCAGGCCTGCACTGGGCTACACAGTGAGCATGTGTGTTTGTATATGTGGTGTTTGTATGTATGTGGGTATGTGTGTGTGTGACTGATTTTCTGTGCAGCCCTGGCTGTCCTGTAGACCAGGCTGGCCTCAAAACTCAGAGATCCACCTGTCTCTGCCTCCCAAGTGCTGGGATTAAGGTGTGCGCTACCATGCTAAGCCACGCAGTGAGAACTTAAAAAACAAAACAACAACAACAACAAAAAACCCTTTACTTTCACTTTGAGTCTGTGTGCACGCCATAGCACGTGTTTGGAGGTCAGTTCCCCCTTCCAGCATGTGTCATCTGGGCACTGAACTCAGGACTTTGGACCAGGTAGCAATTTCACTCATTAAGCCAACTCATCAGCCCCCAGTAATTTTTTTAAAAGGCTTTTGGTTTAATTCCCAAGAAGAAAGAAAAGGAGGAATTGGAAGAGAAAAAATGAAGAGGAGGGAAAGAGAGAAAAAAAATATACTGAATTTAGGGATTAGCAAGTTGAAGGTAAGTTTGCCACCATAAAAAAACAAACAAACAAACAAAAAAAAAAAACCCCACTTTTTAAAATTCAGTGGTTCGTAAAAAGTCTTTTTTGGAGAGAGGATTTCACCGTGTAGTCCTGTCTGGCCTGGAACTCAATATGTAGACCAGGCTGGCCCAGAACTCACAGAGATCTGCCTGCTTCTGTTTCCTGTAGGATCAAAGCAATGAACCACCACACCCCGCCTTTCTCCTCCCCCTCCCTCTCTCTCCTTCTTCCTCTCTTTTTTCTTTCTTTTTTTAAATTATGTTTAATTTGCTTTTTTTTCTTTTTAAAATATATATTTCTATTATGTACACAATGTTTTGTCTGCATGCACACCTGCCTGCCACAGTAGGGCACCAGATCTCACTATAGATGGTTATGGGCCACCATGTGGGTGCTGGGAATTGAGCTCAGGACCTTTAGAAGAACAGCCAGTGCTCTAACCTCTGAGCCATCTCTCCTTCCTCTCTCTTGTAGCAGCAGGAATTTTCTGTATCTGCCCAGCTCTGGTAGTGGCACAGAGACTTCCATTTATGTTGGCTGGCTTTAGGCTTACTGTTGTTCCCGACTAGCTCTTACAACCTGCGTTCACCCTGTATATTAATCTACGTCGTGCCACGCGTTTCTCTACCTCGTCTTTGTTCTCTCGGTTCCAGCACCCTCTTTCTTCCTCTGTGCCCACTGGCCCACCTCCTCCAGCCTCTCTCTCTCTCTCTCTCTCTCTCTCTCTGAGTTCTTATCTTTCTGGGAGTCCTGCCTCCCTTTCCTGCCTTGCTGTTGGCCCGCTCAGCCCTTCATTTAACCAATCAGAAGGCGATGGAGAACAGTGTTTACCAAACCGAGACAGGTGATTAGCAATACCAAAGTCGGGTCTGCTGGGACAGAAATCAGCAGTTGAGTATACAAGGACGACCTTTACACAGGGCACAGAAACATTCCAACACCCTTCCTCCCTGCTCCTGCACACACACACAGCACCACCACCACCAAGAGAGAATTTCCTGGAGTTGGTTTTCTTCGAAGACCAGTAGGTTCCAGGGGTCGAAAGCAGGTCATCAGGTTGGTGGCGAAAAGCACCTTTTCCTCCACTGAGCCATCTCTGACATGGAAGTTCCTGTCTGGTTGACATTGTAGTCTGTTGCAGGTTTGGGGACAGGGGCCTGTCCTCTCAAGACATTGGGAAGGCAGTCTCCGTTTCGTGACTTGGCCCTGCTCTGGCTTCTCAGCTTTCTCTACTTCCTGAAGAGCTCTACACTAACACTGTTGCCATCAGCCTTCCATAGAGCACAACTGTCCCATGGCGACCTCTACAGCAAGGGAAGGAGAACAAGTGATCATAAATAATGTCTTAGTTTAGCCACGTTCCAAATATTGCACAGGAGACACTTAGGCTGAGAAATTCTTGGTTGTTTATCTGAAATTCAAATCCTGTACTTTTACTTGCTAAACCTGGCAGTCCCTACGAGGAAGTGAAGCTTGGCCCGGTGCCCAGGAAGATGAAGACTCAGATGCTTGCGTGTCAGTGCCTCTCTGAGCCAAATACCTGCTTTTCTTTACGGAATACATTTACCCCAAGTCCCATGTAGTCACTGTACTGAGCACACAGTCCCTCAGTCAGCTTCAGCATTGATGCGTTAAACAAACCATCTGCACTTCACAAATGCACCCAGTGGCTTTGGGTGGGGCAAGAAAGGGTGAAGTTGGGTCCAGCTTCCATTCAGAAAAGGGAAGCAAGGGAGGATGGGACTCTTGGTCAAAACCCTTCTTAATTCTCACTGGTCAGGCATAGCAAAACCCTTCCTGGGATGAGGGTAGGTTCCTTGCTTAGACCCTGATTTTCCTATTGGAAGGACTTCATCCTTGGTCCATTGTCTGTTTTGGCTCCCCCTCCTTCCTCAACACTGAATTCTGGAAGCTCTTCCATTTAGACTTTCCTCTTGGGCACATCAGAGATGGCCTCCTTGGGAAATGGTCAGCTTTCACCACTGGCTTCCTATAAGAGGGTCTACAGTTAATTTTAAGGCTTAGTCGGGTAAAAGCTGTATGGAGATGGGAGTTAAAATATGCTTTTTAGGGCTGGCAAGATGGCTCAGTGGCCATTTGCATTCAAGCCTGATGAGTTGAATTCAATTCCCAAAAGCCACGTGATGGAAGAAGAAAACCAACTCCTGTAAATTGTCCTCCAACTGCCACATGGGCACAAATGGGAAAGGACACATATGCAGACACACAAATAACTACATTGTAAATATGTATAATCTTTTAAAATTTATCTGTATTTTGCCTGCATACGCGTCACGTGCATGCAGTTCCCAGAGAGGCCAAAAGAGGGCGCCAACCCCCTGGCTCCGGAGTTAGAGACAGCTATGAGCTGTCTTGTGGGTGCTAGGAATAAAACCTCTGCTGTCTGGAAGAGCCAACTATCCAGCTCCATATACATATAAAGACCTCTCTGCTACTAATTATTACATTTTACAGCTTTGCGCTCCAAATTATTTTTTTTCCCCGCTTTCTCTCTCCCACTATGAGATCCTGGAGCGCTGCATAGGAAGTTTTTAACTGCCGACAGCAACCTCAGTCTTAGGCTCTGACAATAGAGGCCACAAGAGGGCGACAGTGAGGCGAGAGGAGGAAGAGAGATTTGCTCCTTCTCCCGGCTTCCTGTTCTCCTGAGGCTGGCGCCCTGACACTCCTCGCCTGTAGTTGCTGGTACTTTCTGGAGGCGTATTTCCCCAGCCACCGACGCAGACCCAACTCCTTGGCATCCCACCCGGAGACACCAGCATCCAGCTCCTCATAGAGTTTCCTTAGAGGTCTGAGTGGGTCACCTGCAAGTGGGGAAACAGGCAGGAGCGCCAGATTTTTCCAACGTGGGAGGGGCGCCGCCCAGCCCCGCCAGGTGCCCCAAGTTCAGCTTTACTCCCCGGTCTAGACATTAGAGATGCTTTCTGCTCTCTTGCTAATTCTTAAAGGTACTTATTGTACCAAGTATGAGTGTTTTGCCTGCATGTAGACCAGGCTGGCCCCAAGCTCGGAGATCCGCCTGCCTCTGCCTCCTGAGTGCTGGGATTAAAGGCTGTACCACTATGCCGGACAGTTGGATTGTTCTGCCCAGTTCACGAACCCCAAAAGACCAGGAATAAACAGACTCCGCTGTAAATACATGAGGTTCTTTTTATTGTAAATTACAAGCTGCAGCTTGGGTCCGAACCCCCACTGCCAAAGCGGTGGGAGCCGAGCCGTGCTGCGCCCAGGTTAGTTGGGTGATTTAAAGATTTTGGGCCTTCCCAGCATGCCCAAGGCAGGGGCAATTCCTGCCTGGCAAGCATCTATTGGTCAAAATGCTACATTTTTGAATTGATTGGCTATATAGGAAGGTCCCCAGACCATAATGACCTATTGTCCCTCCCTAGGGGGGGATGGGCCAGTTTCCTAGCAACTGTATCTCTAGTGGGTGGGGAAAAAACACAGTGAGGTGGCCCTTCCCCTCAGGGCATTCCTGGACTTCTCCACCCACCTCGTTCAGGCCTTAATAGCTGATTTTTAATCTTTTGGTCTCGGTATCACCAGCATTACTTAGAATCGCCAGGGTACAGCGACAGTAAAAGGCCTACCCAGTCTCCTTAAAGTTGTGTGCCAGTACCGCCTGGCGACCTGGAAATTCTGATCCTCTTGCCTTCAGCAACTCCGGGATGAAAGGTGTTTACCATTGCGCCTGAACCAAGACAAGCCCTCTACCAACTGAGCTATACGTTCTTGGCTGTCCTAAGTAGTTTTCCACCTTTACCTACCCTTACAGCTACAGTCATATCATTATTAATTTTTTAGACAGTCTCACTATATAGCCTTGTCTGTCCTGGGACTAATTGTAGGCCAGGATAGCCTCCAAGTCACAGAAATCTACATGCCTGTGCCTCCCAGCGTGTTGGGACTAAAGGCGTGGGCCACCACAGCTGGTTTAGGGTTAACAATTTTGTACTTAGTCATGTTTCCTCTAAATCACTGCCGTGGTTTCTGTCGCACTGACAAGACACCAATGGTCATGAAAATTGGTATTAGGAAGGGTCCCAAGGAAATGGCTGGGATTCAGCTTAGCTGTGTCACCGAGCCAATGCAATATTTGATGCGCTCAGCTCCTGGCACACAGCATCACAGGTAACCAGACACCAGATGTGGTGTCTGTGGCAAAGTGCCAACCAGAGCAAGTGTGTGGCCCTTGACCATACAACAACTGTAAGGACCACGGACAGTCCTGTTGGATCTGAATCCTTGCAGAAAAAACAAACAAGAATCTAGGCATCGTGGCAGCACATGTCTGCAATCTCAGCGTTCAGGACACTGAGGCAGGAGGATTAAGAGTTCAAGGCCTGCCTGCACTACACAGTTACAGCACAGCTAAAAAAACAAAACAGAAAAGGAGAGACAGACAAGCTCAGGTCCTTCCTTCCACACAAGTCACTGTCAGAGAGCTGTTCCCGCTCAATGCACAAAAGCTTTGCTTTCTCTTCCCTCCTCCTTCCTTCCCTCCTTCCCCTTCCCTTCTTCCCTCCTGTAGCTGGCTTTTGATATTTTGTGGGTTCTTATTTTTCCAACCCTTTATCCCCCGATTTCACCCATTAGCACTAGATCGGAGAAGGAGAGGAGAGAGAGATCCCTGAAACTAATTTCTTCTTTCTTTGAGCAGACCACTAACAAACTGCAGCCAACCCTGCTGAATGGCCAACAATCACCAACAATGCCTATGGGGCTCTAGCATTTACACACCCTCTGAAAAGTTCCCAGAATTCCAAACGTTACACAATCATAGAAACTATCTGCAGCTGGCAAAAAACCACGCCTCTGCTAGAGCACGAGGCAAATCATAGCCAGCTGCTGTGAATCGGCCCATATCCCCACACCTGGGATTATAAACAAAACCATGTACTTATAATAGCTGAGTTTTTTAAAGAAACCGAAATTCCAGAATTCTCATTACACCGCCTTCCCTCTCTCCTTCCTTTCTGCTTCCCTCTTTCCTTTTATTTATTTTTTTCATTGTTTTGGGACTTTGTTTTGAGTTGGGATCTCAGTATATATTCCTTGCAGGTCTGGAATTTGCCACATAGACCAAACTTAAACAATTCTCTCGGTTCAAACTTGTGGCAGGGCTGGAGAGATGGCTCAGTGGTTAGGGGCACCCGCAGGCTGGCTTAAAATCATCTGAACTCCAGTTCCTGGGAATCCGATGCCCTCTTCTGACCTCCATGGACACCAGACATACATATGATATATACATACATGTAGGCAAGACACTCATACACATAAAATATTAAAATCTGTAAGAGAAAGCAGGAAAGAATGTGTAATTGAGCTGGGTCCAGTGTGCACACCTGTCATCCCAGCACTGGGAAGGCAGAGGCAGGAGGATCTCTGTGCGTTCAGGGCCAGCCTGGTCTACAAAGCAAGTCCAGGACAGCTAAGGCTACACAGAGAAACCCTGTTTTGAAAAACTGAAAAAGAAAAAAAAAACTGTAATTGGATTTATTTATGTGTGTATGTGTGGTGGAAGTTTTGGTTTCTTTGTATGTTATGTAAATATGTGTTAAATTTGTTTCTATCCCAAGTGTGGGGTTTTGGTCGGGCTGTAGTTTGTCCACACCTGGTAATCGTCACGTGCGGAGCGTGGCTTTTGTCAGCTGGTAACCGCCTTCCACGTGCTGCTGGAGGGGCGTGGTCTAGGGCTCAAAGTATAAATACCAGGCAGAGCGCGAGCGGATGGGGCGTTCCGTGTGGCCTATTGATGTGGAGCCGTTTGGAGAGACCCCCGAGGCGGTGTAGCAGTTTGGAGCAGACAGAGGAAGAGAAACCCTTCGGGGCGCAGCGGCGTGGAGGAGCCTGCTGGCTGTACCCGCGGCTGACGGAGATTGGCACCTGCCTCTGCCTCCTGAGTCCTGGGATTAAAGGTGTGCACCACTGCACCTGGCTTAGTATTTTCTTTCTTTATGCGGCAAATTCTCAAACCAGAGGCTCCTGCCTCAGCCTCCTGAGTGCTAGGATTACAGGCTTGTACCACGACATCTGTCCCTTCTATTTTGTCTTCCTTAGTCCTGAGGACTGAACCCAAGTCCGTGGGCTCGCTGGGCAGGCAGTCTACCTGTGAGCTATAGCCCTGACCCCTCATCCACAGAAACCTGGATCTTTCACACATCACTACTCGGGCGACATTCTGCCGAGTCTGACAAAGTGGAAAAAAAACAACAGATGTTTTAGATACAAAATAAAGCATTAGAAATAAACACCACCAAAAAATGTGATGTCTCCTACTTCAGAGAAGAATCTGGGGCCCCAAACCCAGACTGCAACCTAAGCTGCTCTCGAACTAAGCAGCCAGCAAATTCAATGCTGTTTAAGGGCTTCATGTCAAGCAGACGTGCTGCATGGAGTCGCCACACACGACTCTCAGGTTCTGGAGCAAATCCGTGCTCTCCTCTGGAGATAATTTCTCTCTCCACCCTTTCTTCTGTACCTTGGTGGCAGCTGAGAGCCCATCCACAGCATACCAAGTAGTCATGTGACCTAGACATGCGCTCCAGGAAATTGCTTGCCAGCACGGCTGATCCGTGGGACTCATCACCTGACCCCTCCAGTTGCCCTCTGACCCCCACGCATGCGCTTGCTGCATGTGTGCCCACAAAATAACTGAATGCAAAGGGATAAAACTGAAACCAGGTGTGCGGCAGGCAAAGGCACGGTAACCTGACGGGCAGGTGATTTTCATTCGCCCGCAGTCCCGGCAGCACGCCGCCTCCTCCTGAGGAGCCCTTCTGTCTGCAGCCCAGTTACAGATGGCTGGCACCACACGAGGCCAGCTCCACTCGGAGGCGCCACCCAAGGACAGGGGTCCGCTCCCCTTGAAGGTTCAAAGCCCTCAGAAAAGAGATGTGGATTTCCCTATCAGGGAGAGAACTCGACAGCCGAGATCCTGGCAGAGCAGAGGGAATACCGAATGAGTAGCAGAGAAAAAAAGAGCTGTAAATGTCAACTATCGCCTTGTGACCGGTTATAGACGGGAGCGCTGTCAGCGCTGTCCGTTTCCTCCGTTTGTTACTGTGTATGTAATTATCTGTAAATATTAGAGTAATGATAGAGTTATAATTGTGAACATATAACACACGCACAGCACTGTCTCTTCATAGCATGCAAATTTTTTTGTTCAAAATTAACTTTTTTTTTTTTCCCTGAGACGGTCTCACAGTGTAGCCCAGGCTGTCCACCAACTCACAGAGAGCCTCCTGCTTCTGTCTCTCAGGTGCTACGGTTAAAGGCGCGTGGAGGCCAGAAGAGGGCATCTGATCTCCCGGAACTGAAGAAGTTACAGATGGTTGTGAGCCATTTATATGGTGCTGGGAATGGAACATGGGTCCTTGGGAGAACAGCCAGTACTCTTAGCCACTCTATTCCCCCCCTTCGGTGCTGGGAATTGAATTTAGGGCCTTACCTATATTAACTATATGTTTTACCTGTAGAGTGTGAAGAACACTGCTTCTGTTGTGGTGTTTGTTTGTTTGTTTGGCTAGTTGGGTTGGTGTTTTCCGAGACATGTTTCTCTGTGTAGCCTTGGCTGTCCTGGACTCACTTTGTAGACCAGGCTGGCCTTGAACTCGCAGTGATCCCCTTGCCTTTGCCTCCCTGAGTGCTGGGATCACAGACATGTGCCACCACGACTGGCCTGTGGTTTTTTTAAACCACTCTACCTTGGTTTAGCATTTGATGTCACTGTTTCGCAGTGCTCCAGGGAGGACTCACACACGCCCTGGCATTGAGCAGTTCATTGCAGCTACAAAGGAAGCCCTTCCTCTCAGCAGAGTGCTGGCAACTGTGCAAGGCTGAGTTACGGCTTTTCTGTGTCCTTGTTTCTTTCTGGCTATTTTGACCAGGCTAGCATTTACTCAGCGCTCAAGTGATCCTCCTGCCTCAGCCTTCCAAGAAGCAAGGACTACACTCAGTTACTTCATGTTTTTCCAAACTCGGTGACTCTGTGTAGCCCTGCTGTCCTGGAACTTGCTCTGTACACTAGGCTGGCCTTGAACTCAGAGATCTGCCTGCCTTCTCTAATGTTGGGATTGAAGGTGTATGCAACACACACACACACACACACACACACACACACACACAGTGCCCCTAGGCTAACCATTTTTATTAACTGACTGAGAATTGAGCAACCTCAATGAAAAGAGATGCAGATAGGACAGGATGAGAGAGTTGGACATGAACAGGAGACACACCCATCCTCTCTCCTTCCTCTCTTCCCAGGGTCTCATGAATGTTAGGTTCTACCATTGAACTACATCCCCAGCCTCACATGTTTTTAGGCGAGCAAAACGGAGAGATGGTTCAGTGTTTAAGAACACTTACTAAAAAAATAAAAATAAAAAAAAAAGCACTCACTGTTCTGCAGAGGACCTGAGTTCGGTTCCCAGCACCCACACTGCCCACTCACAACTGCCTGTAACTTTAACTCCACTCATGTACACACACCCACAGGAAGACACATGCACATACGCATAATTAAAAATAAATCCCTGTTTTCTGAGAGACAGGGTTCTCTGTAGTCCTGGCTGTCCTGGAACACACTCTGTAAAGCAGGCTGGCCTCAAACTCTGAGATCTGCCTGCCTCTGCCTCTCAAGTATTGGGATTAAAAGTGTGTGCCACCACCCAGCTTAAATTCATTATTAAAAAGATGAGCAGAAGCTGGGCACAGTGGTGCCCACCTGTGATCCCAGCACTCGGGGAGACAGAGGCAGGCAGATCTCTGTGAGTTTGAGGCCAGCCTCATCTATAAAGTGAGTCCAGGACAGCCAAGGCTACACAGAGTAACCCTGTCTTGAAAAAAAAAAAAAAAAAGAGATGAGCAGAAAGGCTGTCTGCAAACAGATGTGATACAGACAGGAGGGGAACTGAGTGCCAAGCATAACGGCTGGGGTTTGAGGAAAGTGACAAGGACCAAGAAGATTAGGACTGCAAAAAAACCCGATAAAGGTAGGACCCACAAGTCTAGTTTGGCGACTGGTGAATGTGGGCTGCAGAAGGAGGAGACCAAAGCGTGGTTCACTCCAGGATGAAGATAGTCAGCGTCTCCCTCACCAAGAGTGTGGCTTGGCAGCCTTTGGCACATGGGCGCCTCGGTGATTCTGTTTGGGGCTGATGGACCTCATCCATTTAAAATTTCTTGCATATTGAAGCAGACCTGGCCTCATATTTGATACGTAGCCAAGGATAGCCTTAAACTCCTGATCATCATGCTTCAACCTCCAAAGTGACACAATGAAAGCTGTGTGTCACCATGTTTTTTTGGTGGTGTGGGTGGTGGGATGAGATTAGGTCTCATAGGAGCCAGGCTGTGGTGGCGCACGCCTTTAATCCCAGCGCTTGGGAGGCAGAGGCAGGTGGATCTCTGTGAATTTGAGGCCAGCCTGGTCAACCAAGTGAGTCCAGGACAGAAAAAAAAAATTGGGTCTCATAGCCGGGTCAATGTGTGGCCTATGCCTTTAATCCCAACATTAGGACACAAAGGCAGGCAAATCTTTGTGAGTTTCAGGCCAGTTACTCATTATCTGGTACTGTTTGCCCTGCCCCAGAGCCTGCTATGTAGCTGGCTGGAAACGCACAGAGATCAGTATGCCTCTGCCCCCTGGTGTTGGGGTGATACCCTGACTGTCATGTCTGGCTCTATCAGTGATTGTTAATAGAGCAGGTCTCATGTGGCAGGTGCTGCTGTCAAACCTGTGGTGTATCTTGAACTCCCAATCATCCTGCCTCCTGTAGCGGAATGCCACCTTAGTGGTCTTTTTACAATCTCTACTTTATGGGGTGTTTCTGGCCTCTGCCTCCCTTCCTTTAAGTAGGAGAGAGAACAGGTTAGTGGGGAGAAGGGGCCCAGACCCCTTTACTTCTCCCGACTAGTTAGGGTCAAGGGGCTCTTTGAGGGCTCTGTACCAATCTCCATCAACCACAGAGACAGCCAGCAGGCTCCTCCACGCCGCTGTGCACCGAAGAAGCATTTCTCTCCGTCTGTCTCTGCAAACTGCCCCACGCCACCACCAAACACCACCACCAAACGCACCACATACACCCCTCTTTCTTGCTCTCATATTTGTACCTCAGAGCCCTAGACCATGCTCCCTCCATGCAGCACATGGAAGGCCGGCCTTTACCAGCTGGCAAAAGCCACGTTCCACACGTGCCAGTTAACAGGTGTGGATAAACTATAGCCCAACTAAAACCCATACTTTCTCGATTAAAACAAATTTAAAACATATTTACATAACATACAAAGAAAGCGAAACTTGCATTCCAGCCCCACGTCTCCAGTGCCACCTAACGGGAGCACACGGCCAACCCTGGCCAATTAGTGGTTCTCCAGGCTACAGTTGGCGTCTAACCCCTTTTCTGGTGTATCCTTTTGCTTGTCTGTAGACAGAGTCGTGCTGTGCAGCCCAGGCTGGTCTCAACCTCATAACCCTCCTCCCTCAGCATCCCAGGTGAAGGAGGGCGTGACAACACCCCCCCCCTCCCCGTGTATTCAGTTTCCTTTCTCAGTCTCTCGATCTTCGTTAGTCGCCAGGTCTCTTTTCCTTGTGCTTTACAGTAACCTCAGCTTGACGGACAAGCCCTGTGACGACCACCAGCGACCCTGCCTTTCCGATACTCGCAGGCTCCCCACCCCTCCGATTGCAGGCAGCACCCACGGCCTGCTTCCAGTCAAAGACCAGAGCAAAGGCATTGACATACTGCTGCTGTCACACATGTAAACAGGGATACAAGCTCTGTCGGGGCCTCAGGGAGATGGCTCAGTGGTGAAGAGTGCCTGCTGAACAATCACGAGTGCCCCGGTTCGGATCCGGGCACCAACTTAGGCACCAACTTAGGCACCCTGCGTGTGCCTGTGGACTTGAGCTCTGAGGGAATCTGATAACTTTCTCGAGGCCTCCACGCCTGCACAGGCCTGCACTCCAGCCTTCCCGTGTGCACGTTCACTCCCGCACACACAAAGGCTCCACCTCAGGGCCGGTGAAGCAGCTCCGTGATGGAGGGGTTGCCCAGCATGCAAGGCCCTGGGTTAGATACCCAAGTAACATCAAGTCAATCTGCGTTAGCAAACAGAAGCTAAGCTCTCCTTGTCAGGTTCACAAAGTACGTGGCTCCTTTAGAGAAACCTCTGCGGTGAGTCATTGTGATAATCGCTAGTAAGTTTGGGTGGAGTTTTAAGCAAAATTCCCAGGCCTCCAGGCATATCACAGGAAATAAGTTCTGCCAACAACCTGAGTGGCTTGCAAGGAGACTGGTCCCCATTTGACCTTCCAGATGAGGATTCAGGCTGCCTTTGATCTAGCCCTACTAGCCTGGGGGAGGCATGTGAGAGAGTCTGCTATAATATTCCTAGACTCCTGACCTGAGATCTGTGAGATAAAGTGTTCCTGAGTGTGCGTGCGTGTGTGTGTGTGTGTGTGTGTGTGTGTGTGT
>NW_026591598.1:11731357-11775052 GCF_907164565.1 Psammomys obesus | reverse complement strand
GGGAGCCTGGGCCGCCGGCCGCGGCGTAAGTGGGAGGTGTTCCCGGGCCGCAACCGCTTCTACTGCGGCGGCCGCCTCATGCTGGCCGGCCACGGCGGCGTCTTCGCGCTCACGCTGCTGCTCATCCTCAGCACCACCGTCCTCTTCTTCGTCTTCGAGTGAGTTCGCGTCCGCGCCCCTCCTCCCTCCCCCCGGCCCTGCGCTGCGGCCGCGGCCGCCTCTCCTTCTCCGCCCGCATCTCCGTGTGTCCTCCGGCCTCCGTCCGCCCTGGACCCCCCCGCACCCCTCCTCGCCACCCGGACTTTGGGTGTCCGGCCCTTGCTGGGTCCCTCAGGTCCGCCTGCTCTCCTATCCCTGGCCGGTTCTTGCCTATCCCAGGCACCTTCTGACCCCTCTAGGCATCTTTCATTCCTATCCTCAGACAACTAAGTTTTTGTGTCCTTTAGCTGTGGACACCCTATCACAAATTTCCTAGGCGTCTTCTCAGGCCCCTCCATGGTTCTGCAGGATCCTGGCTCCCTCAGACTGTCTCCCCACACCCCTCACCCCTGCTTTCCCTCAGTCATGCTCACCCTTGGGCCCGGGGCAATCCTCTCTGAAGCATCTTTGGGCCTCTCAGACTGGCCCTTCCCTCTCCAGCACTTTCCTTACTTTCTCCAAAGCGTCTTCCTGACCTTCTCTTAGCTCCCTGGTCCTCCAGGTGCCTCTCCCACCCTGACCTGGCTCTCTTTCCCCTCTGGACACTCTGGAGATTCCCCACCACTCCTTTTCACGAAAGAGACCTGAGTGCTTTCGCAGGACAGGTCTTATTTGCCCTTCTGGGCTTCTGACCAGCTTTGCTGTGACCTACCCCCTATCTCCATCTTAGGACAGAAGGATGGAGGAGTGACTGCTTTAATGGCTTTCTCCGCCGCTCATGTGTCCCAAGTTACCACCCCAACCTCCGTCCGGAACCACCTGCCATGTGACTCCTTACACGCACGTCCGCACACGGGCGCACACACCCACCGGGTGAGCCCCACCTTCCCCTCCTACTTCCCGCTGCTCTTTAGGGTCTGCCTCTTCACTCTTCAGTCTAGTTAAGAACTTCATCTCTGGAGCCAGGGGACCTGGACCAGATCCCAGCTCCACCTCCCATCCCACTATTTGTGTGGCTTAGGGCAGTCGCTTCCCCCCTCCCGGCCTTAGCGTCCTCATCTGTAGAATGGGGACTTGAATAGTACCCACATCCAGAGGTTCTGTTGAAATTGGTACCCGGCCACGCAGTCAAGCTTTTAGCTTTCATTTTTTTTTCAAATTTATTTATCATTTATTCCTTTGCATGCAAGTCTCTAGCATGTGACCTTGCCAGTCATTACGGCTGTGTTCACCAAAAATCCCTTTCCCGAGGGCATGTGGTTATGATGAGGCTCTGAAAGACCAGTTCCCAAGTAATTGCCCAGGACCTGGATTATATATCTACAACTGCAAGGTGGAGACTTGTTCCTTTTCACCCTCCCCCAAAATGCGCTGCCTTTCCCCGGGTCAGGATGGAGAAAGGTTCAGGGTGGCTTACACAGAGAAACCCTGGCATCCCAGCTTGAACCTCTGGCCAAGTTTTGTTTCCACCTTGTTTTTGCCATGGCCTTTTGGGCGCTGTGGAAATGCTTTTTTTTTTTTTTTTTTTGAGCCCTTGGTCCGCTCTCCAAGTTGTTCACGCCCAGGGTTATGGCCCAGGCAGGAGGAAGTGATGCTGACTGTAGTTGCCCTGTGACCCTCCAGTGTAAGATATTTAGGCGCTTCAGAGTCTGAACTTCTGGGTGGGTTTCTCCACAGTGGTACTGTGATGACCCAGTCAGGAAGGGGGTTCCTGTGCTCAGGGAGTGCAAACCAGTCACCTTGGCTTCCAGCTCTTGTTCTCACTGGGGTGGTGACTTTTGGTCCTGCTGGGTGTTGGGTGGGATGCTCAGAGGACTCAAAAGAGGAGCTAGAGTGGTGGACACACCCTTCGTGAGGGCAAGGATGCTGAGATGCTCACTCCCCGCCGCTCGGGGGAAGGTACCGGCAGCTCTTGGGGGAGGCCTCCAGCTCCAAGTGGCTTTGCTTCCGTCGGGCTGTGACATGATTTCCTAGCAGGCTTCCCAGCTTCTACCCTGCTTCCCAGTCCACACACCGCCACGGTCCCTTCACATCAGGGTTCAGGCCCCTAAGGCTGGACTTGGTGGCACAAGCCTTAAATCCCAGCACTTGAGAGGCACAGGCAGGTGGGTCGCTATGAGTTCAAGGCCAGTCGGGTCTACCCAGAGAGTCCAGGACAACCAAGGTTATATAGAGAAACCCTGTCTTGAAAAACCGAAAGGAAAAAAAAAAAAAAAGGAAGAATTCAGGCTCCCTGGTTCTACCTCTAGGTAAGAGCCAGCGCTCTGATAATGGCCTGTGTGGCCTCTGCTCCCCCTTAGTCCTCCTGCTCAGTCCTCCTCTGCTGAGTTGCCCTCTCAAGCTCACTGGCCTGCCGGCCCGCTACCCCCTCAGGCTCCTTGTGCTGTTTGGAGCACCTTGTGGTTCACTCGTGTCTTTTCCCTGTCTGCCTGTACCTGTACGATATATATACATACTTGCCTGGTCATTTCACGCCTGTCTTTTCTGCAGGAGCATAGCAAATCTCCATTGTGCTGTGTTTTTAGAGCCTAGAGCCAGAGCCGGGATACAGCAAATGCTGGTTGAATGAATGAGCGGGCAGATCTGGCAATGGAAATCAGGGCCTACGTCTTGGTGTTGGTGTTTCCCAAGGGCTTTACAGGACCTGGGCTTCCTTCCCCAGGCCCAGGCTTGTGCCATGATACCCAGAGCCTGGCTGGTTCCGTTGGAGGGTTGGACATGACGAGATGTGCGGAGCGGGGGTGGGGGGCAGTCCACTTGGATCCCTTGGCTTTGCAGGCTCTAGTCCTTAGGGAAGACTTCTCTAGGGTTCAGAAGCTAATGCCCTGGTTTAGCTCCCTACCTCTGTGGACCCCTGGAGCATTGGCTGGTCCAAAGCCTGGAAACAGATGCATCTCCCAGGCAGCAGCCCCCATCCTGTCCTCCCTGGCTTCAGTGGGAAGGCAGCAGCTGGCCGCGGTTGGTGCCATGAATCCCACAGTCACTTGAATGCTCCTTACCTGTGTTGTCCGCGTTGTTTAAACTCCCTGACCGTCTCCGTCTGTGGAGTGGTAGCTGCTCTCTCCGTGAGGGGAACAGCCTTCATTCGAGGGGTATTTCCTGGGTGACATGCAAGCGGTGTTAGCTGTGCCCACAGAGAAGCTCGTCGCTCAGCAGGATGCGTCAGGCAGCATATTCACAAACAAGCAGGTGGTTTGTTGTTGTTTTGTTTTTGTTTTAGGCAGGATCTTGCTCTGTAGTCCTGGCTAGCCTAGAACTCTGTGTATAGACCAACCTGGCCTTGAATTGAGAAATTCACAGGGCCCTGGCTGCTTCTGCCTTCAGAGTGCTGGGTTTAAAGGTGGGTTACCATACCCTAAATTAACTTATATTTTTTAGCTTATTTTATGTGTTTGAATGTTTTCTGCATATACATATATGTATGTATATTCGTGTATATTCATAGTCACTGTGTGCGGAGTTCATAAGAGGGCTTTGGAGTCCCTGGACCTGGGATTAAGGCTGGTTGTGAGCCAACATCTGGGTGCTGGGAGCTGAACGCAGGTCTTCTGCAAGAGCAGCAAGTGTTCCTAATCACTGAGCCACAGTCTCTAGCCCCGAGCTAATGTTTGAAATAAATGCTATACAGAAAACAGTCTGGGAAGCTCCTCCGAGGGAGGAAGAATATTCCAGAGAAAGTGAAAGAGTGACTGTGTGGGAATTTCCAGGAGGCCCGTGTGGCGCCAGCAGAAGGGGAGAGGAGAGCACTGTAGGATGTCTGGGAAGACCTCAGTAAAGCTTAGGGCATGGCTGGCCTGACAGGAGGGTTAGAGTTTGGATTCCAGTCAAAGCCATCGAGAGCATTTAGCAAGGAAATGACAACATCTGATTCACAAATGCAGAAAGTGGCTGTGGCTCTGGAATGGACGGTACGGCAGCAAAGAAGACTGGCCATGAGCGCCTGAAAGCTTTACTTCCCCCCGAAGCCAGGTCCCCACCACCAGCCAGTACCTCCAGAACACTGCAGCCCTGAAATGGCCCACGCGGTTTTCCCCATCCATCTGCTCATTCTTCCGTGTTTGGCTGCAGTACCATCTCCTTTACGGGCCGTTCTCTGTCTGCAGCACACATCACCCTGTGTGGCAGGCTGCTCCCTGTTTACTAGGCTCTGTTCCGAAGTCGGCCGTAAGCCGCAGGGCAGAGGGACTCTTGCCGTACCCATAGCCATTATTCAGTTCCTGCTGTTTATTGAGAGTGTTGACTGGCACCAAAAAAAAAAAAAAAAAAAAAAAAAAACAACCTCAGGAAAATATTTGTGGAGCAACTGAATGAATGAATGAATGAATGAATGAATGAATGAATGTACCAACACTGCAACATTGCCACGGGTGCCTTAATTTGGTAGTGGCTTCCTCAAGCTCCGAGCTAATGGGATTCTGAGGCTGCAGCTAAGCACTGGGATCTGGAGAGTTGGCTCGGTGCCTAAAAGCACCGGCTGCTCTTGTGGAGGATCTGGGTTCAATTCCTATTACCCATATGATGGCTCACAACCATCTCTAACTCTCATTCCATAGCGTCCAACCTTTTTCTGGCCTCTTCAAGCACCAGGCACGAGCATGGTACACAGATAGACATGCAGGCAAAACACCCATGCACAGAAAATGCTGCGATAGTAATTTTTTTTTTTTTTTAATGCTGGGTACTGGGCTGGACACAGGTGGTATGTCACATGCAGTCCTAGTTCTCGGTGGGGCTGGGGTAGGGAAGGTGCTTGAGTCCAGTTCAGAGACAGCCCAGGGAGCCCCTGCCTTTCTGTTTGCATCTCTGTGTCTGTCTGTCTCTAGTTTTTAATTACATTTCATTTATTTTGTATATGTGTGCGCCATAGTATAACTGTGAAGGTCAGAGGACCCCTTATGAGAGTCATTTTTCCCCTTTCGTCACGTGGGCTCCAGGACCAAATGCAGGCCATCAAGTTTGATAACACTTTTACATGCTAAAACATCTCACTGGCCTGTTTTTGTTATTTGGTTTTTTTGTTTGTTGTTTGTTTTGTTGCATTTTTGAGACAGAGTTTCATATAATCCATATAACTTGGCCTTCAACTCACTATGTAGCAAGGATGGCCTTGAACTCCTGATTTTCCTGCTTGGGCCTTTTGGGTGCTGGGAATACAGTTGTGTGCTACCACCAAAAACAAACAAACGTGTATTCAGTAGGTGGAGGCAGAAAAATCAAGAGTTCAAGGCTAGCCTGGGCTACCTAGAGGGTTTCAAGCCAGTTTGGGCTAACTGGCAAGTTTCTGTAAGAAGGAAGGGAGGGGGGAAGGAGGGAGGGAGGAATGGAGGAAGGAAGGAAGAAAGGAAGGAAGAAAGGAAGGAAGGAAGGAAGGAAGGAAGGAAGGAAGGAAGGAAGGGGAGGGAGGGAGGGAGGGAAAGGAGGAAGGAAGGAAGGAAGGAAGGAAGGAAGGAAGGAAGGAAGGAAGGGGAGGGAGGGAGGCCTGCCTGCCTGCCAGGGTGAGGTGGGGAGCGTATCTTAGCTCTCATCTCATCTGCCACTGGAAAAAGTCCAGGACTGACTAGAAATGTCTGCCCCGGGCGCCCACAGGGAGCGGCTGCACCAGCCTCCAGCCGTACTTCAGGGAAGGCTCTTTTCAAGAATGCGGTATCGGGGCAATGCCAGGCAGCCCTGGGGTAATCTGAACTCTCTTCTCTCCTAGCTGTCCCTACCTGGCCGGCCACCTGACCCTGGCCATCCCCATCATCGCGGCCATCCTCTTCTTCTTCGTCATGAGCTGCCTCCTGCAGACCAGCTTCACCGACCCTGGCATCCTCCCGAGGGCCACTGTCTGCGAGGCAGCCGCCCTGGAGAAGCAGATCGGTGAGGCACTCGCTCTCAGCCCGTGCTGGAGCTCCCAGTTCCACGTTCCCAGATGTGCGAGGACTGGTTCTCTCCTACAGTGCTTTGCTGGGAATTTCGAGTATAGCAGTGAGCAGGGCAGGCCGGAGCTGACGCTGTGAGAACGGGGAGACAGGCAGTGAGCAAGCAGGCAAATAACTGAACAAGGAACACTGGCGGCCAGCGCGGAGCTGAGTGCTGCCAGGGTGCCAGGCAATGCGTTAAAGCCATAAGCCAGTGAGGTCAGTTCTGTGACTCTAAATGAGACGCAGAGAGGTTAAGCACATGGTTCAAGATCACACAACTGAAGCAGGGAAGTGGTGACACACACCTGTGATCCCAGCACTCGGGGGGCAGAGGCAGGCGGATCTCTGAGTCTGAGGACAGCCTGGTCTACGGAGCAAGTTCCAGGACAGCCAGAGCAAGACCCCGTCTCAGAAAAAAAACAAAACAAAAATAAATAAACAAAGATCACACAGGACGTGCAAGAACTGAGATGCTCTTTTTTTTTTTTTCAGACCAGGGCTCACACACGTAGTCTAGGCTGGCTTTGAACTCACTGTGCAGCTGAAGATGCCTTCATTTCTGATCTGTTTCCGTCTTCCTACGTGCTGGGATTATGAGCGTGCACCCCCCCCCCCCCAGCTTGGCTAGATGTTTTTGTATTCTTTATTTATTCAGTCATGAAAAGTTTATTAGTTTATTGAGCCCCTGCTGTGTGCCATGAGTGAGTCCAGATGCTGGTGACAGAGGGATGAAGGAAACTGACAATAATCTCTGTCCCCATGGAGGTTGAGGTGACATGCCAGGGTACTAGGAAGATGGTAAACAAATAAATAGGATGTTAGGGAAGAGACGAGGGACTAGGGGAGGACCATGACAGAGGTGGAGTCAGAGCAGAGGCACCAGCTAGGGCCGGGGAACAGGCAAGGGGTGCCGAAGCACAGGGCATGGGCTAGCTTGGCCTAGGAGGTCAGGAGAAGCCCTGGACGCTGGGGCAGGAAGAAAAGGGTCTGTCCACTGAGGCAAAAGCGTGGATGGGGAGAGGCTGTGTGTCCAGGAAGAGCTGCCTGCCCAGGCCTCTAAGCAGCTAGCCCTTTATTCTACCCAAAGGAGAGATCTGTGCCCCGGGCCCGGACCTTCATCTCAGCTGGCCCCACCCCGGCTCCTTCCTGCTGAGAAGTGACTCGGATGTTTGCACACCTCCAGGGTTTCCGGTCATGGTTGGCTCCTTGCCCTAAGAAGGCAGCGTTTACTCAGGCTTTTAAGCGCCTAGCTGGCATGGGGAGATCTAGGGATCTGTAAATGTCAGAGCCCAGGTCTATCCCCAGGAATCATTTTGCTGCCTCTGGAGCAGCTCAAGCTCAGCAGGGCCCAGGAGAGGGCACCTGTCAGCTTTGCCAGTTCTTCATTGCCTCCTCAGCCCAAGAGGGGGGTGGGAGGTAGGGCGGGGCAGCCACACCCATGGTCTTCCCCTTTGCTCTGCCCTCTGGCCTCTTAGTGTGTGACCCAGGCTGCAAAGCAGCCACTGGGTTCACCTTCCCTTCAAGCAGGGCTGATCCTGACCCAGGATTATTGTGCTGCTCAGCCAGACCGGCTGCCTGGAATCCCCTGGCCTCTGAGCAGCTTGGCCAGTATGAGCAGTAATCCCCATGTCTGGGCAGAGCTTGGCTGTGTGTCCAGTACAGTCCTGTTATCCCCACAGAGTTTCACATCTGCGGAGGGTGATCCCATTGGCCAGATGTGCCAAGAGAGACTCCCAGGGCCCAGGGTGAAGGGAAAGGAGGGAGAAGGTACCCTCTTCCCACACTCAAGGCTTTGAGTTTCGGGGTGGGAACAGGACATGGCCCTTCCATCCTTACATCTCCATTTTAACATCCTGTGTCCTGGGCCAGACCTCCTATGACACACCCAAACACGACTTCTTCCTTTTCTGTTCCTGGGCTTCGTGGACGCCATGATGAAATTGTTCTTCCCTGGAGTGTACATGGAGGGGAGGGGAGGGCATGGTGTCCACTTCTCCTTATCATTTTGTAGGAAGCTTAGTGGTGTTAGCTAAAGAAAGGAGGGTTGGAAGGATGGCCAGGGAGTGGGAGCTTCCCGGAAGCGCTCCTTGCTGCACTGGGGACGTTAGAGAAGTTTTGGGGACTCCCTAGCAGCCTCAGCTTGCTTTCCTGAGGAGCAGTCACTGGAACTCAGCTTGCTTGACTTTGACCCTTCTCAGTTCTGCCTTCCTTTCTCTTTTTTCTTTTGTCAGTTGGATAGTTTGAACTAGGGTCTCCCTGTATATCTGGACTAGATAAGTTTGGACTTAATATATAAACCAAGCTATGCCCTCCTCCATCTCCTCCCCCTCCCCAGACCTCAGCCCTGTGGGACCTCAGGGCTGGGCCTTAGCTTGCCCCGTTCCCTCCCTCTCCTGGGCGCTCCCATTCCTGCTGAGCTGGGGTCTGAGTCCGTCTGGTATATTGCTTGCCTTTCCTAGCCCACCTCACTCCCATCCTATTGTTAGTCAGGGGTGGTGCGCGCCTGTGATCCTACCACTCAGGAAGCAGAGGCAGGTGGATCTCTGAGTTCGAGACCAGCCTGGTCTACAGAGTTCCAGGACAGCCAGGGCTATAAAGAGAAACCTATCTTGAAAAACAAAAACATTTTATTTTTCATTTGTAAAATTTTTGAGTGTTTTGCCTGCCTGTATGTGTGTATGTATGTATGTATGTATGTATGTATGTATGTATGTATGTATGTATGTGTGTGTGTATGTTCACCATCCGTGTGCATTCCTGGTGTCTGCAGGTATCAGAAGTCATTGGATCCCTAGAACTTGAGTTATGTGTGGTTATGAGTGACTGTGTGAGTGCAGGGAACTGAATCCAAGTCCTCTGCAAGACTAACAACAAATGCTCTTAACCTCCGAGCCATCCGTCTCTCCAGCACCTCCCATCCTTTTTTTTTCTTTTTTTTTTTAGTGTTTTCCTTTAAATAGTTCACTTTTTTATGCGACCAGCCTGCATAGTAAGTTCCAGACCACCAGACTGAGGCCCTGTGTAGCCCCTCCCGAAAGATAAAGTCACTTTTAAATACAGTCTTATGTTGCAGAACAATGCTTTAGTCACTGACGAACCCCGTATGTAATCAAGGCCCCACATCATGCCACTGAATGTCATCAGAGCCTTCTCAGTTTGTGTGACATCTGTACTCTCTGTGACATCTGTATCAGCTACTGACCCCACGGTGCAGTTCTTGAAACTGCCCTTACATGACACGTGACCAGGTATTTTATTTTATCTTTTTTCTTTTAAAGATTTATTTATTATTTATACAACATTCTGCCTGCATACCAGATCTTACTATAGATGGTTGTGAGCTACCATGTGGTTGCTGGGAATTGAACTCAGGACCTTTGGAAGAACAGCGAGTGTTCTTAACCTCTAAGCCATCTCTCCAGCCCGTGACCAGGTATTTTAAAAGAAATTTATGTCAGCCCCTGTATCCCCAGGACTTGGAGTAAACCTGGTAGGTCGCAGGGCCACCATCAGCCCCTGGGAATGGGGAGTGGTCACGTGGGAATTGCAGTGCCCTGAGCTTGAAGATGGGTTTACCGTTAACCTTGAGCTGGTGCTGGGAGATCGTTAACATCGGTAGAGACAGTTGGGTGTCAGGCAGCCAGGGCCTTCCCTCCTTAAGCCTTCTCCAGAACTGAGACCACGTAGAACAGCTGCCTAACACGTGAGGCTTAGGGGTCCATCCCTAGCACTGCAAAAGGAAAAGCTTTCTCAGTAGCCCAGGCCTTCCCGGGGTGAGTGTTCCACACCAGTACTGGCTTCGATTGGCAGCCCCAGACCAAAACAGCTATTTTGAAGGTTTGGAGGCTCCTGGGGGGCCCCTGAGACAGGAAGGAGGTGTGGGGAGTCATGAAAGTCATTCGCTTCTCACAGCCATACACTCGTGGGGAGAGGCTGAGCCCCATTTCTTGAAATGACTTCCTCCAAGTTTCCTGTTTGGAAGGCACGAAGGCCAGGGCGCTCAGCAGCATGTGGGCGTCTGTCTTCCTCCTTGGGGAAGAGTGGGTCATGGCAGAAAGCTCTGAAGCTCAATCCTTGAGGCCAGGACACATTTCTTAGCAACCACCCTCTATGCTCTTTAGCAAAGAGTTTGTTCCCGAAGAGGCTGTAGCCAGAGGATCAGAAGCCAGCCTTGTCTGAGTCATGCAACCAGAACAAACTTTTCTTTATAGGGATGTTTTGCCTGCGTGTATGTCTGGGCGCCATATGCGTGTAGTGCCCATGGAGATGAGAAGAGGGCACTGGATCTCCTGGGACTGGAGTTAGAGGCTATCATAAGCCACCACGGATGCTAGGAGAACTTAGAGATGGTTGTGAGCGCCATGTGGTTGCTGGGAATTGACCTTTGGCAGAACAGCCAATGCTCTTAGCCCCTGAGCCATCTCTCCAGCCATCTCTCCATTCTATTCTATTTAAATAATTTGTTTGTTTAATTTTATTATATCTTACTGGTTTTTGTTTGTTTGTTTTTGTTTTGGGGTTGTTTGTTTTTCAAGAGTTTGCAGGTCATTGTGAGCTGTTCAGGGTGGGTGCTGAGAACTGAATATAGGTCCTTTTGTTTTTTGGGTTTTTTTTAAAGACTTATTGATTATGTATACAGTGTTCTGCCTGCATGTTTGCCTGCAGGCCAGAAGAGGGCAGCAGGTCTCATTATAGGTGGTCATGAGCCACCATTTGGTTGCTGGGAATTGAACTCTGGACCTTTGGAAGAACAGCCAGTGTTCTTAACCTCTGAGCCATCTCTCCAGCCCCCTTGTTTTTGTTTTGTTTTGTAAGGAGAAGACAGGGCTTCTCCTTATAACAGTCCTAGCTGTCCTGGAATCCCTTTGTAGACTAGGCTGGCCTTGAACTCACAGAAATCCATCTGGCTCTGCCTCCCCAGTAGGCCACCACACCCAGCTTGCACTTAGGTCCCTTGCAAGAGCAATGAGTCCTCTTAACTGCTGAGCCATTTCTCTAGCCCTTCTCTTGTGGTTTTTGTTTTGTTTTTTCTTGAGACAGGGTTTTCCTGTGTAGCCTTGGCTGTCCTGACTTGGTAGACCAGGCTGGCCTCGAACTCGCAGGAGTCTGCCTGCCTCTGCCTCCTGAGTGCTGGGATTACAGGCGTGCACCACTGCACCTGGTAGACAGAGTTTTGTGTAGTCCATGTTAGCTTCAAATTTGCCATGTAGCCATGTGGGTAATCTTGAACTCATGACTCTCCTGCTTCTACCTCCCAAGCTCTGGGACTGAGGGCGTGCCCAACTTGAACCTGGATTAATTTTTATTAATTTATGTAGGGAGTTGAACACAAGGAAAGTGCTCTACCATTGAGCTGGTACCTCGCTGTGACACTAATGTGTATTAAAGGATCTCAAACCTGAATTTTGAAACCTGGGTTCAAATCCTGGCCTTGCTGTGTGCTGTGTAGCCTAGGGCAAGTCACTTAATCTTTTGAGCAAGTCTTAGCTGTACTATAGGGAGATAGTCTTCCTTTAGAGCTTTGGTCAGTAGTAAAGGGGATAAGTCTGCCTGAGGAAGGTCGGACAGGGGGATTTTAAGTTTAAGACCAAATTAAACTCGGTAGTAATACCCTGTCTCTAAAAACAAACAGAGCCAGCCAGTGGAGGCACACACCTTCAGAGGCAGAGGCAGGTGGATTTCTGTGAGTTGGAGGCCAGCCTGGTCTACACAGTGAGCTCAGGGCAGCCACAACCTCACAGAGAAACCCTGTCTCGAAAAAAACCAAAACAAACAAGCAAGCAAAAACCAAGAGGGCACTGTATTTGACTCAGTTGGTAGAATGCATGCCCAGCAATCATAAAGCTGTGGGTTCGGACCCCAGTACCACATAGAGCCAGATGTGGTAGTTCCGTATCTGTAATTCCACATGTGAGAGGTGAGAGCCCTCAGGATCGTCCTCAGCTCCGCAGTGTGTTTAAAGCCAGCCTGGCCATACGAGAGCCTGTCCCCGAAAGAATCAAACTCTACTTCCCATCCTACTTGTTTCTGTTTTACAAACTAGAAAGCGAAGGCTCACTCAGTGGTCAGTTGACTCTTAGGTCCCTAACCCCTGCCCTGCCCTTTCCTGCTTCCTGTTGCAGAGAGGAAGTGTGCAGGTGCTGAGTTGCATTTTAAATGTCATGTGGTCAAGGTAAAAGTCTCCTTGGTGGGTGGAGAGGTGGGGTCAGAATCGTTCGCCTCCCCGCCTCCCCGCCTCCCCGGTGCATGCTGGCACCTGGACCAGTGCCTGGCACTCTGGTGAGCACTCAGACGCCAGTGCCTGGAGGTAAGCAGCTCAACTGGAGACTCTGCAGTAGACGCAATGGCCGGGAGCACTGTTGATGAGTGCTCCCAAGCTGAATGCACATGGCCTCAGAGTCCACATCAGAATAGAAGTAACTGGGCTAGAGCCTCCCAGTCTCATAGTGAGACCCTGCCTTTTTGTTGTTGGTTTTGTTTTTTGAGACAGGGTTTCTCTGTGTATCCCTGGCTATCCTGGAACTTGATTTGTAGACCAGGCTGTCCTTGAACTCACAGAGACCTCCTGCCTCTGCCTCCCTAGTGCTAGGATTATATGGGTGTGCCACCACAGCTGGCTACATACTTTTTTGATCTGAACACTGAGATCCTGAGAGTTCATCTTAGAATCACTCATCCAACAAAACATGTAGAATTTGCAGACTTTGAGTAAACTTGTTATTCCTTCTATGAAAAAGCAAGAAAGAAGGGGCTGGAGAGATGGCTCAGCAGTTAAGAGCACTGACTGCTCTTCCAGAGGACCTGGGTTCAATTCCCAGCACCTACATGACAGCTCCTGTTCCTGTAACTCTTGTTCTGGGAGATCTGACACCCTCACACAGACATATATGCAGTCAGATACCACTGTACATAGAATAAAAATTTAAAAAGGAAGAAAAAGGTACCAGGTGGTGGTGACACATGCCTTTGATCCTAGTACTTGGGAGGCAGAGGCAGGTAGATCTCTATGAGTTTGAGGCCAATCTGCTCTACAAATAGAGTTCCAGGACAGCCAAGGCTACACAGAGAAACACTGTCTCTGAAATAAAAGAAAAGAAAAAGGCAGATGTGGGGCTGGAGAGATGTCTTAGAGGTTAAGAGCACTGGCTGCTCTTCCAGAGGTCCTGAGTTCAGATCCCAGCAACCCCTTGGTGGCTCACAGCCATCTACAATGACGCCCTCTGCTGGCCTCCAGGCACACATGCAGGCAGAACACATAGTAAATAAATAAATCTTAAAAAAAAAAAAAGAAAAGGGTAGATGCAATAGGTTGTTCTGTCTCCTACTTCTGTCTTGTAGAGTAGTCAGTAAACATGTATTTTTCTAAAAAAGAGAGAGGAGGAGAAGAGAGAGAGACATTGTAGTCTAAGATGGCCTTGAACTCGGTGTTACTGCTGTTTCCCAGTGTTTAGGATTACAGGCATGTCTAGCTCTGACATTCGTTTTGGTGTTTTGGTTACCTTCTTTATTTGTTGAGTTTTTATTTTTAATTTTGTGTGAGGGGAGTTGAGGTGTGCATGTGACTGCCAGAAGTGAGCTAGACTCACCTGCCCTGGATGCTGGGGACAGGCTTCTGGGAGAGCAGGAGCACTCTGGACCACTGAGCCATCTCTGCAGCTCCGCTCTCGAGCTAACACTGCCTTTGGAGAGAGGTCAGGCCAGTGCTCTGCAGATGTCAGGGCTCTAGATCCGATGGCTTCCCCGGGGGGTCCATCTTGTCCCTTTAACTGTAAAGTTCCTGTGTATGAGAGGTCGGATCTAGGCTTAATCAGATGCATCTGTCGCCTTCCTAACCCTTCCTACAACTCTGTCCCTGATGACCCTTCTCAGCGTGAAGACCAGCTGTGTGCGGTGTGGGCCCCGAAGGGAGTGCTGGGCTCTTCCTGTTTGCCCCTGCTGTCCCTCCCCGCCTCCCCTGGGCACACTCTCCCTGAGGTGCCCCCTGTCCCAGCCAGGCAGCCTTGGCCTCCCACCCACAGTGGTCGTGCTACCCTGTCTTCTCTCTTCCCCCCTCAGATAACACAGGCAGCTCCACGTACCGACCGCCCCCGAGGACCCGGGAGGTGATGATCAATGGACAGGTGGTGAAGTTGAAGTACTGCTTCACCTGTAAGATGTTCCGGCCACCCCGGACCTCACACTGCAGTGTCTGTGACAACTGTGTGGGTGAGTGGGAGGCCCGGAGCACGGGCGCCCCTTCCCCCTCCAGAGACCGAGCCTTGGGTGCAGGAAATCACACATGTGGGGCAAAGGCAGGCAGCGTCTGAGATACCTAGGGCTGAGCAGGAAGGCCAGTTGGCCCAGCGCTGGTGTACCCTGAACCCTGACATTTGTCTCCCAGCTTCTGGGGGTTCCTTAGTAGGTTCATGGTCCCAGAAGCCTAGAGCGCTAACATGGAAGACAGAGGATGATGTAATGGAGAGAGAAGGCAGGGAGGGTGAGGCTGTGGAGAAATGAGGTAGAGAGCATGGACCAGAACTGAAAGTTGCCTCTCGCCCCACCCTCCTCTGTTTGGTGTGTTCCCCCCATCCTGCTCCCCAGAGTCGATTGAGCCTGATGAAGACCCATGATGGTCCCTTGGGAGGGTGTCATAAGGGAGAGTCTAGAGGACACCCAAGCGAGCTGAGCCACGGTGACAGTGCGTCGTTCCCAGGGGAGTGACTTCATGGTGCCAGCTCAGCACTCCCTGGAGAGGAGAGCAGGGAAGTGGGTGACTCAGTGGGTGTTATTCACCCCTGCCGGTCTGCCCCACCTACCTCCTTAGAGGGCACCAGCCTTTGGCATAAGGCTTGCAGCGGGCTCATGACCCAGATTCCCACAAGGACTTTCTCACCAGGGTGTGACTCCCACCCTCAGGGACTTAGCGCTGGTATGAGCTCAGTCCTCTGCCCTGGCCTCTGGCGCCAGCTCTGCATGAGGTACCTTAGGCCCAGAGCTGTTGGCATGTAGCTGGTACAGCCTTTGAACAAGATACTCTGTTGGACTCTGGAGATTCCAGGGGGTCTGAGGCCACCACGTCTTGCTCTTGGGCAAGGCTGTATACGGGAGGAGACGGGATCCCTACCGAGTGTGAGGCCACAGGGAGTGGCTTTGTGGTTGGCGTCTGAAGGAGTTACTGTGGAGCTCACAGAATAGACAGTTGGATGTGTCAGGCGGTGGGCGGGAACTGATGAGTGAGGACTAGAAGCAGGGTGTGTCTGAGGGAAGGGCAGGAGTCAGCTGGTGTTGAGGGGGCGAGGGGTGGGGGAGGGCCGGCCGCAGTGCTGGCTGAGACCCACCCTGACTCCCCTTCCCTTTCCAGAACGGTTTGACCATCACTGCCCTTGGGTGGGCAACTGTGTGGGGAGGCGAAACTACCGCTTCTTCTATGCGTTCGTGCTCTCCCTCTCGTTCCTCACGGCCTTCATCTTCGCCTGCGTGGTCACCCACCTGACGCTGCGTGAGTTGCGGGACCAGGGGCGGAGGACGGCTGACCACTGAGCTCAACCCCGGAAGGGGCTGTGCTCACCGCCCCCCTGAGCCGTGTCCTCCTGCTTTTCCCTTCCTAGGTTCTCAAGGAAACAACTTCCTCTCCACTCTGAAGGAGACTCCAGCGAGATATCTTTTGCCAGCTAGTCGCCCTGGGTGGGAACTGAGACCTCTTCATGGGGTGGGCCTCCCAGTGGGGCGGTAGGGCCATGTCTGCTCTCCAGAAGCCACTCTACCAGCTACTTTGTCAGAACCCCGGGTAGAGCTGACGCCAAATGAACCATCATGGGAAGGGCTGCAACTTGGGAAACTGTCCCTGTGTACAGAGGCCTGGAAGAGAGTGTATTTCTTTAAATTTTTTATTCATTTATGTACCTTCTTTTTTAATGTAGGAGTGCTCTGCGTGCCAAAAGAGGGCATCAGATCCCTTTATAGTTGGTCGTGAGCTACCACCATGTGGTTGCTGGGAACTGAACTCAGGACCTCTGGAAGAGCAGACGGTGTTCCTTTTTTATTTTTAAAGATTTAATTATTTATTATGTATACAATGTTCTGCCTGCATGTTTGCCCGCATACCAGAAGAGGGCACCAGATCTCATTATAGATGGTTGGGAGCCACCATGTAGGTGCTGGGATTTGAACTCAGGACCTCTGCAAGAACAGCCAATGCTCTTAACCGCTGAGCCATCTCTCCAGCCCAAGAGTGTATTTCTTAATTAAAATTTTGTTTATTTTATCTTGCCCAAGGGCAGCAGAGAGCATGCATGTGCCATGGCACACCAATATAGATGGGGGACAACGTGAAGTCCACACTCGGGTCCTTTACCCACTGAGTCATGTCCCCAGCCTGCATGCCGAGACCCTGAGGTTGGAATTCCCTCTGCCATCCCCAGCCCTGATCCTGACTCGTTCCTCAGGAGCTCCCGTCCCCTCCTGGGGGTACAGAGGGTGACTTGCTGAGAAGTGATGACGGGAGCACAGGACGCCCCCAGAGCCTGTCACTCTTCAGGGATAGAACTCCAGGGAAGTGTGAGGGAGAGAGGCTGGGCACAGGCCGAGGGCCTCCACCCTTGTCGCACGGGTCCTTGACAGCCCCACCGTGCTGGAGTTGGTCATCTGCTTCTTCTCAATCTGGTCCATCCTGGGCCTCTCAGGGTTCCACACTTACCTCGTCGCCTCCAATCTGACCACTAATGAAGATGTGAGTAAAGCTGGGGCAGGGCTGGGGTGGCCAAGTGCAGCCTCCTGGGGATTCTGGGGCGGAAGCCTAGTGTCAGACCTGGCTCTGCAGGTCCTTGGTGTCCCACCCAAGTTACCTTTCTCACAAGTCCACGGTGGCAGTGAGCACCCCAGGCTTGTGTGCCAGCGCCTTGCCATGTAAGGATCTTTGAGTGCCCTGAGACTCTTGGAGCATTGCATCCTGCTGTGACAGAACCCGAATGCTGTGTCCGAGGCATGACGAGAGCTGTGGGCTGGGGTCACAGTGCTGGGAAGGGCCAGTCCAGGATCGATGCCCAGAAGGTATGGCCATGCCTTCCCATCTGCCACTCCACACCGGCAGGCAGCAGAGGTCAGGGTGCGTGCTGTGAGAGGCAGGGTTAGCCCAGAATAGTTTGGCTCCTTTGACCCTTCCCCCTACTCGCTTGTAAGCCATCAACCAGCTAGCGTTATCTAAGCACCACTGTCCCCAGGCCCTTGAGACTTCCCCTCACTGTCCTTCAACCCATAAGTGTGTTCCCAGGGTTGCTGCCTAATGGTGACCAGAGACCCACCATTCAAAAGAACCCTTTCCAGACTGGGCATGATAGGGCTGGAGAGATGGCTCAGAGGTTAAGAGCACTTCTTGCTCATCCAGCGGTCCTGAGTTCAAGCCCCAGCACCCACCATTATAGATGGTGGCTCCCAACCATCTATAATGAGCACACTCGGCAGCGTGTCCGAGGCCCTGCCCTCAGTGTCAGTGTCCAGTGGAGGAGGGGGGGCTGGAGAGACGGCTCGGCCGTGAAGAGCACAGGCTGCTCTTCTGGAGGACCCAGGTTTGATTCATGGCAACCCAGGTGGCCGCTCAGAACTCCAGTGTGTAGCTGTTGTTTAACTCTAGTTATGTAATCCAGTGCCCTCATCTGGCCTCCTCTGGTACAGCACACACATCATAGACAGACATACATGCAAGCAAGACACCCATACACATAAAAGTAAATAAAGGTCATATATATATATATATATATATATATATATATATATATATATGTGAAGATTGTTTTTTAAAAAAGAAAAAAGAGCCAGGTGTGGTGGCGCACGCCTGTAATCCCAGCACTCTGGGAGGCAGAGGCGGGCAGATCTCTGTGAGTTCTAGGCCGGCCTGGTCTATAAATTGAATCCAGGGCAGCCAACCAAACAAAAACAAGAAGAATGAGAAGAAGGAAGCCACCTCCAAAAGTAGTGATACAACACTTGAAAAGTAGAGGCCGGAGGAGCAGGAATGCAAGGTTAACCCTTGCTACATAGAAGTTGGAGGTTCCCCTAGACACACGACCTTATCTTAAAAAATAAAAATCCCAAGCTGGGCGCAGTGGTGCACGCCTGTCATCCTAGCACTCTGGCAGACAGAGGCAAGGGAATCTCTGAGTTTGAGGCCAGCGTGGTCTACAAAGGGAGTCTAGGACAGCCAGGGTTACACAGGGGGGGAGAAAAAAAACAATCCCAGCCCGGCAGTGGTAGTGCGTGCCTTTAATTGCCAGCACTCAGGAGACAGAGGCAGGTGGATCTCTGTGAGTTTGAGGTTAGCATGGTCTATAGCATTCCAGGACAGCCAAGGCTACACAGAGAAATCCTGTCTCAAAAGAAAAGAAAAAAAAAAAAGGACCTCTCTATTTGGGAAAACAAAAATAAGCACACATGAGCTGCTCATTGGTAAAGGCAGAAATGCAGCAAACACCTCACCAGGGTTTCCTGAGTGCTGGCTCTGCAGGAGCAGAAAGGGGTGCTGCAGCCCAGCCAGCGTGGAGAGGTCTGGGTGATGGTCCAGTGGGTCTTTCCTGCCAAGGCCCTCGGTGCCTTCAGCAGGGCACTCCCCAGAGGCAGCCTCTCAGTGTTTCTGAGAATCTTACCACCCAGAAAGGACCCTGACCAAGGTCAGGCAGTTGAGTGGCAGGGTCAGAGTGGCTCAGCCTGCTTCCCCTCAATCCCCCCCCCCTTAGTTGGTGTCCTAGGTAGGGTTCCTTTTGCTGTCACATAACACCACAACGAAAGGCAGGTTGGGAAAGGAAGGGTTTGTTTGGTTTACACTTCCATATTTTCACCTGTCATTGAAGGAAGTCAGGGCTGGAACTTAAACAGGGCAGGAACCTAGGGGCAGGAGCTGAGGCAGAGGCCAAGGAGGGTGCTGCTTACTGGCTTGCTCCCCCATGGCTCTCTCAGTTGGCTTCCTTATAGAACCCAGGATTGCCAGCCCAGGGATGACCTCACCCACAGTGGGCTGGGCCCTCCTCCGTCAATCACTAAGAAAATATCCTAAAGGCTTGCTTACAGCCGGATCTTCTGAGGCGTGTTCTCAGTTGAGGTTTCCTCTTTCCAGACAACTCTAGCTTGTGTGGAGCTGATGGAAAGCCAGGGGAGGGATGGTCTACCCTAACCTCCTCTGGAGACTTCCTCTTGGTTTTGTCTTCTCTGCTCGCTGGGCCTTCTGATCTCTGCTGGAGAGAGCTCCCATGCCTTCACCGGAAGGCCTCCACTGAAGACATGCTCCCCCCTCCAGTAGCCCACAAAGAACTGGTTTCTAAAGGGGCCTCCTTTCCCTGGCCTGTGTTGACCTTAAAAGCAACAGGAGGCAGCTGTGACAGGGAGTAGTGGAGGGGATGAGAGAAGGGGCTGGAGATGGAGCTCAATGGTAGATGCTTACCTCAGTTTAATCCCCAACACTGTGGGAGGGAGGTAGCTGACCCAGGCTTCTTCCTCTTCCCAGATCAAAGGGTCTTGGTCCAGCAAGAGGGGCGGTGAGGCCTCCGTCAACCCCTACAGCCATAAAAGTATTATCACCAACTGCTGTGCTGTGCTCTGCAGCCCCCTACCTCCCAGGTAAGAAGAGCCCCTGAGTCCGGGCCCCTCGTGGGGTTTCCGGACCTTAGCAGGCCTTTCTCCCTGCACATACACGGACTCCCTCTGTCCACCAACGTCCACTCCGCTGGGCGCCTCAGAGAAATTCTGAGGAAGGCTGGCAGCTTTAACCACGTGTACTTACCTGTAGGCTGCAATCAGGCAAGCAGGTGTGGTTGTACTGTAACCCCAGTGCTTGAAAGCTGAAGCAGGAGGCCTGCTCGTGTTCAGCGCCACTCTAGGGTACATGCTAATGAGCCCTGGGGATGCTGTGTAAACCCTGCCCTCAGAGGTCCACTATGACTGTTAGGACCACGCCTGGGTGACCGGCTCCGCCTGGACAGGGTGGGATCGCCACCCTCCCCTGGAACTTCCGTGGCTCAGCCTTACCGGGAAGCTCAGTGTGGCTCCTGACAGCAGGGGGCGCCAGAGCCTCAGAGCAGGCGTGGGATGGCCGTGGGTGCTGCAGAGAGGAGACCTCCCCACATAGTTGTGTCTTGCCTAGGGAGACAGGATGGTAGGCAGCTTGCTGCCGCCACAGAGCCATCGTTCCTCACTTTTCTCTCACTTGCAGCCTGGCCTCTTGGCACCCAGACAGCTGAGTCAGTTTGAATTAACAATGAATAAGCTTAGAAGTTAGAAGCAGACCTGTCAGAAGTTCAAGGTCATCCTCAAGTAGCAAGGCTGCTTGAGATCCTGTCTCATTTAAAAGAAAAAAAAAAAAGATCCCGTCATGGTGGCGCTTGCCTCCAGACGGTTTTCTTCTAAATGTATTTACATTTATCCACTTGTCTGTATGTATAGTGGAGTGAGTGTGTGTGACTCTACATGCCGTGGTGTTCCTATCACCCCTCTGGAGGGTCATCAGATTCGGTGGCAAGCACTGTCGGCACTAGACTGCCTCAGCAGCCCCAGAGGGGGAGTCTTAAAACTCCCCGATGGAAAGCGGCTTCCGTTTGCCCAGCTTCTCTAGGGCTAAAGCTTTCCTGAGGGGCGGAGGTAATACTGCCTGGCCCTTGGCCCGGAGCTCTGATATGTCCTGTCCTTATATCTTGGAAGCCTAATCGACCGGCGGGGTTTCGTGCAGTCTGACGCCGTGTTGCCCTCGCCCATCAGAAGTGACGAGCCAGCCCGTGGAGCCAAGCCAGACGCCAGCATGGTAGGGGGCCACCCATGAATGAGACTCACTGCTTGCCACCTGCTGCCCTCCACTGCCGGGGCCCTACCCATGCCACCCGAGGGAAGCAGAGCTGCCAAGGACTTGAGTCTTTTCGTATTTATTTCCCGCCCTGCGTGGCTTCCTCTGAACGGTCCCATAGCTGTGACCTCTGCCCCCCAAAACCTAGGTTCCCGAAGTTTGGGCCCTAGTTCTCCCAGCTGATCAGTGGCAAGAGAGGAGAGCCACAGCCTCTGGAGGCCACCGAGGGGACCATGCCAAATCACTGCCTGTGCCCAGGGAGGCCCGGTGTGAGCGAGGGTGTGAACTGAGTGGGCAGCCTCCCAGCTGGAGACCTGCTTGGACCTTGCTGAGCCAGGGGCTTCTGGAGGCAGGACTGCTGGGCCCTGGCTCTGAACCTCGGGTGCCAGGCGAGGACCCTTCCTTGGACGGCTTTGGTTTGGGGCTCCTGCTTTCTCTTTGTGGTGATCATTGGGTTGTTTTGGGTTTTTGGTTTTTTGTGGGGGCAGGGAGGTTATCTGGAATTGGCCAATAGGATAGGGCCGGGGTACTGGTAGAGAGAGCATGGGCAGAGGGCGGGAGGCCTGTGTCAGAGGGAGCCAAACGAGCCATCCAGGCCCGAGTAACCTCAGCTCCTGTAGAGGCGAGGGCAGCACCGTAGGATGAGGACTTTCCCCTGCTGGTGGGGACTCTGGAGGATCCTTTCCTGTGACTCCCCACTCTGGTCCCTCTTCCAAGTCAGGGCTAGAGATGGGCGGGTTAGCTCATGCTGGCAATACTTGAAACGGGTTCATTAATGCTGGGTATTTTGCACAGTTTTATAGACCTCTTTTTTACATAGCCTTTTTAAAACAGAAGTCAGTGTGTTACTCTCTGTGTAGTGCCATGCCAAGGGTTTCCAGGAGGCTAGGTAGTTTAACACGCTACAGCAGAGCCAGCTGGGAGCGGTTGGATGTGTTTGCGCATGCGCACGTGTGTTCATGTGTGGCCAAATACAGCTGACTCCCATGTCCCCTGGGCTACTCCCTTTCCCCATTTCCCTGGGTTCAGAAGCAGCCTGAGGCCTGGGGACTAGAGGATGTGCATCAGTCATGGAGACCCCTCGGCCTTCTTCCTTACACCGCAGCCTTTAGACAACAGTGGCTGGGGCCCTGCCACCCAGGCTCCCAGCTGTGACCTGCCCTAACAGGCCGAGGCCAGGTGTGGTGGGTGGGGTGGGGGCTCAGGAGCACCCGAGCCTTTCTGTAAGCCACACCCCCTCCTAGGAATTCTGCTGTGAGTGTAGGCCCTAGCGCTAGGGACTGGGAGAATGAAGGAAAGGGCAGAGTAGGCCAGGATGCCTATGTGGCTTGGCCAGGAGCTCATAGCATTTCTTCCTTCTGCTGGGAGCTGTAGATTCTAATCAAAATAGAAACTTGTTCTCCCAGGCCCCCTCCTTGGCCCTTCAGGTGGACTAAAGCCCTTGGATCATAACATAGGACATCACTAAGAGGTCCCTTCCTTGCTCCCAAGGCCAGTGGGTCCCAGACATAACTGGGAAGTGGTGGGCACCAAAGTTCCCCCGGGAAAAACAGCTTCAGACCCCTAAGCCAACCTGAGTGGCCCGGTGGTAGATAGGGCGGGGGCTGGAGGAGGGGTTCCCTAACCTGCCTTTTGTTTAAGCCAGTTTTCTTTGTCCCTGCTTGTAATAAAACTTCTGTTCCTAAGAGCTGATTTGCTTTGGTTTAGTTTTTGTTTGCTTTTGTTCTGCTGAGTCCCTGGCTTGCAGTACAGCCTTGGGTTCTTGCAGACAGACGTGGGTCTTTCCTGGGAGTCAGCGAACAGGCGGGCGGGTGGCCCAGCAACTGGTGGGAACTCCGCAGAAGGGCTGTGGCTGCACCACCTCTCTGCCTTTGCTCTGTCTGCCTTCTTGGGGCTCCAGGACTTGGTGCCTCCCAGGTTCTTTCCGGCTGACTTTCCTCCCAGATCCCTAGTGGTTGCTCAGCATATGGGAGACAGTAGGTCCCAGCTGGAGTGTCCTGTTCCTGTCCCTAACCCAACCTCCCAGGCGGCCAGGACAGACAGATCATAACATGGGCCCACCTCTCTGGTATCTCCCCCAGGAGGACACTTGTCAGGACTTTGCCATCTCCTGCACAGCCTGAGGGGCGCTAAGAGGCCTCTCTACAGAGGGTTAGCTGGTAAGACCGTGCCTCGCCTCTCAGCCAGCGCCGACCTCTCGTCACCTCATCGCCACCGCATGCCTCACCCACCCCACGGAGCCCATCCATCTGTCTGGTGTGTGGTGTGGCCTGTGTGCTGGCAGTGGCAGGTCCCCAGGGTTCCCCCACAAGCAGAGGCTCTTACTCCTGCCCCGCTCCCTCCTGGGGGCGAGGTTTCTTTAGAGCACCTGTCCTTTCAGAAGAGGAGTGTGGTTGGGAGGGTGACCCGCCTGCTCTGAGGGGCCTGGGTACTGGTGTGCAGAGCCCTCGGTCAGGTCACTAACACCTCTGCCGCCCCCCCCCCCCCCCCCCCCCCCCCCCCCCCCCCCCCGCTTCGCGCCCCTGCCTGAGCTCTTGCCTGCCTGTTGCCTGCTGCCTGAGCTTTGGCCCTTTTCTGGGAGAGAGGCAGGTACTAAGGTAGTCCTTGACCCCGTGTGGGGCCGTACAGGCTACCCCTTCTCATCCATTTATCCGCTAACCCTCTCTCTTCTCCTCCTTTGCCAACTTGCCGGGATCATCCAGTATGTGCGGGGGCTTAAGGAGCTCCTGAGGACCGCCACTCTCTGCCTCTCCAGGAGTGGCCTGGGTCGAGCCAGGCACCCGGCACCTCCACCTGCCTAACCTGTGGCCCACCTGCCACCATCTGTGCCTACAGGGTCTGTCCCCTGGCGAGCTCCCCTCCCCCAACAGTGGGCAAGCACTGGCCTCTTGGCCCCACCCCAATTCCTTGCTGGCCAGACTATAGAAAGCCATACCGCAGCCTCAGCACAATACTGTAACACTGCTGAACCTCGTCCTCCCCCCTTCCCCTCATGCCCCTTCCCCAGATTTGTGAAGTGTCAAGACTCTTCAGGAATCCTGCCTTACAGCCTCCCCCCGACACACACCCCCAAGTCAGCAGAGCCATAGGCAAGCCAAGCAGGTTTCTTCAGGAGCTATCTGGGTGTTGGTGACGCTGCTGAACAAGTTTGGTGACTGTTCTAAGCACAGCGGGCTCCACACTGTTCCCACGCCCCCATCCCCCTGGTAGGATATGAAGTGTGAGCCTGTATCCTTGGCCCCAGGCACCAAGGCCTACCCAGTTCCATGTTCTTCCAGTGACCCAAAGGGAACCAGGCCAGACCTGGGAAGATGAGCTGTGCCCACGTAGCTGCTCTCCACCACCTTTTGTAATGGAAATAAAGATGCCCCCTTCTTGTCATCGTGTGCCACTTTCTTTTGGGGTCCTGCCTGGGATGCCTGCTGTGGGGGCGTGAGATCATCTGCCTCCTACCCCAGCAGGGGAGGGGAGGGCCTTGGAGAAGCTCTGAACTTGGAGAATGCCATACCCAGGAAGGGGCTGCCAACCTCTTGTTACCAATGAGGAGGCCCAAGCCAGCGGCAGGAAGGGACGTGCCCAAGGCCTCTTATAACCCAACTGGAATGCAGTCCTGCGCGCTGACCTCATTCCGTTCTGTTTCCATAAATTCCACACCGTCTGGTACCCTAGACTGGCGTAGCAGAGGGGGCCTCTTTCACGCAGCAGAATTTTAGAAGAAAAGGGCAAATGGCTGAATCACCTACACATCCTCTGCTGTCCCCTCCCCAACAGCTCTGGACTAGAGAACAGGATTCTTACAACCAACCACAAACACCCCCCCACCCACCCCCGGTCAAACTGTTGAGTTTGATCATTCCAAAGACAGCAATTACCTAGGAAATTACTAAAAAAGGAAAGGTTTTGCCAGTTGTGGTAGATTCTTTTTAACTAATAAGAACCCCTCTTGCTGCAATCAGAAGCTCCAGAAAGGTGGCCAGTGGGGAGCAGGGTGAGGAAAGCCCCCAGGACTGCGGCCCTATCTCCTGTCCTGCTGACTCAGGCAGCAGCTTTGGAGTCCCATGCTCTGCCAGGGCCTGCTGTCTCCTGCCTGCCTGGGCTCCTGGACCTGAGAAGTAGAAGCCTGGAGGCAAAAGGAGGTAACAGGAACTGAGTCAGGATCTACAGGCCAGAGCCGGCAGGAGTGTGGAGCAGCCTGGCTTCAGCGAAGGAGGAACAAGAGGCCTGTTGAGAGTCTAGGACCTGGCTGTAAAGCCCACCGGGTTCCTGGCTTGAGAGGCATGAGGAGACACTCCTCTTCTTGGACTTAGAAGAAACCTCAGTTTTGCCAGGCCCCACCATCTAGGTTCCTAGTGTCCTGGGATCTCCAAGTCGCCCCCAGGACTTGGGGAAGCCCAGGCTAGATGACTGGTACCAAGGAAGGCCCCTGAGGGCTGAGAGGAATGTTCCAGATGGAAGGGCGGAGTCAGGGCCAACTGCACCTAACAGTCTGGCAGTCTGGAGAGGAAGAGTTTGGCCAGAGGACCCCTTCTCTGGACACCTGCCTGGGCCACAGGGTGGGGGTAGTCTATGATCTTTCCTCGTCCTATAGAACCCAGCTCCGATGAACAGAAACAGGGAGGGGGTGCTTCTTAAATGTTGAGATTTACAGGTGTGCCCCAGTCTGTGCAGTACTGGGGTTCAAACTACATACATGGATGAGGAGTTACTCTCCCAGCCTGCCTCAGTCTCTTTCTCTCTCTCTCTCTCTGGTTGTTCATGTCTCTTCGCAGGGAAGGTGGCCACCAGCTGGAACACTTGCCGTGTGAGCCCCAGCGCTGACCCTCTAGGCATGCGCACCATGCCCTTCCCTAACTTATGCTTTAGTGTAGTTTTCCCACCCTTCTCTGTGTCCATGCCTCGAGTTAAGCAAAGCACCCAGGGAAACCCCATAGAACTGGCCAGGGCCCTGCAGTCTCTCAGAGCCCCTGCTCTTGTGGCACAAGCACATGACATCCTGTCTTCAGAGTTCTGGCCTCCGTCTCTCTCCAGGAGGCAAGGCGAGTGTTCACACACTCGGAGGAGACAGGCAGGCTATGGAATAGAGCTGCCTCAAGGATTAGATGGGCTGCATCCCAGGAAGATGATTTTTTTTTCCGGGGGGGGGGGGGGTGTCGGGGTTTCTCTGTGTAGTCCTGACTGTCCTGGACTCACTTTTTGGACCAGGCTGGCCTCAAACTCAGAGATTTGCCTGCCTCTGTCTCCTGGAGTTCTGTGATTACAGGCATGTGCCACCATGCCTATCTGGGAGAATATTCATCCGAGCTTTGGGGGTGGATAAGGATGGGGCTTGAAAACAGGGCCCAGTGAAGAAGGGACAGAAGGTTGGGAACAATATGGTCTCCATCTCTGAAGATGCTTCTCTCAGGGGTCAGAGGCAAAGCCTGGATCAACAAGAAAGGCCTGGAGAACCTGGGGAACCTCTGGGAGCCGAGTCGGAGATCTCACGGAGCTGGACTTGCTGCTCTATAAAACAAAATGGTCTGTGCCCTTACCAGCTCCTTTCTTTCAGCCCCATCTTCCTCCCCGGGTTGGTGGCGTCCCCCCTGGGGGACCAAACTGACCTGAGCACCCAGGTGCCCTGCTTCCCAGCCTCTCACAGGCCATGTGAGTCAGGCAGGGGAGTGGGGCAGTCAGAGGGCTGGGCCCCGCCCTCGGTGGTGAGCCCTGCTGATACAGCTTGGAGGGGACAGGTGACCTGATGTGAAGAACCGGAGAGTAAAGTCTCAGACAAGTGGCAACAGGCCACCAACTTGAAAGGGAAAATTGTGCTGTAATGGGGAAGGTGGCCAACAAACCTACTGGGTGACTAATTACAAAGGCCGTGCTGGAGCGTCAGAGGCCGCTTGTTAAACGCCACCTGCGCACCCCAGGAGCTCAGAGGGGGACCTTGAGGGAGAAAGGGAACCAAGGGATGGATGGAGCTGTCTTCAGGCCGACCCGGAAAGAAGTCTAGCTCTCACGTCCAGATAATGGCTCCCGCCCCCCAAAAAGCCAAAGGAACGGGGCCCACGGAAGAGGAGGGGTTTTAGGGAGCTGGCAGCTCGTGACCTCAATTAGTTTCACCCCTTGAGACTTGACGTTCCCACCTCTACAGCCTACAGAGCCATCAAGGGGGTTGCATCAGATCGTGGATGCTAGAGTGTCTGGCAAAGTGTACAACCCTACCTTACACACAGCCCTCCGTGCCAGCCCTCTGGGCTCTGCCTAGCCTAAAGGAGCCCAGTGGCTGAAGCCGTCCCCAGCTCCGGAAGGCTAGCAGGAAAGACAATCCGATTTGGTTACCCAAAACGCTCCTGCAGAGCAAGCCTGAACAGCAGGGGGCGCTGGGGAGCCTGAAAGGTACCTGTGCAGGTGGGACCCGCGGCCAGGTTTCTTTCAAGCTGACTTATCCTGATGACTCAACCCCCTACATCCCAGCCCTTTTACCTTTAAGGAAGAGCCGGAAAGGGTGTGGGAGAAGAGGAGGGGGCAGGGCCCAGGGGCCAGGCCCGCCCAGGCCACTCCCAATCCTCTCTCAGGGCCATGCCACCCCAGCCAAAAGGCAGACGCCGAGCAGGGGGAGCCACAGAACCCAGCGTTGGTCTCAAGGCAGCCAGTTCGCCCGCCTGTCTGTCCTCGGAGTCATGGAGAGAGCCAGTCTGATCCAGAAGGCCAAGTTGGCCGAGCAGGCCGAACGCTACGAGGACATGGCAGCCTTCATGAAGGGTGCGGTGGAAAAAGGTGAGGAGCTCTCCTGCGAGGAGCGCAACCTGCTCTCTGTGGCCTATAAGAACGTGGTGGGCGGCCAGAGAGCGGCCTGGAGGGTCCTGTCCAGCATCGAGCAGAAGAGCAGCGAGGAGGGCTCAGAAGAAAAGGGGCCCGAGGTGAAGGAGTACCGGGAGAAGGTGGAGACGGAGCTCCGGGGCGTGTGCGACACCGTGCTGGGCCTGCTGGACTCCCACCTCATCAAGGAGGCTGGGGACGCAGAGAGCCGCGTCTTCTACCTGAAGATGAAGGGAGACTACTACCGCTACCTAGCCGAGGTGGCCACCGGGGAGGACAAGAAGCGCATCATCGACTCCGCCCGGTCCGCCTACCAGGAGGCCATGGACATCAGCAAGAAGGAGATGCCGCCCACCAACCCCATCCGCCTGGGCCTGGCCCTGAACTTTTCCGTCTTCCACTACGAGATAGCCAACAGCCCGGAGGAGGCCATCTCACTGGCCAAGACCACCTTCGACGAGGCCATGGCCGACCTGCACACCCTCAGCGAGGACTCCTACAAGGACAGCACCCTCATCATGCAGCTGCTGAGAGACAACCTGACACTGTGGACAGCCGACAACGCGGGGGAAGAGGGTGGCGAGGCCCCGGAGGAGCCCCAGAGCTGAAGCGGCCTCCTGCCTCCCTGCCCTGCCTTGCCCTCCAGCGCCCGGCCTGCAGAGAGGACTAATGCGGAGTGGGACTCTGCCCTTCCCAAACCCTGAATGTCCAGCTACACCCCGGAAGGCTCCCTGGAAGGGGTGCGGCCCCGCTGAGGCCACCAGGGGCTGGGGAAATCCCACTCTCCATGCAGCCGTCTGGTGGGTGTGCCTAACCCTGCCCACCTTGCTCTCTGTGCGCCCACTTCCTTACATCACACCTGAACCTGTGCCCCCCCCCCCCTCCCCCCCCCCCCCCCTCCCTCCCTCCCTCCCTCCCTCCCTCTTGCACCTGTTGCTTCTGGATCCCAGGAACCAAGGAGGCTCCCACCCCTGTGGCTGAGAACTGGACTATGGCAAGGGCCGGGGTGTGTGTGTGTGTGCGCGACTGTGTGTGAGAGAGAATGAGAGGGAACACGTTCGCTGGGTGTGACCACGTTTCCGCTCAATAAAGTTGCCCTGTGACACTCTGTCTTCTTCAGTCATTGGCCCTGGGCTGGGAGTAGAACTGAAAGTGAGCTAAGAGAGCCTGACTCTGGAACTCTGAGTTAAGACTTGTCCCTTGGGGCTGTCTGGGTGACCTGGAAGTGAGAAGAGCCTTTGGGTTGGTGTCGGTGACCTGGAAATTCTGGGTCGGGTGACTTCAGGTGAGAGGCCCTCAGGAAGCCCCCACAGCGCTTAGGCTCAGGCCAGGTGAGCACAAAGGCAGCCCGGGAGAGGTGAGCGTGGGCCGGGGACCCGCCAAGCTCAGATGTGGCGGGATCCACGGAGCCGCTGAAGTTTGAGCACAGCGGCCTTAGAGACGCGGTTCAGGAGCGGCACTGTGCACCTCAGACGAGAAAGCGGTAAAGGGTCGCATCAAGTGCTCGGATCCGAGCCGAGGGGGGCACGATCCGAGGCAGGGGCGTAGCACCTCCATAAAACAAAGAGCAGATCTGATAAGGAAAAGCTGCCCAAGGCCCAGCGAGCCTCGGTGCGGACAAAAAACCCACTGGCGAGGAGCGGGCGCGAGCTGGGTGGGAAGGGCGGCGGAACGTCGGGCTGGAGCAGCCGCGGAGCCGGCAGGCAGCGGCACGCCCCAGCCCGCGGAGCGCCAGGGCCGGCCGCCCGCACGGCCCAATCACAGGACGGCTTCTCCACAGAGCCCGCCCCCCGGAAGCCGGCTGGCCAATGGGAGAGCGGAGGGCGAGTGTCCCCGCCTCCCCTCCCGCCCCGCGGGCCCCGCTTCCCTTCTCCAAAAGACGAAGCTGCGACCCCGCCGCCCGTGGAGCGCCAGCGGGGCGGCGCCTTCCCGGTTTCACTCCGACAAGTTGCCACCCGCCCGACCCGGGAGCTGGTCCCCCGCCCCCGGGAGCAGCGGGACAGGGCGGGGCCGTGCGCAAAATTTAGTCTCCGCCCTTTGAGTCATCGGCTCACCTGGCGGTGTCTGGGCCAGGCCGGCGGCTAAATCGGCTGGAAAGGAGCCAGGACGCTCCTCTCTGGGGTGTCAGCGGCAGACCAGCGCCGGTCGCCAGCAGGCGTGGGTTATGTCATGCCCCTGACTGACTTTGAAGCCTGGGAAAGCCATCCCTGGGCCTCAGTTTCCCTTCTGTGTCGCTGAAGGCTCTCCAGTTAGAGTAAAAAGTGGAGCCCTGCTTGGGTGCAAGGCTTAGGCTGCCATGCCCGAGCCTCTTAACCTTTGGGGCCTCCTTTGAGAAGGGTCAGGGAGAAATGAAAAAGTTCCCTCCTAGGCAGGGCATGGTGGCCCCGTGCCATTAATCCGAGCACTTTGGGGTCCGGTGGATCCTTCCAGGAGCTGGAGTGTGTGTGGCTCAGCTTATCTAATGTCCCATTGCTAAAGAAAAGAAGTCAACCAAGAAAATTAAGCGGGGGGTGAAGAGGGGATGGAAGGGTGTCCAAAACGATACTGTCAGTCCCTCTGGGATTTACCTAGTATTTCTGAGTCCAAAACAGAATAAGCATCAGGGCCCAGTCACTGCCAAAGTTGACCTGGGTGCTCACTAGGCCTCCCGAAAAGGCTGGCTTGAGCCTGGCTCGGTGGTGCACGCCTGGAATCCCGGTACTCAAGGAGGCAGAGACAGATGTATCTCTGTGAGTTCTAGTCCAGCCTGGTCTACAGAGTCTAGGACAGCCAAGGCTACACAGAGAAAGCCTGTCTCAAAAAACAAACAAGCAAACAAACAAGGCTGGCTTGGCAGCAAGAGAACTCTTTCTAGAAGGGTTAGGAGAATTGAGCCCAGACCCACTGGGTTCAAGCTAGGCCACCCTTGCTTGTGATACTTCCCTCTTGTTATGCCCCTAACTCCTCAGGGTCCCGTGTTTTCTCATTTCCTGGCGATGTGTAGGATTTCAAGGCTCCAAAGTCGCGGAGTCTCTGGGCTCCGGCAGGCTACTCCCCTCAGCTCAGCAGGTGACCCGGTTTCTTTCTACTAGACAGGTCTGGTGACTTTCTCTTAATGGAGCAGGTCCTGGGAAAGGAACCCTTTCTATGTCTCTCAGCCCCTGCCTTCTGCGCGTTGGCTCCAGACCAGGCAGGGCTGCCCCTCGGTACTGCTCTGGGTTCAAGGCTAATCAAGAGGAGCCGCCCTGTGCTGGAGACAGCGAAGCCCGCCGTTTATTAGCACCGGAGCATAGTGGTTAGGGCTGCAGCTTCTCACCAAAGTCACCTCAGACATTTCTGTCTGAGACATTAAAGAGATTATGGGGTGGAGAGATGGCTGGGCAGCCGAGTCTGATTCCCAGCCCACTACTGTCAGCAACTCCAGTCCCAGGGGGATCTGATGCTCTTTTCTGATCTCCAGGCACAAATGTGGTACACAGACACACATGCAGATGAAATATCCATACAAATAAAAGTAAATGTTAAAAAGTTTAAAATTATGGCCATCTTTTCCTGGTCTAAACTTGATATTTAAAATCAAGCTGGCAGTGGTGGCCCATGCCTTTGATACCAGCACTTGGGAGGCAGAAGCAGGTGGCTCTCTGAGAGTTCCAGGCCAGCCTGGTCTACACAGTGAGTCCAGGACAGCCAGGGCTACACAGAGAAACCTTGTCTTGAAAAACAACAAACAAAAACTTTTTCAGTCCAGTTGGACATGACGGCACACAAGGCTGATCAAGGTAGATTTCCTCGGGTTCTAGGCCAGTCTGGTGAACATAGTGAACTCACCAGGACAGCCACGACTATGTGCAAAAACTAGGTTTCAAAAAAACAAAAACAAAAAGTTTCTTTTTCAGTCTAGGCTGCCCAGCTCAATGGTTGAGTACTTGCTGTTCTTCCAGGGGTCTTGAATTCAGTTCCCAGTACCCCCCCCCCCCAGGCTCACTGTAACTCCAGCTCCAGGGGATCTCCTGGCACCCATGGGTAACACACACACACACACACACACACACACACACACACGGTCAGTTGAGGCAAGATGGTGAGGCATGGTCTAGGGAGATGGCTCAGTGGTGTTTAGAACCCCCAGAGACCCATGTAAACACTGAGCGGGCTCGGCGGCCTGCCTGTAATTCCAGCGCACAAAAGCACAGGGCCAGTTGAAACATCCGAAAGCCTTCCCCAAGAGACCCTGCCTCGGGGAAGTGGGGGGCCACGCCTTTAATCCCAACCAGGCAGAGCCTGGAGAATCTCTGAGTTCAAGGTCAGCCTGGTCTAGGGAGTGAGTTCTAGGAGAGCCAGGACCACAAGAGGAACCCTGTCTCATAAAACCGAAACCAACCAAGCAGACAAACAAAAAGACCCTGTGTCAATAAACAAGGTGCACCCCCACACCTGTAAAACATGCAAACACATTTTGGGGGTGGGGTGGGCGTTGGAGATAGGGTTTCTCTGTGCAGCCTTGGCTGTCCTGGACTCACTTTGTAGACCAAGCTAAACTCACAGAGATCCACCGACCTGCCTCTGCCTCCCAGGGTGCTGGGATTACAGGCTTGTATCACCAAGCCAGGCACCACACACAAAATTTAAAAAGGAAAAATAAAAGCTAAAGGACGGCCGAGGTCAGCGGAAGAGTATGTATGTGCCTGACAGGTGCTAGGCTCAAACCCTAACACCAAAGAGAGAAAAAACCTGCCCCAGACAGCCACAAGGGGAGGTTCCAAGGCAGGAAGGTCCCGGGGCCTTTCCTCTCCCACCTGCTGCATGTTCTCTTGACTTTGAGGAAGTTGCAAAGCCCTGCTCAGATCAGATTTCTCTCAGGGAATTCCCTCATGGGCTGGCTTTGTCCTCCTTTCCTACAGTGATGTCAGCCAAGTTTCTACGAAAGGAATGATAATTTGGGGTTAAAGCCATTTTTTTTCCCCTCCAACTGAGCATGGTGATAATGGCCTTTAATCCCAGCACTGGGGAGCTAGAGGCAGGAGTATCAAATATATGGAAGTTTTCCTCAGCTACAGAGGGAGTTTGAGGCTAGCCTGGGCTGCATGAGATCCAATCTAAATAATAATAATCACTATTATTATTTCAGTGGCACAGGAAAAAAATTGCAATCTAAAATTATGTAGAAAGTATATCTACTATTTCTTAGTTCTTTTTAAGATAAGGTTTCAGCTAGAAGCCTAGGTTGCATGAACTCACTATGTAGCCCAGGCTGGACTTCAAGTCTTGATTCTCCTGCTTTAGTCCCCGAAGGCTAGAGTTACAAGTATGAGCCATCAAGCCAGGCTTGTCCCCGCCCTAGGGTCTCATTAGCCTAGGTGGCCTTGAACTCGGTATGCAGCTGAGGGTGACTTTGAGCTCCTCACCCTACCGGGCCACCTTCCGGGTACTAGAATGGAATGTGCACCGCCACCACAGCAGGGCTCTGCTTCCATCAACTGCACCAGCAAGAAAATCAAATCAGCTCTGTAGATTCAAAGGTGCAGGTGACTGACAGAACCTGCAGGGCATCTCCGGGAAGACACTGTCAGAAGGTTCTTCCCGGAAAGCAAAGTACTCTTCCCCGGAACACACACACATGCAGGCACACAAACCCTCATATACACACTCAGGCCACACCCACGGATACACACAGATACACTGACACACCACAGGGTGGACCATCCAAACGGTCCAGGCTTTTGCAGGAAACCTCCTGACTGCCGGATGTTTGCATCAAGATGGATCTTCTGACCAAGGGCGTCCCCATCCTCCCCCTTCCTCCAGGGCAGGATGGAGTAAAAGCCACAGCCGTCCTGATGAACCTAGGCCACACAGGGTCACGTCTTTATCCTCAAGGTTACAATGCCTGGCATTGTACCTGTTTGACCCATGAAGCAACCGGGGCTCAGAACAACTGCATAACTCAATAGCCAAGGTTAGACCACTGCTTGTGCTGGGAGTGGGACAGGATCTGGCTCTCAGGCAGGACCCAGGTGGTTAGGGTTTCCTGTTTCCACACACTGCAGCGAAAATAGCCACGCATATGTCTGTTTTGTGCGTTGGGGTTTCGTGAGTTAAAAATACATTCAAGAAGCATGCTAGCCAGCTCCTGCTTTGGACTTCCTAAAAACCAGAAAAAAAAAAAAAAAACCTTTTCTTCCTCGAGTCACCATCTGTCTCCTCCACATCTCAGAGGGCAGTGAGAGTGGACCAGTTTCCGGCTCACTCACCCCATCAGGTCGCCTTGGCCTCCTCAACCTGCTTGCACTCATTCTCCCGCTGGTTCACGGGGCCCACACCATCCCCCACCCCCGTCTGTGTGGGGTGTGGAAGGCAGGTTTCTGCAAGGTAGGCCCCCCTCCCAGGAGCCCCCCCCTCCACCTACCCACTGAGTCAGGGGCCAGGAATGTGTGTGGAGGCAACAGACAGCTCTGCCGCCCTCGGGGTGTCGGGGGCTGATTCACCACCCTTCTCGCCCAGCCTTCTCCTTACACGGCTGGGAAATCGAGTCTGTCTGGAGATAAGGGAGCAGCCCTGGACGCCGGGAGGCGCGGGGCTCTTAAGTCTGTGAGCGAGATCCCTTATGGCAGCACGCTTCCGTGCAGAGCTGGTGCAAAGGGGGAGGGGGCGAGGGGGCACGGAACACACATCCCCCCCCCCCCCACCCGAGAGTGAAACTGACCCTCCGAGATCTCTTTATCTGACTGTGGAGACTTTCAGGGCAACACGGATGGCTTCTGAATTGGGGGGGAACCTCACACATTTCAACATCTTCCTTTTTGTGACCCACAAAGCAATGTGGACACTTGTGCATTGAGACTTTGGAAGAGCAGCTCCGTCTAGAGCTCCGGAATTCAGATCCCAGCACCCACAGAAAAAGCCTGTGCTGCACATCTCTCATCCCTGGGGCTGAGGGCACAGATCAGAGGGTCTTCGGGGCTCGCTTACCCATCAGAATCAGGTAACTCCGGGACAAGGAGGCATGCTGTTTTGAGGGCTGGCAGGATAGTTCAGTGGGTAAAGGCACCCTCTGGCAAGCCTGAGGACCCAAGTTTACCCCGTGCCTGTAAGTTGTCCTCTGCCACCTTTGCAATACATGTAGCCACTCACACACACACAAATAAACAAACAAACAAATAAATAGATGTAATAAAAATGTGTCTGAAGTTAGAAAGGCTAGTGAGATAGATAGCTCAGGGGTTAACTATGCTTACTGGCAGGGTGGTGATGGCGCATGCTTTTAATCCCAGCACTCAGGAGGCAGGGGCTTTTTAATTTTTTAATTTATTTTTAGTCTGTGTGCATTGGCGTTTCGCCAGCATGTATGTCTGTGTGAGGGTGTCGGATCCCCTGGAACTGGAGTTGCAGCCAGTTGTGAGCTGCCTTGTGGGTGCTGGGACTTGAGCCCAGGTCCTCTGGGTCTTAATCACTGAGCCACCTCTCCAGCACCCCAGTAAGAGCTCTTAAATGCCTTCCGTTATTTTTGAGGCACTGTCTCCTATAGTCCAGGCTGCCCTTGAACTTGAGCATAGTTGAGGCTGACCTTGAATTTCTGATTCTCTGCCCCTACTTCCCAAGGGCTGAAATTACAGGCAAGTGCTATCACACCCACCTAAACCCCCACGATTGTCAGCCTGGGCTTCACGTGGTGGCGGCACACACCTTTAATCCCAGCACTCAGGAAGCACAGGCTCAGTTCAAGGCCAGCCTGGCCAACAGGCTGAGTTCCAGGATGACCAGGGCTACACAGAGAAACACTGTCCAAAAACAACAAAACAAAACCCACCCAATCAGCTTGGGCGCCTGGAGTTGTAGGCAGCTCCCTGGCTGGAAGAGAAGGAACACAAAGGGAAATAGGACATAACTCCCCAACCTTGGCGGGATCGATACTGAGGAACTACACCTTACTCTGGGGTTCTTCTAAGCAGGACAGGAGACAGATGGGCACCCCAGATTGGGTGGGTCAGGGCTTGATAGCCGGTATAAAGGAAGAGAGAGAGAAAAAATCCAAACTAGAGCTTTGGTACTGTGATGGGGCTGACCGCCCTCCTTCTCTGGAAAATCTTCCCAGCCCATCTTTCCTTTCTCCTTTTCGTTAAGACCCTGGTGGGCTAAGACTGTGGGTGAGCGCTCCGCTAAGGTGAGCCGAGTGGGCAGGGCTCAGGGCCTCTGTCACCGAACTGGGAGCCTTTCAGGGGCCTTCTCCCAATGCCAATCCTACCTTCCAGCTACTGGGGAGGGCTCCAATTCAGAGATGAGAGATACTCAATCAGGACTCAGCAGGGACGGCCAAGAGGCTGGCATTTTGTGTGAGTTACCAAGTCGAGTTCCTGGAAAGCACTGTGGTAGCATGACTCTAGAACCTGAAGAATGTCACAGCTTTTAAAAACTTACATTTGCACGCCAGGCATGGTGGCACCTGCCTTTAATCCTAGCAGAGGCAGGCGGATCTCCGAGTTCCAGGCCAGCCTGGTCTATAGATCCAGTCTAGAACAGCCAAGGATACACGGAGAAACTGTGTACTGTGGTTTAAACGGGGAAAGCAAGGAGGCAGCTGGGATGGTGCCCCACCACCCAAGTGTGTTCGTGTACTTAGGTCAGATGACACCTTGCCTGAGTCAGTCAACCTGCAAGAATCAATTTTCTCCTTCTATCTGCAAGCCCTGGCTCGACCTCAGGTCATCAGGCATCTTTATCCACTGAGCCCATCTCACTGGTTTTTACCTTCCCCCCCGTATTTGTTTTGTTTTTGGTGTGTGTGTACTTTTTAAATTTTTATTTACATTTCATGAGCTTGGGAGTCTTGTCTGCATGTATGTCTGTGCACATGTGTGTTCTGGGACCTAAGGCGGCCAGAAAGGAGTATTCCATCTCCTGAAACTGAATTGACAGGCGACTGTGAACCGCTATGTGGGCGCTGGGAACTGAATCCATGAGAGCAGCTTTCTGTTTGGCAGGCTGACTTATTTTGAGACAGGGTTTCTCTGTGTAGCCCTGGCTGTTCTCGGAACTCTCTCTGTAGTCCAGGCTGGCCTGGAAGTCAGAGATCTGCCTGCCTCTGCCTCCCGAGTACTGGGATCAAAGGGGCGGGGCACCACACAGCCTTAATTTTCCTTTTCACTAGGAAGAGTAAAACATAACCTCAAGTTTGGTTCTATGAGGCGGCCATGCTGGCAGGTGGGCATTCTCTTAGGGGCACATCTCACACCGCAGGGCTTGGACCAGAAACCCCAGACAGCTCCCCCTTTCTGTACTGAATGTTCGTCTCAGCGCCTCAGTGCGAGAATACAGACCAGGAACTCCTACTGCTACTGCCACTCTCTCTGTTTATTCGAGACAGAGCTCATGTAGCCCAGGCTAGCCTGAAACTTGCTCTGTAGCGAAAGCTGATCCTCCCACCACTACAGACGCCCAGCACCTGGCCTGCCTGAGAGCTAAAAAACCAAAGAAACAAAAACCAAAAAAGCCTGCCACCACACCAAGGCCTTGCTACGCACCTCACGGTGGCCGCCGTGAACGCAGGCCGAGGTGCACGGCTGAGCTGGAAAGTCGAAGTGACACGCCTTCAGCCCCTGCACGTGGTTAGGGCCTGCGCTGGGGCAAACACCGACAGCCATGACTGCTGGTGTTATCCAAAACACAGACCCCCACCCACAACCCAGACAAGGCGCTTGCCCGGCAGCCTGGGCGTCAGGGTTCCTGCGCCGGGGCAAACACCGACAGCCATGACTGCTGGTGTTATCCAAAACACAGACCCCCACCCACAACCCAGACAAGGCGCTTGCCCGGCAGCCTGGGCGTCAGGGTTCCTGGGCTCTAGGCCCCGCAGGTGACTCACAGCAAGCCCCAGGCTGTGCCTCCTGGCCTCAGTTTCCCTGGGTCGCTCTATTGGTACGCCCCACCTACTGTGCAGGGCATTAATAGGGGTGAGGCGCTTTGAACTCCTCAGATGAAAGAGGCTGTGAAGCAGCACCCGCTTATTACCCCTCCGCAGCCCGCGTGGGGGCTGAGGCTGGCTGCCCTCTCCTGCTCTCGGCTGGGGCTGCCCACACTGGGGAGCAGAGACCAGCCACCAACTTCACTGCTGCTTCAGAACAGGCTTTCCCCAACCATGGAAACCCGCCACCGACCCAGCCGGTACTCATAAACCATGTACAGGTGCCTCAGCATCCTCAAGGGCTGACGGCCGTAGCTTTGCATCAATACATACACCAAAGAGGGCAGTCCAGAGTCAGCCGGCAAAGGGAGCTCTGAGGGAGCCAGGCCAGTGACATTCCCTACTCTTGTCTCTGGGTCGCTCTGAGAGCCATGTGAGGATTCTACATGTGCAGGCTCCTTGCCAAACCCCGTGTACATGTAGCTGCAAAGGGCCCACAGTTAAAGCCAGAAAAAGTCTTCTGGTACAAGCATCCCCTTGACCATCAGGCCCTTTCTAGCAGGCTATAAGGGCAAAACTAAGTCTTTGGTGCCACCTACTGGCTAAAAGTGCAAACTGCAGTCCCCCAGCCGGACAAACAGCAAAGACTGAAAACATCATCAGTGTTTCTTTCCGGACAACTGTCCTGGTATACATTAAATATTTTTTCTTACACAACTCACTTTGCACAAATCTTCTTCAGACACTTTTCTTCATATAGCCCAGGGTGGCCTGAAACTCATTATATAGCCAAAGCTAACCTTAAAGCCCTGATCCCACAGTCTCCATATCTCAAGTGTTGGGGTTAGAGGCCCTACCACAGGATTACAATCACTTCCTTTTTGAAGAATCTTCTCTCTCCCGGCAGTGCTGGGGTTGACCCTGGCACATTGTGTATGCTGGTTTCTACTGAGCTACATCTCCAGCCCAAGTTATGTTAATCTTTCAAACTTTGGCTAATACTTGCTAAAAACAGAATAAAAGAATGAAATACACAGGATACGAATAAAGCATTAAATAAGCTCTGGGAGGAGGCGTTGCCTGTGGATGCCTGACCTTAAAGCTCACTGTTAGCATTGAAGAAAGGCCAGATCACAAGTGCACACGCTTATAATTTGCCTCAGGTGAGGCTGTGTGAAACACTGACCCCAACGAGATGGCTCAGCGGGTGAAGACCCCTGTCACCAAGACCTGGGACCTGAGTTCAAGCCCCAGAATCAGAAAAGAACAAGTCCTCACAAGCAACCTGACCTCTACAGGCATGCCTGCCCCCCCCATACCCACAGCCACACACCCACAGCCACACACAATAACATGTAATTAAAAAGAAAATAAAGAAACAGGATTATTTGGAGGGACAGAGACATTTCTTTGTTCTATCCCAAATCCCTGCGTCCAGAGGGTTGAAGAAAAGTTTGAGGTCACAAAAAATAGAAAATCATCGCAGAGCATATTGCGGCATTGCCCACGTAGAGGCAGCTCTCAAGTTCTCGGCAGCATTTCCTGGGGCAGGGCTCCGAGCCTGAGGGCACCGCAGACAGCGCTAGCCTGGCTTTTCCCTCAGAAGTCCTTTGTAGGCATGGCTGGCTCCTCCCGGCCTCTGCCCCGCCTGGACGCAGCTTTCCAGTGTGTACCTGCTGAGCTGTCCAGTTATCCAGGCCCCGCGTTACAGCTGCATGGCTTCCTGCTCTGTGGTCTTGTCTGCAGATGCCAAGTACTTCTCTTGGATGCCCAGGGTGCTGAGGGAAGGGTGTCAAGGCTGACAGCGCAGGCAGAAGATGGGGGACTGGCTCGGCAGGATCTGACCTCTGACTTGTCTGCCCGAGTTTCCATACATCCCTTTTACTGGGCTCCTGCGTCTTCCCCACACAGACTATAGCAAAGGCCCAGGGAGCACTAGCCCCCCAGCTTTGTGTGGCATATGCTCTAGAGCCAGAGCAGGGTGTTCAAATCCTGCTCCTGCCACTTCCCTTTTCTCTTAAGATCACAGGAAAGCTGAGACCATAAAATGAGTAGGGCGCCTCCCTGACACCCGGCACACAGCAGGTGCTCAGTGACTGCCGTTTTCTCCTTTTCCTACCAAGGAAAGAACCCTACTCTTCTCGGGTGACAGGGGACAGGACGCTGCTAACACTGGCTACACAGGAGCCACCTATCGCTCTGGCCCTCTCACTGGGGACTGCATGCTCTATCACCACCATTCTAGCTACCTGCCTCAGGGGCCTGGCACAGATCGCTACTATCACCTGGAATCATCTGCCTCCACACTCCAAACCCCGGAATGTCCACCTCCAGCACCCCAGGCAAATGCTCTGTCTCTGAGACCATTGACCTGAAGGACCAGGCCTTTCCTTCCTGCCACTGACCCAAAGAACACACAAACTGATCAAAACCACAATGCCGAAGGTCCAGCTGCCTTCTGCACAGCTCTGGTTGTCCAGTGGCGAGTTCAAACCCAGCTCAACTGCCAGCTCAACCTTTCTAAAGGTAGACCTGTCTCCTCTACCCCACGATCACTCTGTCACTAGCTGTCCTAATCTACCTCTTCCACATTCTTCAACCCATACTCTTATTTTTTGAGACAGGCTCTTAACTTTGTAGCCCAGGCTAGCCTCAAGCTTATGGTGATCTTTCTCCCTCAGTTTCCTAAGTACTGGTTCACAGGCAGAAACCTCATGCCTGGCTCCTTCTATTTCACTACACATTTTATCTAGCACAACTTTAAGAACTCTGATGCTCCTAATTACACTCATTAGTTCATTTTCCACGCTTACAGGGGCTTTCCTAGAATGCGTGTCAACTTTTAGAAAACTGGGGACGAAGATCAGGATTTTAACACGCGCCTGCACCACACAGGCTGCTATAGGCCAGCTAAGGGTAGAGAGACCATGTCTCAAAAAAAACAGCAACCAGTCCTTCCCCTTCAACTAATGTCTACAGAATCCCCCCAACCACCTTGGTGCCTGGGATCAAACCCAAGGCCTCACGGCATCAGGCAAGGATTCTATCCTGAGCTACACCGCAGCTCCCACTTACCCTGGCCAAACCTCTTTTCCCTTTGCAGGTAGCACAGCTAGAAAATGAGCCTCTTACACTTCTCCCAAGGCCCAAAGCCATTTGTTTCTAGGCTTCTATGCCTGTGATTCTTCTGTTAGCTCCTCCAATTTCCCTAAGGATACGAGGAGAAGTGGAAGTCAGCTCCCATCGCAGCAGACATCATGGCCTCCAGGCTTCGTTGCTCCTGAACCCCAAAACAGTAGCCATTGGCTTTATCCACGGCCTGTAAGACTCGCTGGATGCCGTCCTTGTCCTGAGCAGAGAAGAGAAGTAGCTCAATGAGGGAATGAGGTGTGGATAGCTGAGGCCATGCCTCAGTGCCCACGAGAGTTCCACATATGCGGCTTCCTTGGCCTAGACCATTCCCCACTCACCAGACAACTGCCCAGATGAGAAGAGACCAGCTCCTCAGTGCAGTCACTGCCTGGGGCTCTCTCCTACGGCGGCAGCCCTACCTTCCTAGAAAACTGTTCTCTTGCTGAGCCACACAGCCTTCAAGGCAGAAGCAGCGAAGGTCAAGGCACCTTCAGTGTCTGCACAGCACTACTGTCAGGGAGGCACCCAACAAACGCCTGTGTTATTTGGCCTGTCAGGGTTTCCTCATCCACACACCACAGCGAGGGCAGTCCATGTATCTCAATGAAATACGCAGATCAAGAGAACGCATGCCCAGTACTCAGCACAGAGCTGGCAGGGAGGGCCTTGAGCAAGTGGTGGCTGGCATGCGCACCCTCTCCTTCTCATGCTGAAGGAGGCAAGGATGATGTCAGAGCAGGTCCCGCCCTTCCTAACACTGCTGCCCTTTGACCCAGTGGGGACCACCAATCATGAAATGCTTTTGTTGCTACCTTATAACTGTAAGGTTGCCACTGTTCCAGGAAGAACCACTTTGTCAGAGGGAGAGCCAGGTTAGCTGGAGTCTCCCATCGCAGAAAGAAATCAAGAGCGGAGTCTCCTGGCTTATCTCTGCTTCAGAAAGATCAGCGGCAGAGGCTGGGGGCTGCTCTGCAAGCTCAATACAGTCGCTCAGCTAAATGGACCCAAAGAGTTAAGCTGTCCCCTTGGCCCTGGGTCAACCTCTGGCTGCTGACTCTCTGGCCTCACTCATGCTCTTCACACTTAAGAGGGAACAGATGCAAAGAGGCCTCGGTGATCCGAATCAACGGGACTAAAGTCCAGTCTATGCTTTTACTGCAGCAAGCCAAGGAAGCCCGAGGACATCCAATGTTTTGTATATCCTTAGCATGTCAGCGCTGCAGCCACCAGGAAGAGACCGTTACTGTCCAATACCTGGATGTTCAGGGGGATGAAGGAGACCAGGCTGTAGTCTTCAATGAGCTGTACCAGTTTCTCATTGAGCTGCCGGTAGTGACTGAAGAAAGGGTCAGAGGCCAGGTGCTCAAGGAGGTAGGAGAGGTCCAGGACTTCTGTGTAGTAGTCCAGGTTGAAGGCTGAGGGGAGAGACCAGGGTTAGAGGCCGCTGACACTAGGCTTAAGACCTCAGGCTGGGGGCTGGAGAGATGGCTCAGCGGTTAAGAGCATTGTGTGGTCTCCCAGAGTTCAATTCCCGGCAACCACATGGTGGCTCACAGCCATCTCTACCAGGATCATGTGCCCTCTTCTGGCGTGCAGGTGTACATGCAGGTAGAGCACTCCTACCTAAAATAAGGAAGTGAAATCTTGAAAACAAAAACAAACCCTCTCACAACTGGAGGGGCCGAGGGAGCACACAGAACAGTAACAGACAGGCACAGCATCTGCAAAGGCCTGGGCTCTTCGCCTAGCACCTGAAGAGGGATTAAAAGCCATAAGGAGGGTTGGGGATTTAGCTCAGTGGCAGAGGCCCTGGGTTCAGACCTCAGCTGTGGTAGGGGGTGGAGAGGACAACACCCATAACCAATGGGCTTGAGGCCAGGCTAGTGCCTGGCACACGGGAGGGGCTGGAGTCTGTCCTGGCACCACGAGGGAAGAAAGACCCAAAGCCTGGGACTCTATCTCATTTGTCTCTGTCATTGTATTTTCTGAGACAGGGCCTCACACCTCAGCTCTGGCTAGCCTGTTACGATGTAGCTGCCCAGCTGGCCTTCACAGCACTTCTGCCGCCTTGCTGAGATTACCACATGAGCCTCCCACTGGCCTCCATTATTTTCATTCACTAAAATATTTGTGCTGCAGTGAAATGATGTCATTAAGAACAGAAACTGCCAGGCTGGTGGAGGCGCAGGGCTTTAATCCCAGCGCTTGGGAGGCAGAGGCAGGCAGATCGGAGTTCAAGGCCAGCCTGGTCTACAGAGTGAGTTCCAGGACAGTCAAGGCTACACAGATAAACCCAGTTTCGAAAAACCAAAAAAAAAAAAAAAAAAAAATTAAACGAGAGAAGAGAGAGAGAAAGAAAGAAAGCGAGAGACTCACTCAGCCTGCTGGTACAAGCTGGTAATCCCAGATAAAAGGGAAGCTAAGTACATAAGGGTTGGAAGTTCAGGTTTGCCTAGACTACAGAATAAATTTAAGGCCAGTCTGGCCAATTTAGTGAGACTCTAATAAAAATGAAAGATGGCCTGAGACTGTTCAGTGAACAGACGCTGTGGGTTCGAGACTAGCCTAGTCCACAAAGTCCAGGACAGCCAAGGCTACACAGAGAAACCCTGTCTTGAAAAAAAAACAACAAAAAGCCCCAGCTTTCAATTCCAGTATACACAAACAACAAGGCACTGATTCCTTCCTTCCCTTTCTAGAGAGGGTCTCATGCAGCCCAGGTTGGTCTTGAACTCCCGATCCTCCTGTCTTCATCTCCAAGTGCTGGGATTACAGACATGCAGCACCACCCCGGCTAAAATGCTGGACTTCATCTACCATTTTAGGCAGCCATGTGGACAGGTCCTTCCTCAACAGGCCTGTTGAGAGGACTACAGCTTGTAAACCCATCACCTGCATGGTACACAGAAGCAGTGAGTTAATGGCCGCACACACCAGTGTTCGTGCCAAACAGGTTCTGAGTACTCTGCTCACTCCCTGCCTCAGGAAGGCTGGTCAGAACCCAGGGGCTTAGCATGTACACTGGGGGGGGGGGGGGGGGGGGG
>NW_026591598.1:11710096-11731257 GCF_907164565.1 Psammomys obesus | reverse complement strand
GGGGGGGGGGGGGGGGGAACTTAGTAAATGCTACCCAAACTGAATTACTGCTTAGTCCAGCAGCAAGGCCTCTTGGGTAAAGGACCTTCCCTTCCTGAGACAGTTCCTTAAAGTAAGCCCAGAACAGATGCTCTAACATAAACCTTTGGTTCTACCAATAGCTTCCCAATTAAAAAACAAACAAACAACAAAAGCCAGGCAGTGAAGGTGCATGCCTTTAATCCCAGCAACTCCGGAGGTAGAGGCAGGTGGATCTCTGTGAGTTCAAGGCCAGCCTCGTCTACAAAGAGAGTTCCAGAACAACCAGGGCAACACAGAGAAAGCTTGTCTTGAAAAAAAAAAAAAAAAAAAAAAAAAAAAAAAAAAAAAAAAAAAAAAAAGAATGAAAAAGAAAGAAAGAAAAAAGAAAAGCACAGCTAACAGATCTTGGGCTCCTTGGAAAGTTGCCTCCCAAAAGAAGCCGACACCCCTCCATGTCCTGCTAGGCCAGGTCACTTTCATGTCATTTTCCTAATCTCCCTCCCTGCTACTACGCTAAGGATTTCAACTTTCTTCTCTCTATTCCATTATGGCTTCAGTTTCTAAGGCGCTAATGCCACAAGCAGAGCAGAGAAATAATTGACAAAAAATGCTGGCCACTGGGACACTACCCAACTCCTGACAATCTTCCCTGCTTCTTGCCACGTGAAGGTGGTCACGTACAACCCAACCCTGGGTCTACACACGCCTAGGTCAGAAGGCTTCCGATCCTCTAGAACATGGAGGAATAAATGCTCCTGCATTTATTCTGTCCTGCACTGTCCATACTGTCCTGTACTGGCTAGGACAGTCCTCCAGCTGGCCACTTCTCACCGCCCAAGTGTCAGGGTGCAGGGCCTCAGCAGTGAGCCGATATCCACTTCCTTCAGCCAGGTGCTAGCCTATCATCTTGTTAAACTCCTCTGCAGCCTGGCACAGTGGCGCCCACAATAGGTCAGAAGTCCGGGACGCAGTGAGGCAGCTGCTTTCGAGCTCCAAGCAGTCTCTTACCCAGCTTCCCATAGTGCTCAATAAGGTCCATCTTGGAGAGGAGGTTGACGTGGGGCAGTTCCACGTGCAGCATGGTGGCCAGGGAGGTGCACAGGACAGAGATGAACTTGGCTGGGTCTGTGCAGTAGTGAGAATCCACAAGGTGGACAGCGGTCAGCTGTGAGCAGAAGACACAGGATGAGAGGGAAGACTGACCTGGCGTGGGAGGGGACTCGGGCCCATGCCTCCCTCGTCAGACTGGCAGCTTGAGGACCCAGTGTGTACCTTCCTTAGTACTGTCCTGCTTCTACTTCCCTGTACATGTGTGTGCTTGAGACAGGGTTCTATGGCCTGGAACTCATGCTCTTTCGGCCTCCATATGCCAAGTGCTGGAATTACGGGCATGTGCCACCTTCTCTGGCTCTTGTATTTAATTCTGAAGACCAGCAGCATGTGCTCCTCCCAGATGACGTGGGGCATTTTTTTCATCCTACCTACTATTCTAGGGACAAACCTGGAGCCTGGGGCTACTTGTTAGACAAGACTCCTACCAGTGCTGGGCGAGGTGATGCATGGCTTTAATCCCAGCACTTGGGAGGTGGAGGCAGGCAGATCTGTGAGTTCCAGGACAGTCCGGGGCTACAACCCTGTCCGAGGGTGGTAGTGGGCTATCTCTACCATTGAGCTAAATAAATCTCCCATCCCTCTTACAAGGTCTCTTGCACAGAGCCCCACAGTGGACCACAGGTTCAAATTCCACTGCACCTGCCTCCCAATTTTTTCATTACACTTATGCACACCAAATAAACAATCGCTGGGCCACCGTTGTTTTTTTCTTTTTTAAATCCCCAATTGAGAGCTAACATTTTAGAGATGAAAGGACTTTCCCAGACCACACAGCGGCGGGTGGCAGAGCTGAAATTGGAACTCAGAGGCCTGAGATCTGCTCCAAACTCAACTCAGTCCCTCTCTGGCAGTGTGACTTGGGGGCGTGGCATTTATCGGCCTCCCGGTCTCAGGGACTCCATCTGCATAATGGGCTTGCCCGACCCTAGACGAACCCTGAGGTCCCACTGAGCCATCTGGGAGAAGATGCTGCGCAGGGCGGCGTGGTGCGTGCAGAGCTCCACTTGCCCGGGGCAGTCGAAGAGAAAGTAGTGGCCTCGGAGGGGCTCCAGCTTGGCGCGCAGCCAGTCCAGGTTGGCTTCCAGGTACTCCATGCAGTAGAGCAGGCCACCGTTGGGCCCCAGTCGCAGAGCGTCCATCACGTCGCCCAGCCCCACCAGCTCGCCCACGTCCACGGCACACTCGTATGGCAGCCCCTCGTTGGCTGGGTCCAGGTTCACCACCGCCACGCGCCGGCCCAGCGCGCGCAGGAACTCGCTCATGCCCAGGCAGTACGTGGTCTTCCCCGAGCCCGGGGGCCCGATCACCGCCTGCCCGAAGGCCGTAGCCGGGGCGGGGGCCGCCATGGGTGGTGCGGGCCAGCCCAAAGGCGCCTCCCGAACTAAATCGGAGACCCACGCAGAAAATCAACCAAACTACCCGGCAAGGAAAGGAAAAGCTCCGGCTTCCGGACCTAGCCGGAACTTGTCTGGAGAGGAAGTCCCGCCCACACGGTGACGTAAGCTGCGATCACGCAGCCGCATTTCTCCCGCCGCCTTGTCAATCTTGGGGTTTCCCAGGCTTCTCCAAGGCAGACTTTCAGGCCTGGTCTAGTCGTAAATTAGTTTATTTCAGCGCAGACCCGTCCCTAGCCAGAGGGTAGAGGTGGGGGCGAGGAACGGCCGCACCCTGTCTGGATCAGTTCTTCTCTGGTCCCTTTTCCTTGTCCCACGATAGTCTCCTTCAGAGACCCCCAAAATCGACTTGCCAGTGCCACAGGCAGTCCAGATCTTGAGGGTTCTGAGGCAAGCCCAAACAAGGACTAGGGTTCGGAGGCCAAGGAAAGGCCTTTAGGCAAGAACGCCCCAGGAGGAGGGGCTTTTAGTGACATCTTTGAGGTAGAGAAGTGGTGGGCACGCTCGAGGGTTTCTCGTTTGAGCCTGCTGCGCAGACTGCCCGTTCCAGGCTCTTGGCTGCTTCAGAGGCCCACAAGGCAAGACCCAGGGATGTGTTCCTGCAGCTGACATCCTGACCAGCGACCTAGCCTCACTCAGGCTCTGAGGATCTGTCTAAGGCACGGCTGGAGGCCCTCACAAAAGTCATATCTGTCCGAAACTTCATGCTGGTGGGTGGCTGGCGCCGGAGCAGGGACTCCCCCTGGTCTTGGGGCAGAGGCTCATCGTAGATTGTGGAAATGAGCCCCAAGCCAGTTCCACGGGGCCTCTTTAGTTGCCCAAATGGCTGTAGTTTCTCTCCATGGTACCTGGATGGAACAGGGCTCATGGTGAGAAGGCCGCTTTCTTCAAACCCCAGGGGAGAGGTGGCAAGAAACAGAAAGTAACTACATGTCTGGTTTGTAAGACATAACTGCCTCACACTAATAGGGGTTGGATCAGGGCCAGGCAAACACTCATCACTGAGCCAAACCCCCAGCACCAAAGACAAAGCCTTATTATACCTGGAACTCTGCTCTCCAAACTCTGGAGACAGTCTGTGCCAACTACCAGGAACCTTGGAATTTTTATCCCCACATCAGACTTCCTTATTGAGCCCAAACTCAGACTTGAGGAAATGGCTTTCCCGGGGGGGAATCCATGATTTAAGTTGTAGGATTGGGTTTAAAATGAACATAACAGTGTCCTCTATTTCTTGTACTTCTATTATGAAGATATTCTTATAGGGGTACCGGTACCCATCCCAAAAGCAATGGGAAGAGGGGAACCCAGAAACCAAACAGCACCAAAGCTGGACTATGACCCAGGGGTCCCTCAGCCGCACTTACCCCAGTCCACGCTTGCATCTAGGATGCTGGCCATCACCATCTAGGGCCTCAGGCACCCCGGAGCACCTACTACCCAGGCCCTGGCCTTCAGCCCAGCCCTGGCGCTCCATCACCTTCCGGCCAATGCCCTGCAAAGGGAAGCAGTGAGACTCAAGAAAAGTGGCTTCCGTTTGACAAGGTGGTGCATGTGCCATTACATGAGACAGAGGTGGGAGGATCTGAGTTCAAGGTCAGGCTGGGCTACATATGGATACCCTGCCTCAAAGGAAGTAAAAGATGGAGGGAAAGAGGGAGAGGGAGGCGTTCCTTGGGGCAGGAGGAGAAATAGAGAAGGATTAGGTGTCAGCAGGTTAGCCAGTGTTCTTACCTTGGTGTGGCGCTCAAAGGTGCCCACGTGGCATCCTCTGACAGAGCCATCTTCCTGGCCATCACGGAGCCTCCGTTCCAGGCGCATTTGGACAGAGTCTCGGGCGTCCTTGTCTCCACCATCTGAGGGACCACAACCCACTTTGTAAAACAGTGCCCCTCACCAGGAGGATGAGGCTTCTGGGGTCCCCTCACAAGACTTATTGATTCATTTTCATAATGTCCTGTAATCTCTCTTATGAGATTGGGAGCTCAGCAGGACAGGAACCACAGCTCTCATCTTACAAGGGAGAGTGCAGAAATGTTACAGAACTGACAGGTGAAGTCAGAACACAGGCTACTGGGAACTGAAGAGACGTCTCAGCAGCTGAGACTATGTACTGAGCCTCCACAAGACCTGGGTTCACTTCTCAACACACACATGGCTGCTCACAACTGTCTGTAACTCTAGCTCGAAGGGATCTGAGGCCCTCTTCTGGGCTCCAGGTGTACCAGGCACATGGTATACTTAAAGCACACATAAGATAAAAATAATAAATCTCAGTTGGGCAGGGTGGCTTTTAATCCCAGCACTTGAGAGGGAGAAGCAGGTGGATCTCTTTGAGTTCCAGGACAGCCAGAGCTACACAGTGAGACCCTGGCTCAAAAAAACAAGACAAGACAAAACAAAAATCATTAATACAATTAAAAAAAAACTTATCCAAAAAGGGGCAAGGCATTATGGCACATATCTTTTATTTTCCTTCTTTTTTTTTTTTTTTTTTTTTTTTGGTTTTTCAAGATAGGGTTTCTCTGTGTAGTCTTGGCTGTATTGGACTCACTTTGTAAACTAGGCTGGGCTTGAACTCACAGAGATCCACCTGCCTCTGCCTCTCAACTGCTGGGATTAAAGGCTTGCATCATCATGCCTGGATGATTATGGCACCTGTCTATAATCCCAGCATTTGGGAAGCAGAGGAAGGAGGATCTCTGTGAGATTGAGGCCAACCTGTTCTACCAAGTTCCATGGCTACACAGACCCTGTATTAAAAAAAATGAAACAAAACAGAGTAAAAAAACAAAAGCAAAACAAAATTCTAGGTTATTCTTCACTTCAGAGTTATGAATTGACTAAAAATCAAGCCTTTTTAAAAAAAAAAAAAAAAAAAAAAAACAAGCTTTTATTTAGAGCCTGTTTACCCAGAACCCCAAGACCCATTCCCTCAGGCCCATCACAGAGAGAGGACACAGACTACAACTATAGGTAGTGAATGTTCTCAGGTAGAGGTAGACAGTCAGCCTGTTTCTACAGCCTGATCTCCACCTGCAGATCCAAGCACAGTCTGAACTACTCAGACAGCAACTCCATCTGGATCAACACACACAGACCCCCCACGCCATCATTATTCCCCGAGTAATACTATTTGCATCGCATCTACACTGCATCAGGGTCTAGAAAATATCTAGATAATTTATTGGTTCATTCACTCTGTAGTCCACTCTGACCTCAAACTTGCAACAATTTTCATGTCTCACCAACTTCCTCACTATGGGAATTCCAAGTGTACAACAGTAAGTTTTTTTCCTGGTGCTGGAATTGAGCCCAGGACCTCACATATGCTAGGAAAGTACACTGAGCTGTAGCCCCAGCCCTTGACAAATTTGGTTTTTGAGATAGGGTTTCTCTGTGTAGCCTTGGCGGTCCTGGAACTCACTCTGTAGACCAGGCTGGCCTGAACTCACAGAGATCTGCCTGCCTCTGCCTCCTGAGTGCTAGGAGTAAAGGCGTGCACTATGAGGATATGTGTAGGTCTAGGCAAATCGTACACCCTTGTGTTAAGATTTTGCTGTCCACGGGGGCTCTGGAACCATTCTTGAGCACACCAAGCATGAGAGAACACTGGTTCCCTGACTTAACCTCTGACGAGCACGTGTGGCTAACAAACAGGACTAGGGCACAAGCTCCTCCCCGGGCTGCCACCCTGGCTCCGTACCTCTGTCATAGTAGACACTCATGTCCACGTCCCAGTCATCAGCTGTCTGCTCATCGAAGTCTGCAGGGGTGAGAGCGTCCAGAAGCATGAATTCTTCGGTGCACTACAGGGCCTTGCACAAGATCAAATGCTCTACCACCAAGCCCTATGCCCCACCCCAACGACTCCCAGCTATGTTTAGAGCTAAATCTAGGGCTGGTCAAACATTCCAGGTTCTGTCCCACCAATTCATCATTCCAAAATGGGATGACCGGTCTGGTTTACATCGGAGGGAAGCCATTTCCTAGCTTTTGGGGGGTTTTATTTATTTATTTATTTTTAAGGCTGTCAGGAACTCTGCTACATAGAGCAAAGGCCCCAGCTCTGGCTTGACAGTCTGTGCCTGGGCGCCAACCTAATGGTCTGAGTCCTAATCCTCCCCCACAGAGCTCATGTGTTAAAGGCTTAGTTCCAGGCACAGCGGAAGTAATGGGAACTTTAGGAGGTGAGGCTTCATGTGTGCCTTCAAGAGGTACTATGGGTCCCTGGGCTCTTCTCTGCACCCCAGCCATGAGGTAATTGTCCTCCTGTACCATGTACTGCAACCATAACTTGAAGCCTCACCACAGGCTATGCCTTGAGGCCTCTAAACTGAGCCAACCCTTTCCTCTTTAGCAGTCAATCCATCCCAGCATTTGTCACGGTAACTGAAAGTCCACGGACACCTGGCCTTACCTCCTTCTTCCTCCTGCCAGAACTGAGCGTCGGTGTAGAACACCAGGCCAGAGCCACCCTTTTCCCACTTCAGCTCAATCTCCTCCTCAAAGAGCCGCTCGCTCGTCCGCTCCTGCCTTGTCACATCCTCATGCAGGGCTTCGTGCCGCTCCCACTCCTCACCACGGTCATCGTCCTGGGGGAAGAGAGGGAGCGGTGCCCTGCATCTGACTTCCTGGCCTCAGGCCTACCAGGAAGGAGTTTCAGGGCCCAGAAGGGGACGTGGGCCTGGACCTCTGAACCATACCTCCAGGCTTTTCCAGAAGCACCATATTTAGACCTTAAAACCTTGACCAACTCCTGTCACCATCCCTGTTTCTCATTCTGCTCACTCTTGGTTCTGAACTCTAGGCCAGGCAGTCCCCCCTCCACACCCTCAGCTTCCTCGCTTGGTTAACTCCTCATGCCGAGTCCTGTAGCCTACACAAACCCACTTGGTGTACAGCAGTGTTAATCAGTGCATGCCATTTAAGCCTTTCTCAATTGTTTCACAATTGAGAAAGAAAGAAGGCACAAGGACAAGGACTATCTCCTGCTGGTCAGGCCTTTCCTATAGTTGGGTTCCTGGGATGAGAGGAGCCCAGTGGCCCTGTGAGGAGAGTGGCATTATTTGCATTTACACAAGGGAACCTAGGTTCAGAGGTGAGGTGATGTGGCCACCACACTGTGCCAAGAGCAGCAGAACTAGCAGGCGAACCCAAGCTGTGTGCCATCCCACACAGCTTGCTTTGTCACTCCAGCATTCAGGCTCTTCCAGGGCAGGAAATGAATGGTGGAGTATCTTTAGACTTGAGAACTAATCCTTGCTACGGTGTGCTTAACTGGACTTGGGGAATGACAGGATGGCTCTTGGCTTGATTCCCCCTAGGACCCACCCTGGATAAACCCCAAGAGGTGACAGGAACCAATGCTACAGAGCTGGAAGGTGAAGGTCAGAAGGGACGCCATGGGCCTGTCTCAAAAGCTAAGTAAAAAAAAAAAAAAAAACAAAAATTCAGGACAGATTCCATCTCACTTGATTCATGGAGAAAGGAGATGAAAACTGTCTATTTTGCTGACCAAGTTCAGACTTGTATTCAGTGCAATGACTGAAGGCCAGAATAGGTGGTCTAGGAAGCCCAGAGGTTGGAGAAGCCTTCTCAGGGTCCCTTCCTAGCTCTACTCTACTCCATGGGGGGGGGGGGGGGGGGGCGCGGCCCTTTATCTGACAGGACAGTAGCATTAATGCCTTGGCCTGTCTTTTTTTTTTTTTTTTTTTTTTTAACTCAGTTGCATGCATCCCCAGGCTGGGTTTGAACTCTCTATGCAGCTGAAGACAACCTTGAACTTCTGATCCTCCTGCCCCCAACTCCCCTAGGGCTGGGATTAGAGATAGGTACCACCCTGGCAGGTTTATGCAGCCTGGGATTCAAACTCAGGGCTTTGGGCTCCCCAGCTAAGCAGTCCACCCAACGAGCTCCGCCCCAGCCCTGACCGGCCTCTGCAGGGTGCTGCGGTACTCACATCTTCTGAGTGAGACTCTTCCTCTTCCTGCTGCCCTTTGTCGTCTGGCTCATCGAAGGGGCTGGCTGCTGGATCTTCCAGGCAGGTACCCTGGGGGATTTCCTCCCCGTCGGCCGTGTACACATGCTCTTCCTGCTCCACAGTCTCTGAGTCGTCGTACTGGAAGGGCACATTGCCATAACGCCGGGAGGAGCCTGTCTTGGGGAACTGGAGCTGCAGCTGGGTGATAATTCGAGGGGGTAGGCGGCAGGCCCGGATCAGCTCCAAAAAGACCCGTAGGGGCGTGCCCACGTTGCCATTGGGCATCAGCGCTGGTGGGTTCAGCTCGGGGAGCTGCCTCAGGTCCGCCAGGGTAAAAACTTCATTCTCTGCCCTTCGACTCTGCAGTTCCTTCCGGGTCTTAAAGGGAAAGGACCCCAGATCTTAGGAAGGAGAGAGAAGGATGGATGTTAAAACCCTAGAAGATTTTAGCAATAATCAAGCCAGAAGTAAGTCCCAGTTTAAAGCTGTTTCCTACCCGACAGAGAAACCCTGCCTCAAAAAAACAGAAAAAAACAAAAAAGGCTAACAAGATGAACTTGCCTCCAAGCTGGGTAACTTGACTTTGACCCCAGAATCCACATGGCAGAGTTAGAGAACTGGCTCCCACAAGCTGCCATCTCACCCCTACCCTAGTGTCACCTGTACGCTCCCACAAAATAAATAAGTGCAGATTACACAATCATCCTTGTGGGTGTCCCCGGGTGTCTGCATGTATGTGCACCGCAAGCACAAAGGAGCCTGTGGAGGGCTAACCCCCTGAGAGTGGAGTTACGAGCAGTTCCGAGCTGCCACATGGGTGCTGGAAACTCACAGTCCTCTGCCAGGGCAGTAATTTGAGTGGGCTTCACCATCTCCCGAGAGGGAACACACAATTTCCTCAGCATTTGCCTCCTGGTGACCAGCTTTTATTGGTACTAGAGCTACAACCATCACCTTAAGTCAACTATATTCCGAGCCCAGAGCGGTCACCAGTTCCCACTGCACATATCTGGTGTGCCGAGCACAGCGAATGACTTTTTCAAAAAAATTACGATTTCTTTGTTGTGTGCGCGCACACCACAGTGTTTTATCTATGGAGGCCAGACTTGCTGTAGTCATTTCTTTCCTTCTACTATGTGGGTCCCAGAGATCCAGGTCAGATTTGCTTACCTCTTCTGAAATTAGAGTGCACTACCATGTCTGATTCAAGGTCATTCTAACATCCACAGAGTTTAAGGCCAGCACAGACTATAAAGAGATTGAGACACACCTGGAGAAGCAGCTCATGCAGTACACCTTGGTAAGACATTGTTCCTAAGGACTCTGCCCAAACCTTGCACTCCTTTAGCAACTGTTACTCTGAACTGACACACTGGTTTGATTTACTATTCATTCATTCCTTTGTTTGTTTACAGACAGGGTCAGAGCTGCCTCAAACTTACAAAGTTAACAGATCCACCTGCCTCTGTTTCCCAAGTGCTAGGGTGACATCACTCTCCTTAAAGACTCTTTGTAAGGAAGGACACAAGTGCCCCGCCCCCTTCTGCTGCCTCCTGAGGCCCAAGGTTTAAGTCCTGTAGTAAGGGCAACTGTGATTTCCCTCTACAGATCAAGTCTTCCAGCCGCTTATGTTAGCTAAGAAAGCCATATTCCTTTGTTTAATTGTCTGGAGACAGGGTTTCTCTGTCTAGCCCTGGCTGGCTTGAAACTCGCTGGCCTGGAGATCTACCTGCCTCTACCTTCTGAGTGCTGGGATTAAAAGCATGCTTTAGCACGCCCGGCTTCAAATTTCCTTTTAAAGAAATCCTGCCAGTGCAAAATCAACCCATCAGAGGAATGGTCCTAAGAAGGGATAAACTTGTAAGTCATCTTATATATATCTTATATATTTGTTTTGTATTTTTGCCCTTTAAGTCCCTGAGTGAAAATAACAGGCGACTTGGGCTGAAAACTTTCTCCAAAGTTGCCTCAAGCTCCTGAACAGTGGTAACGAGAGATCTATCTTCACTACCCAGGAAATGTGCCTCCTTTCTAAGAGCCGTAAATCCAATCCATTCTCTCTCCCTCTTACCTGAAGCCTCAGTGGGTAGTCTCAGCCTGCGGATGTGACAACGACCCGGAAGCCAGGTCCCCTGAGAGTCCAGCCACCGGCGGCCCGAGTACATGCGAAGCAGCCGCTGGGCTTGCGCCACTCCCCTCACCGAGACCACACAGCAGCAGGTGCGGAGCAGAGTCTGAACCGGAGCAGAGTCCCGGGCGGGGACAGTGCGGGCATCAGGGGCGGTAGCCTGGGAGAGAACCGGATCCTCGACAGCAGGGTCGGGGGCAGCTCGGGCCTCGTCAGGAATCGACTGAGGAGGGCCCCTCTCGGGCCGATGCCGGTAGTGGAAACACAGGAAACCTCCGCCGCGCTGTTCCCGGAACTGGCTAAAGTAGCTCCGTAACTGGGCCGAGCGTAACACAGGAGGAATCCCACTCACCACCAGGTAAACCACCGACTCTTCGTCCGCCTCCCTGGGCATCGCCATCTTGGATTGTCACATGACTGCCTGGGGTCAACTCTCGCGAGAACACCGCGTCTCGGTCTTTGGCGTGCGGAAATCTGTGATCCTTTGGTCCTTCCAGCTATGTTTTAGTTGCTCTTGGACGGAAACCGTTTGTCCAGATCCACAGGTGCTGGAAACTCTTCTGATGGGCCGGGCTGTAGCTCCGTGATAGCGGGCCCAGCATGCGAGAGGCTCTAAGGAGAAACCAGTGTGGAGCACCCGGAGGCTGTACCGGGAGGTGGCGGGAGCCTGATGCAAGATTGGACTATACAGTATCAATCCAACCAGTGCTACATAACAAGACGGGATCCAAAACAAAAGTTGAAGAGGCCGGTCGTGGAGGCGCACGCCTTTAATCCCAGCGCTTGGGAGGCAGAGACAAACAGACCTAGACGAGTTCAAAACCAGCTTGGTCTACATAGTGGGTTTTTAGACCAGCCAGGGCTAAGTCAGAGACCGTGACTTGTGGGGAGGGTGTGAAGGATGAAGAGATAGCGCAGAGCACTTACTGCCCTCACAGAGTACTCGGGTTGGATTCCCAGCACCCACATATGAGGCAGGCCACCCACCCATCCATCACTCCAGTTTCAGGAGATTGGATACCCTCCACTGACCTCTAGAGGCACCAGACGCACACGGAAGTGCACCTACGTACATGCAGGCAAAACTCATACACATAAATTTAACAACAACAAAAGAACAGAATAAAAACAGGTACGCGCATGGATGGAGAAGAGTATTCCCAGGAGCCAGAGGTTATTAAATGAAACTCCTAGTGCCAGCAGTGGGCCACCTCTCTACACCATGTCTGTGTCCCCCTCAAACAGTACAGATTCTGTGTTCGCTTTAAGTGCAACACCTGTGTGCAGTGCTCAGGGATGCCATAAGAGGGCGCTGGAGCTTCCGAAACCAGAGCTGGCAGGTGGTTCTGGAATCCTAAACCACATCTTCAAAAGCAGCAGGTGGTGGTTGCATTCTTGAACTCATAACAACTGCAGATCTGCCCCAAATTAGGCCCTTCAGCTTCCTGTTATGGAGGAGGGAAAGGCTCATGAGACCCCACTGACTCCAAGCGGCTGTGACTCCAAGCGGCCGGCTTTGATATTTAAATCTCGGTGGAGAGATGGCTTTTAGCAGGCCTTTACTAATGACAGAGAACTTGCAAGTCCATCTCCTTTTGTTTGTGACAGCAGGTAGGATAGTTTGTGAGGATCACACCTCTTCCTCAGACTCCTCTTGGAAATAAACCATTGTTCTGAGATATTTCTACTCTGGCTTAGAAACTACAATAAAAAGACAGGCCGACAGTTACTGCAGAAGAAGGCTGACTCTTATGTAAACAGGACACAAATAAGCAACTAGATACAATGTTGTGCGATGGGAGGAGCCAGAGGACAGGAAAGAGGGGAGGAGCTAGAGAAGAGGGCTGGAGGCAGAGGAGGCAGGCAGAGACTTGAGACTTGCTGCTGGCACTGCTTGCTGCAGCAGCCTGCTTTTTGCCATGGCTGTCGAGTCTGGACCTTTAAAAAGTTTCCTGTGTGCTGTGTGTTTGTTTTATTAATTTTAATCCTCACTCCCAACTCAAGAACCGTTCGACTCTGCTGGCTGGCTCCGGCACCCCACCACTCCCTAAGAATTTTTATACAGTTGGTGGTTGACGGTAGGGATGGTTATCTCTGCATTGAACCATTCTATCCTGTGTGGATAGTCCTTAAGACTCCCCAAGTAAACAATGGGGCCTGGGGAGATGACACAGTGGTTAAGAGCCAGAGGACCTAGGTTCAATTCCTAGCACCCACAGGGCAGTTCACAATTACCTGTGACTCTAATTCCAAGGGATCTGATGCCTTCTTTTGTCCTCTGAGGGCACTAAGTACACACGTGATACACAGATATACTTGCGAGCAAAACAATTGTACATACAAAATAAAAATTGGAACAAAATTTAGAAAAGTAAACAACTCAAAAGTCTCAGTTCCTAAAACATACAAGATTCACCAAGTCCCCTCCCCAAGCGAACTCTCCGACCTGTCCAGCTGCCTGCAAGCCCAGCAGAGAACTCTAGAGACGTAGCTTTTGTAACTCGTCACCCATGCTGGGGTGGCTTTTCCATGGGTAATTCTACAGTAATACAACTGACTACTTTGGAGTCATCTATACTCCTGTAAGTAACCCCACTAAATTAGACATTGGGAGAATCATTGCCAGTTAATTTTATGCAGACTTGTCTATCATTGGTTCCCTGTCTAGGACAAGTAGACAACTGTTTTCATTTCTCCCAGAAAAAAAAATCACACTATAGGGAGGAAGAAACATTTTCTTTTTTTAAAGATTTATTATGTGTACAGTGTCCTGCCTGCATGGACGCCTGCATTCCAGAGAGGGCACCAGATCTCATTATAGATGGTTGTGGGCCACCATGTGGTTGCTAGGAATTGAACTCAGGACGTTTGGAAGAGCAGCCAGTGCTCTTAATCTCTGAGCCATCTCAGGAAGAGTAGCACAGCCACTGGTAAGGTGTCAATGCTCCTGTAAACACCCCTCACCTATGCTCATGTAAAGGACCTTAAAAGAAACTCATTGGTTCACCAAAACAAAGAAACAAAAACCAGCCGTGAAAATATAAAGAGTTAGAGGCTGCAGAGATTGCTCAGCAGTTAAGAGTATTCGTTGCTTTTGCAAAAGACCTGGGTTTGGGGGCTGGAGAGATGGATCAGAGGTTAAGAGCACTGTTTGCTCTTCCAGAGGTCCTGAGTTCAATTCCCAGCCACCATGCAGTGGCTCATAACCATCTATAATGAGATATGGTGCCCTCTTCTGGCCTTCAGGTGTACATGCATATATTATGTATACATAATAAAATAAATAAATCTTAAAAAAAAAAAAAAAAAGACCTGAGTTTGATTCTCAGCACCTACAAGGCAGCTGACAGCTGTCTGTAACCCCAGTTACAGGAGATGCAAATGCTTTCTTCTGGTCTCCGCAGGGACCAGATATGCACACGGTGTATAGATATACATGCAGGCAAAGCAGCCATACACATAAAAATTTTTTTAAAGATAAGGAAATAGAAAGGGCACTAACTAGGAAAAAAGGAGTCAGTGGGGTAGGAGGAGGACACAGAGGGCAGCAGAAGGGATGAGAATAGTAAAAATGCATTATATACCTGTGTAAAATGTCAAAAGAAAACTAATGTATAATCAATGTACGGTAATAAAACATAAAATCAAGCAAACAGGGCTGAGACATGGCTTCCTTTGATAGAGTACTTGCCTGGCCTAGCACGCATGAAGCCCCTGAGGTCAGTTCTCAACACTGCATAATGTCTGTGATCCCAGCACCACGGCAGTAGAGGCAGGAGGATCAGGAATTGTAAAACAAGTTTAAGGCCAGCCTGGTCTCATGAGAGGCCTTGTATGCGTTTGTCATGAGATGCTAGGGCAGAAAGTGGAGCTGGACCAGAGCCCCGCGATCCAGCACAGCTGTGAAGGGTAAGGGCTCCCCACCATTGCCCCGCGGTCCGGAACAGAGTCCACTGCGTAGAAGCAGCTTTACTCATCCGACTTACATAAGAGTCATGAGTGCGCCTTGTTTACCCGTGATGAAACCAGACAGATTCCAAATTCCAGTTCTTTGCCTCATAAAAGCTTAGCTGACCTTCTTGTCCCTGCCAATCAAGCTTTGGATTAGCTTCCTGTTCCCTTTCCCCTGGGTCCCTGAACTCTGACCCATTCTCAGTGTGAGCCTGCTCTTCCCTCCTCTTCCTCAAAAGCCCCTCATGAAATGGGCTGGATTAGAGCCACATATTTCCCATTTACCGATCCCCACCAATTTGCCATGCTTTTGCTGCTAATCTCGCTTCTGTTGTTGCTGGGTTTTGTTGTTGTCTTTTAACAAAATTGGTAAAAATCTAATGTTTGAGAACTCTGGAACCAGATGCTGGGGTGAAAGCTTGCTAGCTCAGAGAGGCAGAGAAAGCACCCGGCGACCTTCTTTCTCAATCCCAGAAGGAATGCCCACCCTTCTCCTGAGCCGGCTCCAACAAGACCCCTCAAAATGAATGTCCCGACCTCTACTTCTTGTGCATCTCTCTATCTGTCCTCCCGACTTCCTCTCTGTTTTTTTTTTTTTTCTTCATAAACGTAGGTTCACTTCCTGTCAACTGGTTGCTTGCTTCCCCGCTTGACCTGAGGTTGACTTTATTTAATCCTACTTACAGTTTTCAAGTAGAAAACTCTTCGATTAAAGGTGTGTGCTAAGGCTGAGCCACACCACAACTAGAAACAGGTTTTTCCAGTAAATACCACAATCTCAGCGTTCACAGAGGGATCAAATATCCTCTCTTCAAGTTCCTCCTGGCCTGTTTCCTCTCACCAGTGGAGAAAAACAAACAAACAAACAAACAAACAAACAGAAAAACATTTTTACCTTCGGGACTCTTGAAGATCTTGTCTTAGGGTCAGAATCCCTCCTTCATGGAGTAGGTCCAAAGCCCTCATAATTGCAATAGTTCCATTTAAAATAATCTTTAAAAGCCAGGCAAGGTGAATATAGGATTATTAAGAAAAAAACAAAACAACAAAAAACAGCCAGGAGTGGTGGTGCGTGCCTTTAATTCCAGCACTCAGGAGGCAAAGGCAGGCAGATCTCTGTGAGTTTGAGGCCAGCCTGGTCCACAAACCATGTCCAGAACAGCCAGGGCTACATAGAGAAACCCTGTCTCCAAAACCCAAAATAACGAAATAAGTAAAATCTAGCTGGGTTAAATTTTACTTAAAACAACAAAAACTATCTTTCTGTGTTTGTGTATATGTGTACTTGTACATGCCATGTTGTGTGGGTACCTGTGGAGGCCAGAGAAGACACCAGATCTGCTGGAAACGATTTACGGGTGGTTGTGAGCAGCCAGACCTGGATGCTGGGAGCTGAACTTGGGTCCTCTGGAAGAGCGGTGCACTCTTTAACAGCTGAGCCATTTTCAAGCCCTCTCTTTTTAATTTTCTGGGTTTTGTTTATTCCTTTACAATTTCATGCATGTATAATGTTATTTGAGCAGGCTCCACTCACTGTCTTCTTCTTCTTCTTTTTTTTTTTTTTTTTTTTTTTTTTGATACAGGGTTTCTCTGTGTAGCTCTGACTATCCTGAAGCTAGTTCTGCAGACGATGCTGGCCTTGAACTCACAGAGATCCACCTGCCTCCGATGTGCAACGTTAAGCCCTGCCTCCCATTATCTTACTACCCTCCCACCAGATCCTCCTCTTCCCAAGCCTCTCTTCAGTTTTCATGTATATATTTGTGTATGTATTTGTTAGGATTGCCTGAATAAACATGGATCTGTGGGGGGTTAAATTTTATTTTATTGTCGTTGTGAGCGTGTGTGGGTGAGGGAAATACACGTGCTACAGTGAGGTTATGGAGGTCAAAGGGCCCATGCATCGACTGTCTTTCCATCACAGGCTTCCAGAGATTGAAATTAGCTTATCAGGTTTGCACGAGCACTTTTACCCAGGGAACCATCTTGAACTTCTGATCCTCCTGTGTAACTGAGAGTTTTCTGCCCGTACCCCAGTTCCCGAAATAATGACTCTGAAACGTTATTATATATGGATAAATGCCTAGGCCATGAGCTTTGACTCCTTCCCTGACTAGCTCATAACCTATTTACTTATTGTTTATTAATAAACATTCATTATTAATATCGTTTATGAATTAGCATTTATTATTAATAAACATGTATTATTAATGTTGTTTATTAATAAACAAACTCGTTTGTTTACTGTTTATTGTATTCTACATGTGCTACGTGGGTCATTACCTCTCCTTAGTTTCACGCGTCCATCTTCCTCAGAGTCCTGGGGGAATCACTCCTCTGACTCTAACTATCCCAGAGTTCATCTTTCTCTGCCAAAACTCTCAGCTCCTAGTTCCTGCTTCAGCTAATAGGTCGTCATCTTTTTCTTGATAGGCGTTAATGCTTCCACACAGTTCACAAGAGATTCTCTCTACACGCCTGCCTCCATGCCCCAAGTGCTGTGGTTACTGATGTAGGCCACCACTTCCTAGCTCCTTCATGGCTGTAGAAGTCAGTATGTTGGGAAGCTTTGGGGAAGAGGGTAGGGAACGAGGTCTGAAGTTTTCTAAAGTATTTTTGTTAGTTGTTGTTGTTTGTTTTGAGACAGGGTCTCTCTATTATATAGCCCTGGCTGTCCTACAACTCACTATCTTAGACCTGGCTGAACTCACAAAGATCCACCTGCCTCTGCCTCCCCAGCTGGGGGACTATAGGCGTGAGCCACCAAGCCTGGCTTGCCCTGACGCTTACAAGGATGGCACAGCCACACCCTGACATGAATATCAAGTTCCCTTTGTTGACCCTGACTCCTTTTAGACTGTCCTTGGCTCTTCACCAGACTCATTGAAGTTTCCTTTTTCTATTGTTCTGTTTTGTGGTTCTGTCCACATCCCTCAGGCCCAAGGGTTCTAGGTCACAGTAAAGAGGCACTCCTTGCTCTGTGGCACCTCTGTGCCTTTGCGTATTCTCCTCCCTCTGGAATGCCCCACCCTTACAAACTCCCAAAGGTTTCAGAATAGTCAGCATTCCAGAGAAGCACTCTCCCCACCCCCCGGCATGATTAATCATCCCTCTGATTGCTGTCCCCACACAGATTGGGTTATAACTACTTTGGTGTCTTCATCAGCCGTGGGAAGTGTTCCATGAGGGCAGCCTCTGGGTGTTAGTCATTGCATCCTTTCTCCCTGACATCTAGTGGAGTCTGGCTGAGTGAAAGTCAGGAGACACTGAGTGACACAATAATTGAGTGAAGAGATGGGCAGATCCCGGGTGATCACCTCATTTTTTTACACTATCGTCAAAGGTTCTAGGATGCACAAAGGCCCTGAGGGCAGGATGGCCCATGGCACAGCAGTCATCTGATAGCTGTTAGCTGCCTAATGAGCAGCCAGTGATTTGGCTAATGAAGATAGAGCTAATGGTGGCCATAAACCAGTACCCTAAGCTGCCCCGGAGCCACCATCACACTCAGCACTCAGGTGAGTCAGCCTTGCCTCAGCCTGAGGACAAGGACCCTGTCCTAGAAGTAGAGGGCCAGTCAACAGTGGCTGAACTGACGCCAGACTGCTTGATCTGGCTCTGCGACTCACTCCAGCCTCTGCAGATGGCAAGAATTCCACCTCGAGAGTCACAGAAGCCTGAGCTCAAGTCTCACTACAGACATCGATGGTCTTAGACCTTCAGGGAGTTTCATGTCCCGGCTGGGCCTGCTACTTCCTCTTCTCGCTGGAAGTTGGTAATTAAGACGCTCTCCCAGCTCTGGAAAGTCCACGATGGAAGGACTGTCACCGTCCTCCTTAATATAATCCTCTCTTTGCTTTTGTCACATTTTCTTTATGTTCCTAGCATAAGAGTTTAAAGGAGGACACAGGGAGGGACCAGAGAGAGACATAGAAATGGAAGCAAGTTCAGAAAGATGGCTCAGCCTGTAAAGGCTCTCAGCATAAGCCTCATGATCTGAGCTCCACCCTCCCCCCATTCCAAGGTACAAGGAAAGACCCAACTCCTGAAAGCTGTCCTTGGGTCCATCCCCAAATGGGAGTGGCAGCAGACACAAACACACATAGAGTGAGTAAATAAAAAGGAGCAGGAGGGAGCGGAAGGATCACACCTCCTGACCACATAGAGAGATACAGCAAGTGTTTGAAAAGGAATAAGACAGAGTTAATAAGAAAAGCTATTTGGATGATGGGAGGATCAGGTAAATTGAGGGTAAAGCTTGGTGTGGGGTCTTGAGGAGAATGCCCCCCAATACTTGGGTAGCCTTAGAAGAGGAAAGTGAGAGGCAGGAAGATGTCTTGAGCATTAACTAATAGTTGATGAAAAGGCATCAAAGACAGAGGTTGGCCCCAAGATCCTGAATCACGCTGCGGATCAGGTCACATGGTGGAAACAGGCCTCTGCTCTTGCAAGAGCGCTCTCCTGCATCAGCAATGTGGGAGGGACTGGGAAGCGCTATAGAGGCTATGAAGGCCAGGCACAAGAAGAGGGTGGCTCAGGCCAGGGTCCGGAGGTCTGGTGGGAGGTGGGCAGGATTGTTAAACTCTAAATGATGCTTCCCCTGTGGCGTTTGTTAGGGTTTGGCTAGTGGGGAATGGCTGTGGAGAAGGTGAATGTCCAGGTCACCACAACGAGCATTTGTCTAGTTAAGTCCTGAATGCTGTGAGAGCACTTTGGCCTGGATCGTAGATGCTGAAGATGTATAGACGTATAATAGACACAGGTGTACCACTTCATTCATTCTTTTTTTTTTCCCCCCTAAGACAGAGTTTCTCTGTGTAGCCTTAGCTGTCCTGGACTCACTTTGTAGACCAGGCTGGCCTTGAACTCACAGAGATCAGCCTGCCCCTGCCTCCCGAGAGTGCTGGGATTACAGGCATGCGCCACTGCTCCTGGCTCATGAATTCATTCATCCATTCATTCATTTGTTGAGACATGGTCTCCTTTAGCCCAGGCTGGACTTGAACTCACTGTGCAGCCGTGGAGATCTTGACCTTCTGGCCATCCTGACTCTACTCTCAGGTGATCAGAAGGGAGGTGAGCCTCACTCACAGGGCTGGAGGTCAGCTCAGGACTTCGAATATGCTGGGCAAATACTGAGTTACATTCTCCAGCCCTAATTTTGCAATTTTTTTTTTTAAAAAGTTGTTTTTTTTTTTTTTTCAAGACAGGGTTTCTCTGTGTAGACCTGGCTGTCTTGGAACTTACTCTGTACACCAGGCTGGCCCTGAACTCAGGAATAAGCCTATCTCTGCCTCCCAAGTGCTGGAATTAAAAGCATGCACTACCATACCTAGCTGCCTTTTTTTTTTTTTTTTTTGACAAGGTCTCACTATACAGGCCAAGCTGGCCTTGAGTTCACCATGTAGCCTGAACTTAGTCATTCTGCTTCAGCCTCTGTAAATCCCAGTGCTGGCTAGCCTGTGCTATATAATGATGTTCTCTCTCACTTAAAAGGGGCCTAGTGCTGGAGAAATGGTGTCTTGGTTACTTTTGTACTATGATAAAACACTGTGACCAATGCTACTTTTTTGTTTGGTTGGTTTGGTTTCTCTGTGTAGCCTTGGCTGTCCTGGAGCTCCCTCTGTGGACCAGTCTGGCCTCAAACTCACAGAGATCCGCCTGCCTCTGGTCCTCAACTGCTGGGACTGAAGGTATGCGCCACCACCACAACCAAAGCAGCTCATAACAGAAAGAATTCCATTGTTTTATAGTCCCCGGAGGTTTAGAGTTCATGACTGCAGACAGGTAGGCGCTGGAGCAGCAGCTGAGCTCACATCTTGATCTGCTAGCAGCAGGCAGAGAGCTAACTAGGAATGGGTTGGGTCTTTTGAACCCTCAAGCCCCGGGGCTGGAGAGATGGCTCAGCAGTTAGGAACACTGGCTGTTCTTCCAGAGGGCCCACATGGCGACCCACAACTGTCTGTAACTCCAGTTCCAGAGGATCTGACACTCTCACACAGACACACATGCAGGCAAAACACCAACGCACATGAGATGAAAATAAATAAATTGAGAGAGAGAGAGAGAAAGCCCAACGCCCACTCCCAGTGACAGAGGGGGAACACGTGTTCAAACATATGAGCCCATCAGGGCCATGCTTATTGAAACCATACTATGTTCAGCAGTTCAGAGCCCTGACGGCTCTTCCAGAAGACCCAGGTTCAATTCCAGCTCCCATAGAATGGGTCACGGCCACCCGCATCTCCTGTACTGCTGGATCCTGTGCCCTTTTCTGGCTTTTGAGGACACCAGGCAAGCTCATGATGCCCAGACATATCTGCAGGCAAAACACCCACACACAGTAAAAGGACCCAATAAGCAGGAGAAAATGTGCAGAAGCAAGGCATCCCCAGGCAATGTGTCCACTCTTGGGTTCTCGGGTGCATCGTATTGTGACTGTGTGGCTTGGGTATGCCTGTGGGCTTTACTGGGAGAGATCTGCTGCTTTCCAGTGCTACGTGGGTGTCAGTAGAGGGCCGGTTGTGTGTGTGTGTGTGTGTGTGTGTGTGTGTGTGTGTGTGTGTGTGTG
>NW_026591598.1:11703254-11710086 GCF_907164565.1 Psammomys obesus | reverse complement strand
GTGTGTGTGTGTGTGTGTGTGTGTGTGTGTGTGTGTGTGTGTGTGTGACAGAGAGAGGGTGGGAGAGGGAGACAGAGACAAAGAGAGGTGCCTATGTGGGGTGACCCTGGGGTATACATCTGGGGTCTGTGTATCCTTGAGTTGTGTTGTTCTGTAATAAAGAGGCACAGGGGTGCTCTTGGTGGCCGTGACCCAGTAGGACAGGGGTGTTCTTGGCGCTGGCACTGGGTGTCCATAATGGGGAGGAGGCCTGGCTCCCTAGGCTGGGAGATTTAGAGATAGGCCCGAGTGGTGACTCCTAGGCTGTTGGCCCCTGAGAGAATGACCTTTTCTGAGCAATAATTAACTTGGCCCCGTGAGAAGGATCCAAACTGTGGAGGTGAAGGGACAGAGCCTGATGGGGGCCGGAGGAGGTCTGGAAGTCCTATAGGTAACTGTGTTGTTATCATTTCCTCCTGTCCACCCTGGAGGTCAGTCACCCCGACCCAGGGTGACCGGGCCACAATATTTAGCAAACAGTGAGGCACAGACATTAACCAATCAAAACAAACCCTAGCCAGGCTCTGAATGGAGCCCGGGCTGGAGGCTGAGGCCTGGCCTCTCTGGTGCCTAGGACAATGGGAATGACTCTTTGAGAAGAAGGTTCCAGGACTAGGGCAGGGCAGAGGGGCAATAGAAGGGGACTGGGAGGCTCCAGACACAGCCGTTTCAGGCTTTAACAACTAGCCAGGGTGACCAATGCCGGGCGCTAAACCTCTGGCTGCCTCTGCTTCCAAGCTGCTTCTGGGCAGCTCTGGCTGCTTTGTTCCCTGGCCCTGGAGAGTAATGGGCGAGTCTCTTCTGCCAATTGCAGGAAGGGAGCTTGGGGAGGGAAGGGAGGGAAGGGAAGTGGCCTTGTCTGTTTTGGAAATGGGTCATTTCTGTGCTTAGCTGTAAACCCAGTTCTCTGAGGTGACCGACAGCCTGGAACAGCAACCTGGGAGGGGACAATGGAGGCTCCCGAGAAAAAGACAGCGAGCACCTCTGCTCAGGGAGAAAGGCAGGAGGGTGGCAGTTAGTGAGAGGATGCTTTCTGCCGGTCCTTTCCATGAATTCCCTCTGGCAAGAGTAGGGTGAGCCCTGGAGGTTGGTTGGTCCCTTCCACAGGTAACTGAGGTATCAGCGTGTCATACCTTTTATTACAAAAATCAATAACTTAATTTTGTTCTATACAAAATCAGGAGGAATTCTTGGCTGTACAGCCTCATATTCCCATCCCTGTCCTAGGCAGGGAAAGGCATTTTGGCCCAGAGGCTTTGGGAGCCAGCAAGGGCCTGCTAGACAGTACACTGTGTCCAAACCAAGGAAGTCCACACTGGGGTTGTGGCTGAGATCAGGTCTGCTCCTGGGTAGCTGAGCGCTGCCTTTCAGGCTCCCCCTCTGGAGGAACTGGAGCCCATTCTGCAGGTCACCTCAGCAAAAGCATGTCTTCGAGCAGTTCAGCAATGTCAACATCTCCGATGATAGGGCGGAAGAAGAGGTCTACCAGGAGGCTGCATGGGATGTTCTTGAGAGTGGAGGCCATGAGGAGGATTCGGGCCAGGCGGCCCTGGCTGGCTGGGTACCAGGGCTCCAGGGCTTCACACAGTGCCCAGTGGGCTTCCTGTTGCAGGTGTGCAATGTGACAGGAGGCCTGGAGGCCCGGCACATCTGTGGCAGACAGGGTGAAGAGGGCTGGTGAGCAGCTAAGTTCAAGTTCGCAGAGGCTAGCCCAGGGTGTGAGAAAATGTCAGCTGTTCCCTCCCCTCATACGCTGGGGTACAACCACAGGACCTGGCAAATGCTAGTGCACGCTGGGCAGGCCTCCTACGATCGGGCCATGTGTCGGCGGCTCCTTTAACGTGCTAGATAAGAGTTGTACCAGCAAACCCCATTCTCAGCCCTTAAAGACAGAGAAGCGAGCTGTTTTGTGATACTGGGAGCCATATCTGGGGCCCGTAGCATGTGAGGTAATACCTTACTAATGAGTTAGGCGCCTCGGCCCCTTCTGCCTCTTTGGAGGTCCTGACCACCATCTCCTTCATCACCTACCACTCTCTTCACCCATCCACTTATAGAGAGGAAGCAGATAACTTGGATATGACTAGGACATACAGGCTAAAGAGATGGCTCCGTGGTTGAGGGTGCTTACTGTTCTTGCTGAGGACCGGGATTCAGTCCCCAGTATCCACACTGTGGCTTACGACTGCCTATAATAATTCCAGTCCCAGCGGATCTGACACCCTCTTCTGAGTTCTGTGAGCTCCCACACAGACGGACGCACGGACGGATGTGAACATATATTGGAGCTCACAGACATAAAATCATATACAATTTTTTTTTGAGACAGGGATTCTCTGTATAGCTGGCTGTTCTGGAATTAGCCCTGTAGACCAGGCTGGCCTCAAACTCAGAACGCTTCCTGCCTCTGCCTCTTGAGTGCTGGGATTAAAGGCTAACTAGATCTTGAAACAAATAAACAACAACAAAACCAGAACCAGGCTGCCAGGTTGCGAATCCCAGGGCTGTCACTGACTAGCTGAGTGACCTTGGACAAGTAATTCAATTTTTCTGAGTGACCTTAGATGAATAGTTCAATCTCTGTGCCTCAGTTTCTCCATCTGTCAAGTGGGGATAATGACATTATCTGTTGCCCATGCTTGTTATGAGGTTTAATCAAACCAATATTTGTAAAGCCCTTAGGCTAAGTCCTAACATATGGTAAATACAATGCTACTATCTGGTCGTGTCGTCACTGCTATTATACTTTAACTTTCTGTCTTCCTCAAAGCTTCGAGGAATATTCTCCCACGGTCTCGGCTTGAGGCCAGCTTGGTCTAGCTAGTGAGTTCTGGGCCAGTCAGAGTTCCAAGGTGGCACTCTGTCTCAGTGCTCTCCCTCACCCCCATCTGGCTGGCTTTCCCGAGGAGGGCTCCACTCTCCCGCCCTTTCATTCTTTTTCTCTGTGTGGCCTCTCTGAACCCACGGGGCACGTTAACCCTCAGAACCCCACTCTGCGCCCTGCCCTTGAAGAAATGGCTGTCACGCACCTGTGTCCACCCTCTCCCCCCTCCCACACCTCCTGAGACAAAGGCCCGCCTCCCTCTGCCTTAGCTTAGCCCTTCCCAGCCCTGCTCCGCCCCCGCCTTGCTGTGTGGCTTCAGGTAGTCGCTTAACCTCTCTGTGCCTCTCCCGTGGCTATCTATTTGAAGCTAACAAGGACCCGAAGAGACGATGGATGTTCAGCCCCAAGAATGCTCTTTCCCTGTCCCCTCCCGCCTTGGCGCCCATCCGGGAGTGTCTGCGAGCTCACCCGGGTTGAAGAGCATGGTTCCTTTCAGGTAGGCATATTCCTTGGGACCCAGCTCAAGGCTCCAGAAAGACTCCAGGCAGCGCTGCAGCCACTGTACAGCAGCCAGTGACGGCTGTGGCGGGTCTGGAACCTGCGTACCCTCGGCACCACTGTTCGGTTCCTCCAGCAGGATCTTTTTAAGTATACTGGGCACCGGAGCCTCGGCTACTTCAAAGGTCACCGTGTCCTGGGCCAACCCAAGCAGGAAGAGAGGGCCCCAGCAGCTCTCTAGCAGCCGCCGCTGATCGTCAAGCGGCAGGAGGCAGAAGGATGGCAGGTTCCTGAGGAAGGCTACTGTCTTGGCTAGGACATCCAAGGCCTCCCGGCAGGTGCGGTTCGGAGCGCACAGACGGACGGGCCGGTGCTGCTGGCACAGGCAGTGGCTGCCGGAGGCGGGCGCAGTGGGCCTGGTCCTGAGGCTGGGGCTCAGAAGTGCGTATAGGATAGTGGAGTGGGCTGCAGAGCCCTGGCATGGGCAAACCCCTGACTGGCTGGTGCTCATGGTTGGTGTCCTGCTCCTGTTTCTCCCCAGCTGTCTGGGCCTCTGTGCTGTGGGTGCTATTTATATCCTTGATGGGCGGGAGGGGGAATGGCCACACAACCTTGACTCCAGAAGTTCAATGAAAAAACAGACACACACACACACACACACACACACTGAACACACTGACCCTGGCAGGACTGGTGAGGAAGCGGTGGGGGAGGGGCACTGGGCGCTCCACGTGGCCTTGCTATCACTTTAGTCAATGAAATGGCCATTGCAGGGCACATGGCCATCTGCCCGCTGCCTGGGTGCCCTTTATCGGATGACTCAAGTATATAAACAGGGTCATTAACCCAGGCTGTACCAGGGCACCCAGGTCTCAGGCCCTCAACCAGCAGGTGGCTGCTGTTTCGATTGGTGCCCACTCTCATGCACGCCAGACCAGGGTTCTCACCGAGCTCAGGGGCCAGCCAGAGAGCTGGCTAAAGCCTTGAGGGCATGGCCCAGCCTGGAAGTGCCTTATCACGGCTGTGTTTGCCTAACCTTGGGGCTCTGCTCCTGTTGTCGGTAAAGAACAGGCTGCAGGGAAGGGAGCCAGGTCTCTGGGGGACTTTGCTCACTCTACCATCTAGGAGGCTGCCCTCCAGTGACTCCCGTACCCTGCCCCATTGCGAGGAAGCCCATTCAGAGCCCCTGTTCCCAGCCTGCATTCTTATAGCTCCAGAGAGGCTGGTCTGTCCTTGCAAAGCCGTGAGAACACGTGGCTGCCGTTTACCGAGGACCCGTTCTGTGCATCCCTTCCCACTGTAACATCGAGGCCTTTCCGGTGAGACTAGATTCTTAACTCTGTGACCCTCAAAGAGTAAAGCCACCTGCTCAAAGTCACTCCAACAGGAAGGGACGGAGCACAGATATGGCTGGCCTCAAAGTCATCTTTGGGTCAATTGTGCAGCTGAATGGTGAGTTTCTCAGCACTGGTGGCTAGTAACGCCCCCCCCCACCCCCGCCCTTGCCTGGTCTGCAGGTGTGGCCCACCTCTGGTGTGGGTAGAAACACATCTCTGCTTGTCCAGAGGAGGGATAAGGAGAATGGAAGGGCCTCAGTTATGTCAGGTTCCTGACCTTGGCTAGCCTTGCCTAGCAGACTTGCCACAGTCTTGGACAACCTGGCTGGTGCTCTGGATGAGGAGAGTCTGGCAGCCTGGCAGCTGCTCTCCAGTGTTCTGTGAGTCTCTCTCTCTCTCTCTCTCTCTCTCTCTCTCTCTAGCTCTCTCTTTTTCCAGACAGTGTTTCTCTGTTTAGCCCTGGCTGTCCTAGAATTGCTCTGTAGACCAGACTGGCCTTGAACTCACAGCACTCCACCTGCCTCTGCCTCCATAGTGCTAGGGTTAAAGGCGTGTGCCACCACCACAGGGCTGAGACATTAAGGTCTCCCTGCGGTACTGATCTGAGGACAGAGCAAGGTCCTGTATTGACTATAAGGTTGACACCCTACCCTCTTCATCCCGTAGACTAGCAGGCACGCTGCCTTCACTGTGGTGGTGTACACCTTCAGCTCAGGCCTCTGTTAGGAAAAGGACAGACAAGCAGGCAGGAAAAGGAACATTCACAGTGAGAAAACAAACACAAATGCAGATAAACTGGCAGAGCTGGGAGAGGTGGTCCTTGCCACAGTCCTAGGGATTCTATTCAGGTGTCACCTCTGTCACAGGAAGGATGGTGCTTCCTTCTTCCATTTACTGTTACTTGTGTTCTGAGGTCTCACTGTAGCCCAGGCTAGCCTTGAATTTGCACTGTGTTGCCTCAGCCTCTCAGGTGCTAGGATTACAAGTCTGAGTTACCATACCTCCTTGTTGGAAGGCTTCTACTGCTCTTAGTTAGTTTATTGGATATGATGACTGATCGCTATAAAGCAAATAAATTATTTTCGTGTGTGTATGAGGTGGAGTTAGTTCCACCTTCCACCTTTATGTGGGTTCCAGGGATCAAAATCAGGTGGTCAGGCTTGTCCAGGGGAATGGCCTTTATCTGCTAGTCCATCTCTCTCCTACCCATTTTTGCTTTTGATTTTTTTTTTATAAATTTATTTTCTTTGGATTTTTTAGACAGGGTTTCATATATTCCAGTCTATCCTTGAAAATGCATTATTTTGGGCTTGAGAGATGGCTCAGAGGTTAAGAGCACTGGCTGCTCTTCCAAAGGTGCTGAGGTCAATTCCCTGCAACCATGTGGTGGCACACAACCATCTATAATGAGATCTAGTGCCCTGATGTTCAGGCATACATGCAGTCAGAACACTGTATAAATATTAAATAAGTAAATCTTAATTTAAAAAAAAAGAGTTAAAAAAAAAAAAGGCCTTAGCCAAGGCTAAACTTTTTTTATTTTTTATTTTTGAGGCAAGGTTTCTCTGTGTAGCATTGGCTGTCCTGCCTAACGCCCACAGAGGTCAGAAGAGGGCGTCAGCTGCCATGGAACTGGAGCTATGGATGATTGTGGGCTATCCCTTGTGTTCTGAGAACCAATCTGGGTTCTTTGCAAGAGAACAAGTGCAGGTACTCAGGCCGGCCTTCATCTCACTCTCCTATGCTAGGCAGGATTTGAAACTGGCACCCTCCTCCCCCAGCCTCTAAGTTGCATCAGTAATAGGCCTGTAGCCCCTAGCTGCTTGGTGGTGGTGGGTTGTTTCTCAGTTTTTCTTTTCTGAGACAGGGTTTTACTATGTAGCTTTGTGTGCTGGCCAGTTTTATGTTAACTGGACACAAACTAAAGTCATTTGAGAGGAGGGAACTTTAATTAAGAAAATACCCCTGTGAGATCAGGCTATAGGCAAGTCAAGTTGGCAGGGCATTTTCTTAACTAGTGATTGATAGGGAGGGCTGTGGTGATTGATGGGGTGGAGCCGTCTCTGGGCTTGTTTCTACAAGAAAGCAGGCTGAGCAAGCCATGATGAACAAGCCAGGCGGCAGCGCTCCTCCA
>NW_026591598.1:11690754-11698254 GCF_907164565.1 Psammomys obesus | reverse complement strand
CCAAATAACCTAGACCTAGTTCGTACAGTGGTTTGAGCCACTAACCCTAGCTGGCGCAGGGTGTTAATTTCTTTCAAACAGAAATACTGGTAGAGGTGGAAATACCGATGGCAGCCCTCGAAGACTTTCATTCAGTAAGCACCTGAGGGTCAGAGTGACAGGTTGACTCAAAACTAGACTCCAAGCCCCTGACCTAGACTGGTTTCTGCCACTGGGGATGGGTTTTCATTTAGCTTTCTATTCTGTGTTAGTTAGGGTGACAATTTGCTGTGATGAAATATCATGGCCAAAAGCAACTTGGTGGAGGAAAGGGTTTATTTCACTCATGGTTCCATATCACAGTTCATCAGAAGCAGTGAGGGCCAGAACCTGGAGGCAGGAGCTGATGCAGAGGCCATGGAGTGCTGTTTACTGCCTTGTTAACAAAATCTCAATTGTTCAATTTTACCAATAAAGACTTGGGAGCCAGATGCTGTGGCGGGAGCCTGCCCGCTCAGTGGCAGAGAAAGCACCGCCTGACCTTTCTCCTCAGCTGAAGTAGAGGAAGGAATGCCCCCTCTCTCACACCACCTCAAGCAACCTCCTTTAAACGCAGTGTCCCTCACTTCTACTTCCTGTGCATCTTTCTGTCCTCTTCACGCCTCTTCCTCTGTGTTTTTTCTTAATAATCCTATGTTCACTTCCTGCCAACTGGTTGCTTGCTCCACATCTTGACCTGTGGTTGACTTAATTTAATCCTATTTACAGTATTTAAGCAGAAAGCTCTTGCATTAAGGGTGTGTGCTACGGCTGAGCCACACCACAACTAGAAACAGGTTTTTCCACAATCTCAGGGTTCACAGTGGGATCAAATATTCTACAACATTCCTTGCTTCCTCAACCTGCTTTGCTTTTGGAGCCAGGACCACCAGCCCAGAGATGACACCCAAGATTGGGCTTGACCCCCCCCCATCCTTAATCACTAGGTAAGAAAATGCCTTGCAGGCTTTCTACAGCCCAGTCTTATGAGGCATTTTCCCAATTCAGGCATTCTCCTCTCATGACATCAGTTTCTGTCAAGTTGACATAAAACTAGTCACTACACATTCCAAGTCTTTTTCTCTAGGTACGTGTGTTGACCAAGGACTTCTAAATCCCTTCAAGTAGGAGTGTCTAATCTGAAAGAGTGAAGTCTCCTTGTCTGCATTTTCCTAAATCAATACAAAAGGATTTGAGTTCACTTTGTTTTAGTGAATTAAAGTGTCTAGAAGTAGGAATTGCATCCATTGGATAAGTTCCTATGTTAGATTTAGAACTCCTCACTTGGGCAAAGAGACTTTTTGTGTTATCCACGTCCAGTGCCGGCTTTTGCTGTTCAGCAGGAATTCACCGAGCATGGCCCCTTTGTAGAAAGTTGAAAATGTAAGGGGAAAGTCTGATGATAACATAGAACTTGAAACATCATAGCTGACCAGTATGGCACAGGGTAGTATATTTGCTCTTGTGGAGTGGCTGGCTGGGAGCTGACTCCGGCTGCCTAGGATTGCAATATGACATCAGCACACACAGCCCAGGAAGGACTGGGGTGGATTCTGTTTCTACCCATTGCATACTGCTGTTGTGCCAAGGTGCAGTCCATGAGGCCCAAGGTGCCTCATGACTGTACTCTAAGCCATAGCTCCTGAATCTCATGTAGGAAGCACCTTCCACCAGCCCATCTCTCTTGCGCACACACTCCTCAGGGTTTACTGTGATTTAAAAAAAAAAAAAGAAAGTAAGCTGAGTACAAGCATTCATTGTTCTCTGCTTCCAGCGTGCAGAGCGTGACCATCTGTCTCAAGCTTCTGCTTCTTGTCTTCCCAATGTGATGGGCTAAACCCTGCAACTGTCACCAGAATAAACCCTTTCTCCCTTAAATTGCTTTTCTCAGGTCTTCTGTGTTTGTTTGTTTTGTTTTGTCTTTTGATTTTTAAAAAATATTTATTTTATTTTGTTCCCATTAGTGTAAAGGTGTCAGATCCCTCAGAACTGGAGTTTACAGATGGTCCTGAGCGGCCAGGCAGGGGCTGGGAATTGAACCTGTGTCCTCTGGAAGAGCAGGAAGCACTCTTAACTGCTGAGCTGCCTCTCCAGCCCTTGTATTTTGATTTTTTGAGATAGGAGTTCACTGTGTAGCCTTGGCTGTCCTGGAACTAGCTCTGTAGACCAGGCTGGCCTCAAACTCACAGAGATGGCCTGCTTTTGCCTCCTGATTAAAGGTGTATGACACCACCGCCCAGCTCTTGCTTTTTTTTAAAATCACAACAAGGGGGAAAATAACTAAAACAACTCCCTGGGGGAAATGAGACAGGGTCTTTCTCAATAGATGAGGCTGAGCATAAACCCATGATCCTCCTGTCTCAGCCTCCTGAATATTGGGGTTATAGGTATGTGCCACCTCGCTCAGTTATTCTCATTTGAAAAATTATTTCTTTAGCTGGGTGTGGTGATTCTTTTAATCCCAACACTTGGGAGGCAGAGGCGGGTGGGACTCTGAGAGTTTGAGTCCAGCCAAGACTACATAGTCAGACCCTGTCTGAAAAGCAACAGGGGTTAGTGGTTAAGAGAGCAGCTTTAACCTCCCTCTTCTTGAACTGCTCTTCTTGATTCCCAGGGGCTGGGAGTCAAATTTCCTGCCTGTAAATCCAGCTTTAGGGGACTCCTGCCCTGGCCTCTGTGGCCATCTGTCTGTCTGTGCCAGACAGACGCTCCTAAGGGCTTGCTTTTTGTTTTTGTTTGTTTTTACCTTCCATGTGAGTTTGCCTGTGTGTGCACTATGTGTGTCCCTGGTACCATGGAGGCTGGAGGCTAGAAGAGGTTGGTAGATCTGGAGTTACAAATGGTTCTGAGTGACCATCTCAAGTACTCAGAACCAAATCCAGGTTTTCCCAACCTAAGGCCTGGCTTTTGCTGCTTCATTTGAGCCGTACAAGGTCTGAGGATTAAGCCCTGCCATGTTTCAAGTTAGGAACATCTGTTGCCACATCCCTAGAAGAACACATCTCCTGCTCAGCTGTTGTCCACCTCAGCCTTCCCCTTCCCCCCAGGTTTATTTAATGTCTATAAATGCTCTGTTTCCATGCACACCAGAAATGAGAAACAGAGTCCATTATAGATGGTTGTGAGCTACCATGTGGTTGCTGGGAATTGAACTCAGGACCTCTGGAAGAAAAGCCAGTGCTCTTAACAGCTGAGCCATCTCTTCTGCCCCCTCAGCCTTCCTTTCTTGAAGACAGGGTCACCCAGCTTAACCTTTGGTCTCTTAGTCCTTGTGACTGTGCTAGTTATTACCTAGGATTGTTAGTTACTACTGCTGAGATGGGGCTCACGGATCCCAAGCTGGCCTCCCAGTTCCCTTGCCTTCAAGTGCTGGGATTCTAGGCCTTCGCCGGTGTGCTTAGTTTTATGAGTTGCTAGGAGACCACGGCGTCAAGCATGCTAGGTAACCACTCTACCAACGGAACTACATTCTCAGCCCCTTGGCTAGGGGTGGCTGTGGGTATTTAAGTGTGTGCACATGTGGTATTGTGCGCATTTGGTGGTCAGAGAACAGCCTAAAAGGAGTTCTTCTGCCATGTGTATTCTGGGGATAGAACATTGGTAGGCACCACTGAGCAGGCCCAGCTGCACTTTTTGGGGGGGTTGGGAGAGGACAGTCTCATTTAACTCAGGATGCCTGAAATTTGCCATCTAGCTAAGGTTGGCCTTGAACATAATGTTGCCTGCCTTAGCTTCCTTATGGTGGGATTGTAGACATCTGCCACAGTTTTTTTTTTGTTGTTTGTCTGTTTGTTTGAGACAAAGTCTTGTAGTATAGCACCTGTTTTTCCTCCCAGCCCCAAGCTCCCAGGATAATGACTCATGAGACTCAATATATATTTACAAATGCCTAGGCCAGGTTATAGCCAGGTTCTTCTCTGACTGGCTTTTAAGTTAAAATAACCCGTTTATACTAATCTACATTCTGCCACGTGGCTGGTTACCTCTGCTCAGGTACCATTCATCTGTCCTTGCATCTTCCTGGGAGCGTCCCTCCTGCACCTGGCAGCATCAGCATCCTTCTCCCCGGTGTCTTCTCTTCTGCCCTCTACTGTAGGCCATAGGCTTTTATTGACAAGCAGTGTATCCATGCAGAACACACTGTATTATCTCTACAAGGCTTAACTATCCTTTGTCAACCTAGAACTCTTATGTATTCAAATTCAAGATTAGGCTGTCCTTGAACTCACAGAGATGCCACCTGCCTTCCAAATGCTGGGATTAAAGGGCTCTGTTGTGCTGCACTCTTGATATTTCAGACTATTGGAGTCATGCCTCTCCTGTGTACCTGAAATGAAGGGCACAATGCCCAGCCCCCCCTCCCCCTCCACACGGGGTCTCTGTGTAACCTTGGCTGTCCTGGTCCTGTAGATTGGGGTGGCCTTGACACAGAGATCTGCCTGCCTCTGCCTCAAGAAAGGACACAAGACCTGATTTTTTAAAAAGAATTCATTTTTATTTTATGTGCATTAATATGAAGGTGTCAGATCCCTTGGAACTGGTGTTACAGATAGTTGTGAGCTGTCATGTAGGTGCTGGGAATTGAACCTGGCTCCTTTGGAAGAGTAGACAGTGCTCTTAACCACTGAGCCATCTGATAGATTAATTAATAAGCTTTATTTTCTCTGGGGCTGGGCAGATATTAACCCCCTAAACTACCTCATTATCTCCCAGTTCCACATCCCATGCCTTTGCTCTAATCATTCTTATCTGGGCTTCTTCCCATCCAAAATAATATAAATACTAGCACATGCCTCTCATTTGGGCTTTTTCTCTCCAGCCGCACCGGTCCTCCCGGCCATGTGGTTATCAGCCTGCCTTCTGTCTCTCCTCCCATGATCCTCTTGCCCTCCAAGCCGGAGAACCTTAGCTCCACCTACCTCACTTCTGCCCTGCCCTGGTGTAGGCGTTTATTCAGCCAATCAGGGATATTTTGGAGGCAATGTTACACTGTATTGGATATGAGATAGTCTTCTCATAAAAGACAGCAAGCAGACCTGGGGAGAAAAATAATCAAATGCAGAGCACCAGACCGCAATGCCGTAACAGGTGTGTGTGCCACAGCACGTGTGTGGAAGTGAGATGTTTATGTATACTGTGGGTTCTGGGCAGTCAAACTCAGGCTGTCAGACTTGCACAAGGGTCCTTCCCACTAAGCCATCACTCTGGACCTTTTGGTGGCCTTCCTGTCTGGTGATGAAGGCTTGGTTCAGGCCTTTCAAATTCCAGATGCAGAGGAAGCATGTCTGGGAGCCCAACACCACTGTGAAGGTTACTGGACACAACACACAAGAAGTGACATTTTTCTTTCAGGTTCAGGTGTTAGGTTCAGAGGTAAAATGCTAACCTTTGGGCTGGAGAGATGGCTCAGAGGTTAAGAACACTGGCTGTTCTTGCAAAGGTCTTGAGTTCGGTTCCCAGCAACCACATGGTGGCTCACAACCATCTGTAATGAGAAGTCCAAAAAAAAAAAAAAAAAGCTCAAGGTCAAATTCTCTCCTAAACTAGGAAGTTGTCTGCAATGAGCCAAGGGCCTCATCTTCCTCCTCTTTCTTTCAGCTTGTGAACACTTTCTTCAGCTTCCTTCGGCGCAAAACAGACTTTTTCGTTGGAGGAGAAGAAGGGATGGCAGAGAAGGTGAGTGCCGGGGACCCCTTTTCGTTGAGCTGGTCTGGGAAGCTCACCTGGCCTTCCCACCTTGGAGCCGAATGGGGCTGGGGAGGGACTTGTCCCTGAGGCCCACTTCTGGCGCAGTTCTTGAGGAACCATAGTTCTGTAGTGTTAGCCACCCTCCTCTATGGCTGAGTAGACTGGCTCAGGGCTGCTTTCACTCTGCAAAGTCGTGCGCAGAGTCGGAGGAGGAGCGGCATGGAAAGCAGTCTGCTGGAGCTTGCCTTCTGTCCTGACCCACCCTGCACCCCACAAGGTTTCTGCCAGCTGTCTGGCTGGGAGGAGTGGACAGATGTTACCAGTTAAAGCTTAAAACCAGGCGTGGTGGTGCATGCCTGTAATCTAGCATTGAGTTCGAGGCCACCCTGAGCTACGGTATGAGATCCCCTCTCAAAAAGAGAAAGCAGAAATTAAAAAACTGCAGGTGCAGTGGCTCAGGCATGTATTCTCAGCACTCAGGAGCACAGGGATTAGAGGTGCAGTGTCATCCTCGGCTAGGTAGTCACCCTGGGCCTCCTCACTGGATCCTGCGCCAGACAACGCTGCTGTCCCTTTCTTCATGAGCTCCTACCTCAGACTCATTAAAATGGTTCCCATCAAAAACAACAGGAAAAGCTGTGTGTGCAGGACTGTGCCTCAAACCTGCATGTTTGAGACCACCCCAGTACACTTAAAGGGGGGTGGGGCTGGAGAGATGGCCCAGAGGTTAAGAGCGTTGGCTGGTCTTCCAGAGGTCATGAGTTCCACATGGTGGTTCACAACCATCTATGAAATCTGGTGCCCACTTCTGGCGTGCAGGTGTACATGCAAACACATTGTATACATAGTAAATAAATAAACCTTTAAAAGAGAGAGAGAAAGACAGTAACCACAGGAACTGAGATGCGGGCACAGTGGGAGGGAACGTCAGGTGGCCTGTGTGGAAAACAGCCTGGGGGCTCCTCAAGTGTAAACTAGAACCACCATGGCCAGCAGTTCTGTTTCTGGGCAAGACTGGGAAGACTTGCCGCACACACCTGTGTCCTGCTATGTTACTCAGAATGGACAAAAGGTGGAAGGGCCTAGAGAGGACCCTCAGTGTAGGAGGTAGGGCCTCAGAGGACTCTCCTGACACCCGCCTCAGGACGCTCAGAACTGCCTGTAACCAGCTTTATAGGTTCCCAAGCCCTCTTCTAGCCTTCTTGGCCCCTTACACCCAGGTGTGCACACTAGCACAAAGATGCACACATAACTTTTTGTTTGTTTGTTTTTGTATCGTTTTCTGTTTTGATTTTTTTCTTCTCTCTTTGTCTCCATCTCTGTCTCTCTTTCTGAGACAGGGCTTCTCTGTGTAGGTTTGGCTGAAATTCACTCAGATCCACCTGCCTCTGCCTCCCCAGTGCTGGGATTAAAGGTATTTGTTGGTTTCCTTGATTTGTTTGGTTTTTCAGAGAATCTGTCTATGTAGTCTTGGCCATCCCGGAACTCACCACATAGACCACGCTGGCCTCCAACTCACAGACTACCTCCTGAGTGTCTCCTGAAATCTTAAAATAAATTCCTTAGACAAACACTGCTTAAGTCCAGTACAGACCCCAGCTCAGGGCTTGCCGAGAGCTCATTCGCTTGTGGGGAGCGCTGCTTGTACTCTCTACTTGCAGTTTTATTGTAAGGGCACTCGGAGGGGCTTAGGAGGCAGAAGCAGGAGGATCTGAGTTTGAGACCAGCCTGGTTTATGTAGTGAGTTACACACACACACACACACACACACACACACACACACACACACACACA
>NW_026591598.1:11678033-11690744 GCF_907164565.1 Psammomys obesus | reverse complement strand
ACACACACACACACACACACACACACACACACACACACACACACACAGAAGAATACTGGTACAGAAGCAGAGGGTATGAGAATGTGGTATTTCCATCCTCTCTGGACTTGTGCCTTCTTCTCAGGATCTTCATGTTCAGCTCCTGGGAGTGGTCCAGACTCCATCGTTTAGGGGATTTAATGGAGGTTTCATTGTAAGCATGATTACTGAATCATTGGCTGTTGCTCACCTCTTTCTGCAGGTTCTTCCCCCTGCCTTCCTATACTGGGGAGTGGGTTTGTCAGATCAGTCCCCAGCTGAGTCTCTTAGCAACCAGCCTGTTGTGAGCCCTGATAACAGGGTTTTGACAGCCATGATTTCAGTCCAACATAAGAGGTACCCCAGTCTGGAATTATCAAGGACTCAGGAGCTTTGTGTCAAGAACCCGGGACAAAGACTTGGTTTCTTACTGCAGCTCACGTCCTCCTGGGGCCTGTAGAGGTTTTTTGCCCTGTAGATTCATGGGGTGCTTACAGGCAGGCTTCCAGGCTTTTTGTTTATTTTTCTCCCTGGAACTATGTCTCGTAGTCAGGAAGTGAAAATATTCAGTGGCTTCTCTGCGACTGTCAGTACTGGTCATGCCTGTACTTACTGTTTAGTGATATTCTGTCATCCTTTCCTTTATTTGTAGCCACATTCCCTCACGAGCCATTGATTCTTTTGAGAGGCTATGCAGGAAGAGCCCACACTCTGCTTTCAGGGTAATTACTAGTGTATTTCCAAGGTGACCCATGAGGTGGGTTTTTCCTCCACTTTCAAAACTCATGGGCTTGAGTAAGCGTGTGCCAGGGTTGTTACCAAGCTAATCAAGAGGTAAAGCTGTGTCAAACGCCAGTGTGGCGTTTGATGCTTGCGTGAGACTTCGTATCAGCAGCAGTACCAGGCCTCAGGTAAACACAGTTGTCAGCTTCCACCACAGGACTTTGTCATGCTAAATCTGGCTTCCCTGATCTCCCTCTGCCTAGCTTGGGTGAGATAGGACTTCTTTTTTTGTTTGTATTTGGCTGTCAGTAGAGGATACTCAGTTCTTTGTCATTTTTTTTTTTTTTTTTTTACTTTTGTGTGGTACTGGGGGTAACCCTTCGGGCCTTGCTGATGAGGTATATCCTCACTCTCACCCCTGTGAAAGGAACTTTCATTCCCCAGGCCTACAATGTCTTCAGCCTCTGAGACTTCCTCCTTAATAAACTCACCCTTTCTTGTTCTTACTGAGCTCTGGGCTGGCTCAAACTCCTCTCCCAGCTTACTTACTCAATCTGGCTTTTCTCTCAGCCCCTAAATTGCTTTTCTTGGCCCCAAGCTCTCTCCAGCAAACTGCTCTTGGCTCTTTCTCATTATCTGGCTCGTTCTGTCTTTACCTTGTCTAGTTCTCTGATTCAGCCTCTATAAAACTCCTGGTAAAACTGCCTCCTCTCTCTTTGCATTGCCAATTAAGTAGCTTCCCTTTTCTCTCTCTTCTCCTTAGAGTAGGGCGTATTCTGTCCTGTCAAATCTCTCTCTGATTTGTCACCTTTTCTGCCACTCAATTAGACATCCCTTTCAAACATGGGTGCTTCTTTCTACGGCTAATTTTACCTTCGTTGTTTGGGATTAAAGGCTGTGTCATTGATTTTTTTTTTTTTTTAATAAAAGTTTTTTAAATTCTATAACCATTTGGACAGACATACTTTCCAGTTAGCAGCTGAGTGTTTCTTAAAATTATTTTGCATTTAGCTGTGTATCTAGATTGTTCTCTTTAAACTTTTTCTGTAAAACTGCCTCCATTCCACAAACTGATCTGCCACAAACTTAGCTCTACTACACTGCCTCTCCACTCACACTGAACAGAACTGACAAGAACTCAGAGGTCTGCATGTCTTCTGAGTGCTGGGATTAAAGCTTTTCTTTATCTGAAACTTGCTCTGTACCAGGCTGGCCTTGAACTCAGACTGTTTGCGCTGTCTCCTGGGATTAAAGGCGAGTCTATATTCCAGCCGGATCACACACAGACCTAAAAGGTCTTTGGATGTGATCTCTTGCCAGAACAGCCATGTTGTGAATTAACATTCCTCCATACACACAGAGCCAGGGGTCAGCATTGCTGTGATATGCATAAAGGCGGTCTGACCTTAAGGGCCGAGAAAGAGGAAGTCGGAGTCAGCAAGGGGCAGGCCAGACAGAAGGACCTGGACAGAGACTGGGTGTGATAGGCTGCAGGCTGCCCTGCCAGACTAGTGGGACCATTCTTGTCCCTGTCAGCTCAGTAAAGAAAGTACCTGCGTTCCCCCACCAGAATGCCTCCCTCTTTCCCTCCTGCCAGCTGTGGCTCCTAACAGTGTGTCCGTGACTGAGGCCTGACTCCGAGCTTCCGTGGAGGCCATCTCTAGCATGTTCTTCAGCAGGAGGGCATTGGGAAGAAGGTTCAGAGGTGGCTCCGGTTGGCCTAGACTTTGACCGGTAGCTCATCTTTGCCCTCTTTTAACCTCCAGTGGCTAGGAAGTAATAGGAGCAATGTATTGTGACATGATTTATGGAACTGGAAGAGGGGAGGCCCTGTTCCTGCCCCTCCTTGGCTACTGATTGTCAAATGGCTTGAGTTCAAGGTCCCCATGATTAGAAACTGGGGACAAGGCCCTGTGGTGGAGCAGCCTCTGGTGCGTTGCTTCATGGCCTTCTACCTCTTCACAGCGGCACAGCCTCCGAGCACCTCATTTCCCTCACTCCCATCATCTCATTGCTGCCACTTTTGTGTCCTTTACCCTTGCAGTCTAAAACTACCTTGGCATGGCATTCATGGGTCTGGGGCTGGGAGTGACAGATGAGTGAAAGTCTGGGGCGTTCGGCAGAAACTGGGGTGACTTCTGTGACTGCGCCCTCCCTCCAGCTAAGCGGAGAGGTGCTTGGAGGATGTTGATTGTACACTGGTCCCCGTGGCTGTCCTGGGAGACTTTGGGTGTGCACTTTGTATTGAGTGTGGGTGGCCATGGAGTTGCATTTTCTGAGTCTGTTCAGAGCTAGCTGAAGGGAAAACTCAAGAGACATCTGAGCTGGTCCTGGGGCCTGGCCAGTGAGTAAGGCAAAGGCCTCATTGTGGGCGAGCGTAGCATATGCTGAGGCTGTTTAGAGAGACACACGTGAGGCAGGTCCAGACCTGGGACAGGTGCTATGGGTTGGCCTTGGGTGGCCATCTAGCATGTCAGAGGATGCTTGCTCAGTGGACGTGAAAGGACATGAAATCGGGAGCTCTCTGGTTAGGGAAGGAACTAGCTTCTTCCTTTGGGAGTTGTCTAACCTGTTGATTCTGGGAGTAGCCTTGAGTGCTGCCAGCTGGGACTATGTGCCCAAAATGGTTATAGGCAGGAAGAGACCGTTGGGGAACAGAAAGTGTATCCCTGAGTATTAGGGAAGGCTTCCTAGAGTTGCTGAGATTGAGTTTGGCTTATAACAGAAGCTGCTGCCAGCACTGTCCTCACCAGTGTGCAGCTGCCGTACCTGACAGTAGCTGTAAGGCAGAGGTAGGAAGTGCTTTGTTTCTAGGCTGTAAGACACAGTCCCCTGGGGCTGGAGAGATGGCCCAGAGGTTAAGAGCACTGCTTATTCTTCCAGAGGACCTGAGTTCAATTCCCAGCAACCACATGGTGGCTCACAACCATCTGTAGTGAGATCTGGTGCCCCCTTCTGGTGTTCAGGTGTGCATGCAGACTGAACACTATATACATAATTAAATAAATAAATCTTTAAAAGAAAAAGAAAACCACACTTAAAAAAAGACACAGTCCCCTGCTCTGATGTTTTACTGTCCTTCTTAGCTTATCACACAGACTTTTAACCACCACAACCAGCTGGCACAGAAAGCCCGGAGAGAGAAGCGAGCTCGGCAGGAGACTGAGCGCCGGGAGAAGGCAGAGCGGGCGGCCAGGCTGGCCAAGGAGGCCAAGGCAGAGACCCCTGGGCCACAGATCAAGGAGCTAACTGATGAGGAGGCAGAGAGACTGCAGCTGGAGATTGACCAGGTGAGATTGGGCTTCCCTCCCTCTGCCTCAACCCCAGTCCTGACTGCATTAGCCCTGGGGAGTAAGGCATTTTGTTCCAACTGTGTGCCCTTTGCCACAGAAAAAGGACGCAGAGAATCATGAGGTCCAGCTCAAGAATGGCAGCCTTGACTCACCAGGGAAGCAGGTAAGATAGACTAGCAGGGCCCCTGAGCACCAGCTTCGTCCTTTCAACAGAATTCCCTCTTCATCCTCTCCTGAACCCAGCCTTGAGCACCCTTCTATACTTCAAGGTCCCACCCCAAAGACATGGAAAAAACTAGAACAGAGCTAGTGTGGTGGCCCACACCGGTAATCTCAGCACTTGGGAGGCTGAAGCAAAATATTTTCTTAACCCTGGAATAGTGGCCAACACCTTTAATCTCAGCATTCAGGAGGAAGAGGCAGACAGATCTGAGTTTCAGGCCAGCTAAGGCTATGTAGAGAGACTCTGTCTTTAATTTAAAAAAATAATGAGTTTTTGATAACCCTTCTGGCCTTAATCCTGGGACAGGAAAGCCCACAAGTAGGCTGAAAATATGGCTTGGTGGTTAGAAGTACTTGTTGCTTTTGCAAAGGACCCGGATTTGGTTCTCGGAACCCATGTGGTGGCTTGCAGCCATCTCTAACTTGAGTTGTAGGTTATCTGATGCCCTCTTCTGCACTCTTACAGGTACTAGGCATTCACATGCTAACTGTGCATATAAGCAAATACTCATATACTTAAAACAGTTCTTAGAATGCTCAGGAGTCGGAGGTACCATGAAGGGTGGTCTGAGGGGCATGGCTCAGCCACAATCCTGTCACGCAGTAGTTTGAGCCCTTCTAGCAGAGGTCAGGACCTGTTTTCACACAACAGTGGCCCAGGGGGTGGAGGTCTGCCATGCTTAGGTCTGCTTTCTTGTGGCTGTTCTGTCCAGCGACAGTTCTGGGCCTGGTCTGTCAGGTAAGTCATTGAGCACCCTTGACTGTGAGCAGGATGCTGAGGAGGAGGAAGAGGAGGAAGATGAGAAGGACAAAGGAAAGCTGAAGCCCAACCTAGGCAATGGGGCTGACCTGCCCAACTACCGCTGGACCCAGACCCTTTCGGAACTGGATCTGGCAGTGCCCTTCCGAGTCAGCTTCCGGCTGAAGGGGAAGGACGTGGTGGTGGACATCCAGCGGCGGCACCTCCAGGTGGGCCTCAAAGGGCAGCCCCCGGTGATCGACGGGCAGCTCTACAATGAGGTGAAGGTGGAGGAGAGCTCCTGGCTCATCGAGGACGGCAAGGTGGTGACGGTGCATCTGGAGAAGGTATGCCGGGCCCTCCTAGCCTGCTGCCTGCTGCCTGGGTTGTCGGCCCGGGGACTTACTCCTCACTCTTCCCCTGCTTTGTAGTCAGGAAACTGCTTTGCTTGGGGCAGTTGGGTGAGCAAGTTGGGCTTGAACAGTCTTGAATGCAAGCCTCTCCCTTCCCATTATGCTTGCACATGGGTTCAGTTTTACACAAACTTGCACACCTACTGTGTGCCAGGCACTGTTCTAAGGACTAGAGAAAGAACAGTGAACAAAATGTAGGAAAATCTGCCCTCATAAAGCCCACGTTGTCTCCTGTGCTGCCTTTCTAGAGGCAGGGAATTTACTGAGGTAAATACAGGCGGTGTTTGGAAAGGGTAAGAGTCCAAGGGCAGCTTCCCCGGCAGAGAGAGCCCTGCTTACCTGGCTGCAGCCCCTGTGCCCTTGTATTTGACTTTCCTCCTATCCAGAACCTCTTTTTTTGTTCTTTGCTTTTTTTTTTCTCCTTCCTTCATGTCTTCTGCTAATGTCTTAAGGCCTAGTCCAGCTGTTGAGCACCCTGCATGTTTTCTTGGCCCAGTTCATTGATGTAACTGTTGGCCTCTGTGTATCTTCCCCAGCTGCTGGGTGGGCAGAGCTCTGGTCCTCCTGTACCCCTGGTCCCAGCACAGGCCTACATGGGCTTTGGATACAATTTGTGGATGGGAGAGAGTTTAGTTTAAAAGGGTTGAGCTATAATTCTTGGGTCATAGAGTGAGTTCTACTGCCCCATGGATCTCTTCCTCCTCCTCCTCCTCCTTTCAGATCAATAAGATGGAATGGTGGAACCGCTTGGTTACCAGTGACCCCGAAATCAATACCAAGAAGATTAACCCTGAGAACTCCAAGGTGGGTCCTGGCTGGCTAGGGAAGCTTTTGTGTGGAGGTGGAGAGGAGCTGCAGTGTCTCACTCCTTCTTCTCCCTGCCCGGCCCTAGCTGTCAGACCTGGACAGTGAGACTCGCAGCATGGTGGAAAAAATGATGTATGACCAGAGGCAGAAATCCATGGGCTTGCCCACCTCTGATGAGCAGAAGAAACAAGAGATACTGAAGAAGTAAGCAGCTTGGGGTTGGGGCGGGTTGCTGGGGTACTTAGGCCTGGTGGGGTGCCACTGGGTGGGACTCTGTCCAGACTGTCCTGCCCCCTCCAGCACAGACCAGCTGAGTTCATGGTTCTGTGGCCTTGGCTTGCCTACCTGACCACTTGGTAGGGTCACTTCAGGACAAGCGATAGGTAACAGGCGGCCATCGCCACCTACTGGAAACCGGTGCCGCTGCTGCCTCTTCCCCTTCCAGCCCGGAGCTGGCTGAGGCCCCACCTGGCCTGGCTCCAGGTTATTCATGGTTCTGAACTGGTCAAGCTCAATGTCAGGAAATAGGCTGGGGGTGGGGGACACAGGGAGGAGCATGAATAGGATGACCGCTCACTTCACTTTTCTACTTTTGCTTTCTAGGTTCATGGATCAGCACCCAGAGATGGATTTCTCCAAGGCCAAATTCAACTAGCTTGTTTGCCTTCCTGAACTCTTGTGATTGAGCCCCTAGCCACTCAACCTCCTTTCCCTTTCCCTGGGACCTGGGAACCTTGGGGCTGGGGCAGGCAGAGGACTTCCAGGCATGAGAGCTCCAGGGCTTCACTGGGGAAGGGCTGGTGTTGGGGATCTTGTCCTCCCTCCCCATTTGGCCTGTTACACATTAAAACTATTTACCCTGCTCCACCTGTGTTCTCCCTCTACACCCTCCCTGGCTGGGGCTGGGAACTGGGGTTTTGGCATTGTCTGCTAGGGCAGGTTTTTGACTCTCTGGATCTCAGCTTCTCCCTTTAGGGGACTATGACAAGGCTTTTAGGGTGTGTGCACATGTGCTGTAGCACATATATGAAGTTCAGAGGACAGCTTTCTGGGTCAGCTCTCTTCATGCTTGTGTAGGTTCCAGGGATGGACCTCAGGTTGGCAGGCTTGTGCAGGTGCCTTCCCTCTGAGCCCCTCACCTGCCATGTGTGGTTCTGAGCAAAGGTGTCTTTCTGGCCACTGATTCCCATTAGATGTTATCCGGAGCCCAGTCCCAGCATTCCAACTGGACTGTCTGCCAGAAAGCCTGGGTGACATTGCCTAGGTGTGGGAGATGGGAGGACCCTGCTCCTCCTCACGGCCAGTACCTATGCAGTAAAGGGCCCAGAGGCACTTCTGCTCAGATCTGGCCCTTGGGGAATCTGTATTCACAAAGGGTGGGGGCCACTGACTGCAGGGTTGTGCGATTAAAAAGGTCTCCATAGACCTTTTTTTGTGAAGGCAAACTACTTCCCACAGAGCTGTTGGAAGATTGGTTTCTAGGCCAGGGCTGAGTTTAGGGACTGTTAAGTCTTACTCTGGTTTCCCCTCTCCTGTAATCTTTTCCTTTAAAAAAAAATACATTTATTGAAAGCGAATGACTGTTTTGTCTATATATGTGTGTACAGGCACCATATATGTGCCTGGTGCTCACAGTGGTCAGAAGAGGATGTTGGATTGTCTGGAACTGTAGTTAGGGGTGGTTGTGAGCCATCGTGGGGTGCTGAGAACTGAGACTGTCCTCTGTAAGCCAGGCCCTGCCCCCCGCCTTTTGAGGCAGAGTCTTGGCATATACTCCTGGTTAGCTTTGAACTCAAGATGTAGACCAGGCTGGCCTTGAATGCAGCAATCTACTTGTTGGCATTCGTAAGTGGGATTATAGGTGAGCAGCATCGCTCCCCTTTTCTGCTTACAGTGGTAAGAAGTAAATAAGCCAGGACCCCACACACATGCTAGGTGGCATTCACCTGGTAATGCAGCAGATCCAAGGTGAGGCCAGTTTGATTGCTATAATTCTACTTGGGTCCTGTGGTCACAGCCCCAGGAGACTGCTGTATCCACTCAAGCTAGATAACGGTAGTTACCACTTTCCAAAGACTGCCCAGACACAGTAAACTGGGCTGTAAAGGCACAGCCCCTTTGCTAGCCTGTGGTCACTGGGCTAGCTGTCCTGCCCAGGCTTGCTGACCGGCTAAAGAACTACCCAGGCTGACTTCAAACTTAATAACCGAGCAGGCCCTGTACATCACCCTCTCAAGTTGTGCAATTGTATGTTTGTACCAGACCCAGCACCTGTAAAGAAAAGCTAAGGGCCCTGGACAGAGCTAGCCCCCATGCTCAAACAAGGGGAACCTGCCTTGCCTCAGGGAGCCCAGCTCTCAGGTTTGGTACCAGTTGCTAGCTGAAGGGAAGCCTTTAAGCACCAGGCTCCCTCAAGTTGCCAGCAAGAGTTGGCTAAGGTGAAAATAGAGAGCTGTCTTAGCACCAGGGAGAGGTGAGAGGGGTCACTGACTAGTGATGAGGGACTTAGGCATTCTAAGGGGTGGCCGGAAGCAGTGGGGGCACAGGGCAGTCCAGGCAAACCCTGTACCAGTTCCTTACATTCCGAAGCCAAAGCTAGTCTGGATTCCACCTTGCCCACAATCCTGACCCAGACCAGATGTCTGTGTCCTCTGCAAAGCAGCTGTCAGGACAAGCAGCACAGGGTGGACTATGTAACTCCGATGACCAGGCAGGTGTATGTACTTGTAACTATGGTCATGTTAAGAACATAGAATAGCCAAGAACCAATACAAACTGCTCAGCAATATAACAAGTGGGCACTGCCCACGGAATCAATAGAGGCCACGCTCTCCCCAACCCAACCTACTTAGTTTCCGTAATTGCTTAGGGTGACATGGGAATGGAACTGGGAAGCTACTTCCCAAGGCTTTGTTTTCAGGCCACAGGAACAGACAGGCCTGGGCACCGGTCAGTGCAGCTGGAGAGGCAGAGGACATGGGCACCGTGGCCCTGTGGAATGTACATGGTCTAAGATCATTCAATGAAAGCAGAAGCCAGAGAGGTCACGGCGTCTGGGCTCAGGATCTGGCCTCCACACAGAGGTCCTGGCTCCTCTCCTCCTCTGGCTGTGCTTCTTCCAAGAGGGGCCGGGACGGCTGGGCCAGTGGGGCTAGCAGTACACCTGCAGCAGGGGTGCCCCTGAAGAGTCTGTGTCCGTGCCCTGGAAGGAGGAGTCTTGGCTGGCTGGGTACCCTGGTTGGAGGAGGAAGCAGAGGCTCAGAGAGGGGAAGGAGCTCAGCCAGGGAGAAGCCTGCTGAGATGAAACAGAGCAGGGCTTGAGCCTGGGCCGCAATAACAGCCTGGGCAACCCATTCTTGATGTTTAAACCCCAGCTGTTGTCTGTCAGAGGGTTGTGAGGCCCAGAGGACAGCAGTAGAAATCATAGAGGGAGCTTCTGTAGCTGCAGGCTGGAAGGCCTTCTGTCCACCTTACTCCCCAGATCATGTCTAGCTCTATCCTGGGAACCTTTTTGCTTCAAGCCAGCTTCCAAGGTTGCAACGGGTATGTGGTTGCTCAGGCCTTTTTCCGTTTCTGATCCCATCCTCACCCACCCCAAAGGAAGCTGGAAGGTCATCTGAAGGACACCTAGTGTAGTTTCCCACCCTCTGGTCAGGTCAGGACCACACCTGGGGCTCCATATGGCCTCAGCTTCCTGGCCATGGCGTCTGCGGTTGTCTCCTGGGAGATCTGCACTGTCAGTTCTAGGGAGTATGAATAAGCAGTGGTTATTATCACATTCTTCATAAAGCTCAGTCTCTGTCCCTATTGCAGCGCAGTGAGGAAGGGTGCTTACAGTAGAAAAGGCTAGAGAATTATGATTAAAACAAGGATGTGCGTGTGCGTGTGCGTGTGCGTGCGTGTAGTAGGCAGGTGTTTGGCTGGGCCAAGTCAGTGATGCAAATTCTTGTTTTTTGTTTGTTTTGTTTTTTGAGACAAGGCTGGCTTGGAACTCTTGCCAGACTTTTTTTCAGTCTCTGAAATTCTGGGATACAAGTGCGAACCAAGCCTTCCTTGTTTCTGCAGAGGTCCAAATTCTTGGGCTTTGGGCATTCAGGTCAGGCCTGAGAGCTATTCTGCCAATTGGTAATAGGGGAGAGACGCCTGACAGATGTACAAGAAAATTGCTGGGGACAGTGCAATGGCCAAGGCTCTTTGCATGCTCCTTACAGTTGTTGGCTTCACTGTGCCCAAGAGTTTAGAGAAGTGCTGCTGGCTAAGGGGAAACCCCACAAACCCAGCCCAACCCTCCTGTGGCTAGAGCTTTCCTCCCGGGCCAACCTACCGTCCTGGCTGAGGCCAGAGCCCACCATGGTCTCATGGCCACTGTCGGGGGCAGCAGCAGGGGCGGTAGAGCGGGCTGAGCGCCCCTCGGAGGTCTGTGGGCGGGAGCGGCTTTTGCGGGTACTGATGCGGATGATGCCGCGCACCAGGCGGCCTTCGGCGTCTTGTTCATCCAGGTGATAGTCCTGTGTGATGCTGCTGATCAGATCTGAGATCTTGCTGGTCTTCTCCAGGAACACGGTGTCCGACGTGCACTTGGCCAGCTCGTCAATCTGGTGTACGCTGAACAGCTCTGTCAGCTTCTTGAAAATAAGCACGTCAATCTCCCGGCTCGACATGGAGCCACTGCCCATCTCGGGCAGGTCCAGGTCCGATTCATGGAAGGAGTAGTACTCCTCAGAGCCGCGGGGGCTGCTGGTGAGGGTGCTAGGCAGGCTGTGCCGTGTGGGAGGAGGCTCTGCCAGGGGCTCCTTGCAGCAGGAGTCCGCGTCAGGGACTGGGGAGGTGGCATGGCGGTAGGGGTAGACCGGGATGCCCTTGAGCTTAACGTCAGGATAGCTGAAGCTACTGCCCATGCTGGACTTGAGCCGCTGGCCATCCCGGCGGCTGGGGGGCGCACGGTCCGGGCTGGGCGGCACACCATTGTGCTCCTTGGCCCAGGCAGCTTCGGGAGACCCTGCGGTGGCGTCCCCAGCAGATAAGCAGGGGCTGCAGCCCCGCACACAAGCCCCACAGCGCTGTAGGCAATCCCTGCAGCGTCGGAAGCAGAAGGCAGCCCTGCACCAGTCCCACCCCCAGGGGCGCCAGAGGAGACAGCAGGTTGGGGGCTCGGTGGCTGGTTCCACAGAAACTGAAATGAAGGTGATACTCTCAGGCCCATGATGGCCAGGGTCCTTGGGGTCTGGCCTGCGGGTGCGGCGGCCTGGTGGGGGCTGGGAGCGCTCATCATTCGTTTCCAGGCATAGCTCTGCTGGCCGCTCCCAAGGCCCCAAGCGTGGAGGCCCAGATGATGGGCGGGGCTGTCCCGGCCTGGGCATGGCTCAGAGCATGGCTTGCTGTAGCCAAGCACCTGCAGGGGAGAAGCCAGGAGGAGGTCAGACAAGCTCAGCAGAGGTCAGCGACAAGCTCCTGGGCTGATCTGAAGAGCTTTAGATTTCTGGGAAGCCTGTGATGAGGTCTGACGGAGCATCCTGTAAGCATCCTGTAAACCCTTGCAAACGCTGAGATCTTCTTGCCTCAAAGAGAAAGTTCTCTTTGTGGTCTAACTTAGGCTTTAAAATCTCCTGGACTTCTCAATGAATGGCTATTATTGAAAACAAAACAGAAAATTACAAGTGTCAGTGGGGATGCAGAGAAACTGGACCATTTGTGCTTTGCCAGTGAGGATATGAAATGAGGTGGGAAACGGAACAGTTCTTCAAAACTGAAACAGGGTTGGGAATGCAGCATGGACGGCCTACACAGCATAAATGAGGCCCTAAGTTCATCCCCAGCACCCCAAACAAAAACTAAAAACCAGCTGGACGGATGGCTCAGCAGTTAGGAATGTGTACCCTGCTGGCCAGGCAGGGCCCCTGTACCTGGCGCTCCAAGGATTAGACACCCTCTATCTTTACTCACTCAAAGGCAGCGCCTCTCCCTACTCCACAAGTATACACAAATAATTTTTAACAATTATACATTTGTTTTATGTTTTATGTATATGAACATTTTGCCTGCCTATACATATGTGTATCACGTGTGTGCCTGGTGCCCAAGAAGGTCAGAAGAGGATTAAAGGAGCTCCTGGAACTAGAGCTACAGGCAGTTATGAGCTAGCTAGCTGTGGATGCTGGGTATAGACTCTGGGTCCTCTGGAAGAACAACCAGTGATCTTAACAGCTGAGCCATCTTTCCAGCCCTTATTATTTTTAAAAATTATGTGTCTATGGGGCTGGAGAGATGGCTCACAGTTAAGAGCACTGGCTACTCCTCCAGAGGACCTGGCAATCCCTAACACCCCTGCAGTAGCACCTTCTTTAACTCCAGTCCCAGGGGATCCAATGCCCTCTTCTGGCTTCTGTGGTCACTGCACATGAGGTACATATATGTATATGTATGTATGTATGTGTGTGTGTATGTGTGTGTATATATATATATATATATATATATATATATATATATATATATATAT
>NW_026591598.1:11664151-11678023 GCF_907164565.1 Psammomys obesus | reverse complement strand
ATATATATATATATATATATATATATATATATATATATATATATATAAAATCTCTTCTGGGAATAGGTATATACAGAGGTAGGAGAATCTCTGAGAGCTCAAGGCCAGCTTGGTCTACACAGTGAGTTCCAGAATAGCCAGAGATAGAGAGAACCACTCTCAAAACAAATAAAATCTCAAATATACCTATATCTATATAAAATAAAATAGTTTTAACCCCCTCAACCCCTCAACTTTACCAGCAAACTCACTCCTTGGTAAATACCCAAAAGAACTGAAAATTGAAATTTGAAACAGACATTTGTTTGTCAGTGTTCATGGTAGCATTATTTACAATAACCATGAAGTTAGACCAACCCAAAAGTTCATCAGTGGGGGGCTAGAGAGATGGCTCAGCAGTTAAGGGCACTCTCTGCCCTCCCTCAGGACCTGGGTTTGATTACCACCACCCACACGGCCACTAAGGACCACATGTAACTGCAGCCCAAGGGGATCTGATGCCCTCTCTTGGCTACCACAAGGGCCACATGCACATGGCGTGCAGACACACATACAGGCAAAACACTCATGAACATAAAATAAAATAAAGGTTAAACCCAAGAGAACTCTTAAAATTGTGATAAGCATGCTAAAGTGAAGGTCTCCACGATTGGTGGCTTCTGGCAGGGATGCTGAAGGGAAAGGATTCAGATTGTTTAGGGGCTGGCCAATGGGCATTCACCCATGCACCAGTAAGTATATAGGCAATACAAATTGGACTTGTGGTTTTTTTGTTGGTGGTGGTTTGGTTTGGTTTTTTGAGGCAGGTTTCTCTGTGCAGTCATGGCTGTCCCAGACTTGCTTTGTAGACCAGGCTGGCCTCACACAGGCTGACCTGCTCTGACTGCTGGGATTAAAGGTGTGTACCACCGTGCCTTTTTGTTGTTTTCCTCTTTGTAGGGGAGGGGAGGGTGACAAGGGTAGAGATGTGGATGTAGGAGGACTGGGAAATGAGTGTGGTGAGGTGCAGTTTGTGAACTCCCAAATAATCAATAAAAATATTATGTTGAAATAAGAAAAAGAGGAAAGGTTAAACATTTAAAAGTACATCAATGGATGAATGGATTCATAAAAAATGGAATATTATATAACGGGGTATCATTTAGCCCTTAAAAGGAATGAAATTCTAATTCTTGTACTTAGGAGGCAGAGGCAGGAGGATCTCTGAGTTTGAGGGGAACCTGGTCTACAGAGTGAGTTCCAGGACAGCCAGGGCTATACAGAGAAACCTTGTCTTGAAAGACCAAAAAAAAAAAAGAAAAAGAAATTCCTTTGTGCTTCAACATGGAGGAACTTAGCTGGGTGCACACCTTTAATCTCAGCACTTAGGAGGCAGAAGCAGGCAGATCTCTGTGAGTTCCAGGGTTACACGGAGGAACCTTTTCTCAAATAAAACAAAAACAAAACAACAAAAAACTAATCCCAACATGGGCGAACACTGAAGACATTCTAAATGAAATAAGCTACACAGAAAGAACAAGTACTCTATTGTTTGGTTTACATGAAGTTGTCACATCTGAATTTAACAGATGTGGAAGCTGTGTGCTGGATGCCAGGGGCTGAGGCACAGGAGAGTGGGAGAGGTGTCCTAGCTCTGGAAAGAACATACATGTATTTAATGCCACAAGACGATGTGCTAAAGAATGACATGAAGAAGATTAACAATGGTGATTTAATGTATATTTTACCACAAACAAGGAAAGCACTCCTGGGACCTTACCTCTGAGAACTGGTCCCACCTTCTGCATCACTAAGCCTACCGCTTCTACTCAGCAGATGTCTTTCTGTCTGACTGGCCAAGATCATCATTGCAATCCTTCCTTCCTTCAGACCCTTCATCCCAGACATGGGACAGGTCTCTCATCTTATTCAGATTTGCCTTCATAGAAACATTTACCATCAAGCAGACATCTCTTTTTCTTTCTGGAGAGGGAAGGGTTGGTTCTGTTAGGACAAGAGGGTCTTGCGTAGCCAGTTTGGCCTCCCAGACAAAACTGCTTTTTAAACTCCTGGCTCTTCCTTCTCAAGTACTGGCATTAAAGGGGTGTGTACTACCTTGCCTAGCAAAACTCCGAAGTTTGGTTCCTCGCCACAAAAAGAATCCTAACGGGCCAGGAAGATGGCTCAGCGGTGAGAGCACTCCTCAGGAAAGAACCCACGGAGGCTGGATGCAGAGACGAGCGCCTGTAATCCCGGCACTCCTGCACTGAGGTAGGAGACAGGGACAGAACTGACTGGAGGCTTGCAGGGCGGCCAGCCTCGAGTACACAGCACAGCAGCAGAATCAGGAGACCCTGCTCCAACAGGAGGGAGGTGACAACAGTTCTCAGCGGTGTCCTCTGACTTCCACAAGTGTGTACCTTCAAGTGCGGACACAGACACAAACAAAAAGCAATAAAAAAGAAAACAACTTTGTCTTAAAGTAGTAATACTAATCTTTCCTCTTTTGATTTGTTTGCTAGGAATCTCGGAACTACGACTTTTTTTCACTGATGAACAGCAGCTTGGCCATGTGTCAGGCAAGGCAGAACCAATGATAAATGAACTGTACTAAATGGTTCAGTTTTCTATTAAAGCTCCCAAGACAAAAGACCTGTCTGAAAATCTAGCACTTGGGTGACAGGCAGGATTAGGAGTTTTGGGTCATCTTGTATTACAAAGTGAGTTCCAGGCTAGCCAGCCTATAAGAGATCCTATTAAAAAAAAAAAAACAAAAACAAAAAACCCTACGTAGGCACAGTGACTTACTATTACTATTTTAATGCCAGAATGGGGGGAAGCCAAATCTCTGTGTTTGAGGACAACTTGGTCTATGTAAAGGGTGATGGTCCAGCCAGTGGCAGTCTGTCTCAAACCAACCAAAAGCCTCCCAGGACGGAGCATGTGGGGCCTGAGTGAATCTGAAGTAACTGAGGGATTGTACAGTGCCGTACCAGCAGGGCCTCAGCCACAGGCGCAGCTTTGCTGGGCAGTAGTTGTCCTTAGCCTGCATTTTGAGCTGCTATAGGTTCTAGGAATGGAACTAGGGTCCTCTGGGGGAGCAGCCAGTGCTCTTAGCCGCTGAGCTGTCCCTTACCCTTTCTTCTTGTACCCTGATCTAATCACTTGGAGTCCTAAGAGCTCATGATGTGAAAGGAATGAGGCTGTGGACACCAGGATCTATCTTCTAGTTCCCACTCTGGCCCTCATGAAATGTGCATCCAGAGCTGGGCAGCGGCGACGCACACCCTGGTCTCGCTCTGGGCGCCAGGTTGGCCTTGAACTCACAGAGATCCTCCTACACCTGCTTCACTGAATGCTGGGATTAAAGGTGTGCACTACTGCACAGGCAGGGGCGGGCAGGTCTCTGAGTTCAAGGACAGCCTGGTCTACAGACTGAATTCTAAAACAGCCAGAACTACACAGAGACACCCTGTCTCAAAACAAACAAACAAAATATTGCATGCCTTGGGCAAAACAGTGCCACTTCCCCAAACACACTCCTGTTCTGGCCTTTTCTATTTGCTGCGGCCAGTGTCAAATTTAAACCCCACAATGCTAGAGAATTCTCCCAGGTGTTGCTTTAAGTAAATGATCAAAGGCAAAGCCACCAACAGTGAGACGAAATGACATTAAATACAGGAAGGACATGTTGTGAAGTATTTCTGCCTCAAACACATCCTGGGATGTGACCCTGAGGAGAGGGCAGACAGTTCCGCTTCAGAGACCTGTCAACTACATCCAGCACAGTCCGCACAGGGCCAGGGATCAAGAGGAACAGCGGGAACCTGGATATTGTGAATAACCAATGGAAGTAGAAAACATATGTTTATAAATATATCTAATTTTATATTTAGTTTAGTTTTTCAAGACAGGATTTCTCTGGGTAGCCCTGGCTGTTCTGGAATGAACTCACTCTGCAGACCAGGCTGGCCTCAAACTCAGAGATCCACCTGCCTCTGCCTCCCGAGTGCTAGAATTTCTGTCTCCCTCTCTCCATATATATATGCCTATATAAAATTTGACACAGGGTCTCACTATGTAGCTGTCCTGGAACTTGCTACGTTGACTGGGCTGGATTTGAACTTATGGAGATCTACTTGAATTTACCTCCTGAGTACTGGAATTAAAAGTATGCCAGCTGAACAATCTATTTAGCCCCATATATATATACATTTACATATATATACAGAATCACATTATATGTGTACACACATACACACATTTCTGTGAGAAACAGAACAGCCTAGTGTCTTTGCTCAGGAAACAGCCACTACAACTCTTGGGGGCAGAAGGACTCCTATTTGCAGCGTAAACACCAGTGGTTTAAACCAGCCAACCACCACATGCCTAGCGAGCTTGTGTAGAGCAGACAGGGAGGAAGGGACAGCCGTTCTGGAGGAGGACACAGCAGTTCTTGCCTCCTGAACTTCAGTCTTCTCTGTAGCCCACCAGCTTTCCTTTCCAAGAACCTGGAGGTCCCCTGGCCCAATGGGAGGCTCTCTTTCTGCTGAGATCTTGAGATTGAGCCTGTAATCACTGCTTTAGGATAAGCCAATATCCCCAGGCATTATGATCCTCAAGGCCTAGAACAGGATCAGTTTTGCAAGTCCCTTCCATGGCACAGACACACTCTGTGTGACTTTACGGTAGGGACAGGACTACTGGGTGGGAAGACAAAGTGTCTAAGCTCCAGGCGGATCAGAGCAGGAACCAGCAATCTCAGTGAACCGTGTGTGCCTGAATGGACCCAATCTTTGGAAGTCTATAATATGAGGGAGGTATTTCCCCTTGAAAAACTTCCCACCCTGCCGCTCTATTAGAGAAAAGAAAAAAGTAAACAAACTGAAATTGTAATAAATGACTTTAAACTTCTTCACTGTGGAATATGGTGGCACACACCGGCCATCCTAATACCACGAAGGCTGAGGCAGGAGGATCAACAATACAGAGCAAGACCTCATCTCAACAGAACAAAATGTTCTTCACGATCCAGAAGGACGTAACTGCTCTGACTGGATGGATGTGAAGTTGGGCATGAATTCATTTAGTCCTTTAACAAATACTGAAGACCTACTGTGCATCTGACACTGTACGGAACAGCGGCAAGACAGCCTAACTTCTCACCTTAGGAGCTTACACTCAAGGAAGGTGACTGTGGACGGCTTACATTCCTTTAAGCAGGTTGCCTGTAATAAATCTATTCATTCTCAAGGCCTTCTTAGTCCTATTCCACTACACTGAAGCACAAAGCCTAAAGAAGTTGTCCAAAGCCATGCCTGTTTCTTCTGACAGGCTCTTATGTATCGAAGGCTGGCTCCAAACTCACAGTGTAGCGGGGCACAAGACTGACCTACTGATTCTCCTGCCTTCACAGCTAGGGACCTAACTTGGGGTCTAACTCCCATGCTTGCTGAGGGCCCTACCCACAGAGCCGTATCCTAGGCAGCTCCCACAAACACACTTCTGCTTGTGCTCAGTCGGCATGGACTCAGGCGCCATCCACTCGCCTCACCCGAGTTCTCCAGAGGACCCCTCCACTACCCCATCCCATCTGTGGACTTTCAAGGGCCTTCCGGGAGAGCCCATCACCCGCTCATTCGCTCTGTGAGTCCCTGGGAGCATCATGGTTACTGATGCTGGGCTGGGTCGTTGTCTCCCACTACCACGGGTTCTGGGGCTCACTACGGTTTACATGCATATCCAACACATTCAGCATGGGCCAGCGCCGCCGTCCTTCCTACCGAGGAAACAGTGAAGGGACCAGAAACCGGCTCTGGCCAGAGAACTTTCACATTATTTAGTCCATACTACCACCGTGTGAATCATTTACCTTCACTCCACAGCCCAGGAATCTGAAGCTCAGGGAAGGGAGGGGATAGAGCAAGACAGTAGGCTGGGAAGAACCAGGATGTGTTGTGTGGTAGGCTAGGCTCTTCAGCCCTGGTCCTTTGCTCTGCGCCACATAGCCAGTCAGAGAAGAGAGAAAATCAAGGCCTCGGATAAACCAGGAGTGGTGGCTCACTTGGGTAATTCCAGCATTTGAAAGGCTGAGGCAGGCAGACTCTGTGAAAAGACCAGCCTGGGCTACCCAAGAAAGACCCTGTCTCAACACCAAACACACTGCCAGCCTTCCTACTGTAGTAGGGATAGTGCCTGGCCTTGGTGTCCCTCAGGAAGCCCAGGCTACACCCTCCTTTCCTACTGCTATCGCTGGTCCTTCTCTCCTGCCAATCTAGTAACACTGGGACCAATTCTCGACTCTATTTTAGCCCGGACATGACTGACTCTTCTCCCAGTTTCCTCATGTTTAAATAGGATCGCCTTAGCCATGTCTGTAATCTCAGCACAAGACAGGGTGTTTAGAAATTCAAAGTCATCTTTAGCTGCATATTGGGTTCTAGTCTAGCCTGGGCCATATGAGACCCTTTCTAAAAAAAAAAAAAACCAAACTAAAAACTAAACTAAACATGTATTTGTTTAATTAAACAGTTTAAAAATAAATACATAAAAATAAACATTATTTTTGAATGAAAAATACAAATTTTAAACCTCATCTCTCAGAAGGGGAGAGATTGTCTTTCTAGCGCTCCACCGAGTTATCGGGTGCTGGGTGTTTAGAGACAGCCTGGGAAGACTCTCACCCACCGGCATTCGAAGGCACCACAAGGATGCTGCCCCAGGCTACGGTGGCCCCGGGACTCTGACTCCTCACTGCCTTGGCCTTTCCGCCAGTCCCCGCAAACAGACACACACACACACACACACGAGCCCTCCTCCCTGCGTCCACAGGACAAGCCGGCTGTACCAGCCTCTGCCCAGGCAAACTTCGGGTCACCAAGCCGCGGCCGGCTCAGTTCGAGCTCAGGGCACGGTGCACCCCGCAGGGCGCAGCCTCAGCCGCCCTCCCCTGCCGGCGCCAAGGCCCGGCGGCCGGGTCCGCACTGCCGTCGGGGCGCGCAGCGCCTCGCTCTCCGCCAGCGCCACTGCCCTCGAGCCCCGACGCCGTGCCACGGACGGGTCCAGCCCCGGCCCCCGGGTGCCCGGCCCCAGCCCCCAGGCCTCCCGGCCCGCCCAGCCCGCGCCCATTCGGGCCGCTTCGGCCAGGCCCGCGCACCCGGAAGTGGGCGTCGGGTCCCGAAGAGCAGGGCCCGCGCCCCGCCGCCGTCCAGGCGCGGCCTCCGGGGTCACCCGCCCGGGGCTGCACCGCTCCGCGCCCCCGCGGGTCCGCGCCGGACTTACCTGCCCCGCCAGGTGAGCCGCCTCCGGTCAGCCCTTCCCCCGCCCCCCTCTGCACTCACCTGGGTCGCAGGTGAGCGTCTCGCGGGAGCTCGCCACGGGTCGCCGCTGGGGACACACTTTCCGGCTCCGCGAAGCGCCGCGGCGCACCTGGCCGAGGCTCCGCCCAGGCCCGGCCTAGCCTGGAGAGGGAGGCCCAGAGAGGGGCAGCCAGGCCACAGTGCTAAGGTCCCCCTCTGCCCTAGAGTCCCGTGTCCTGGAAGTCTCCGAGAGCCCATGGAGCTGCCGGGCCTCAAAGTTCCAACTCAAAGAGCATGGCTCCTGGGAAGCTGTCCCTGATCCCTGAGTCCCTAACTCTGTTATGTGGAACATTCTCTGTGCTCCTTATTATAGTCCGCAGCAGGCTGTTCTTGTCTTCTGTCTCCTCTTTTTAGCCTCTGACCTTGGGGATAAGGTCTGGTCTTTTTTCCCTAGTACAGGGCCTGGCACATACCAGAGGCTCAGCAAATATTCTTCACTGAATAGCTAGGCAATGATCTGTTGTTGATCTGTCTGTCTGTCTGCATATTCATCTCTTGTTTTTATATTAAAAAATTTTTATATGTATGGCCTGCATGTACATCTACGCACCCCTTGCATGCCCGGTACCTGCAGGGGTGGGGAACAGAGGAAGGCGTGGGATCCCACGGAACTTGAGAATCCAACTCCGGTCCTTGGAACTTGGAAGAGCAGCCAGTGCTCTCAGCCGCTCAGCTGTCTCTTCAGGTGCATTTACTTAGGTCTTCCCATCCAGGTTTCAACTAGGTCCTGCCCTGCTCAGCTTCCAAGAGATCAGCTGTATTCAGAGTGGTGTGACCATAGACTGTTTAGATTTGCTGAGACAAGGTTTTATGTATTTCAGGCTGGCCTCCAGCTCACAATTCAGTCAAGGCTGGTCTGGAACACTTGCTCTTGCTCCTTCTCCTGTCACCTCCGGAGTTCGGGGATTACAGGCGTGCACTGCCACACCCAACATGGACTCTGGTTTCTTTCTTTGCTCTGGGACAGAGTTCGGGGCTCCCATTGGCTGGTCAATTCAGCTTCTCATCAGTTTTTGCAAATGTGCAGCTAGAAATGGCAAATGGCACCTCAGGGATAGAGAGCTTGAGCCCTGAAGATCAGCAGAGGGGACCAAAAAGCACCGCAATCACTGTTTTCCTTAGGAAGGCCCCGGTAAGAGGCGAGGTGTTGGGTGGCCAGAAGCTGGGGCTTACCCTAACCCAGCCACCTGCTTTCCTCAACAACAGCTGAATAACCGGACAGCAGTGCTGATAGACGTGAGTGTCGTGGAGAATCGTTAAGATCCGTGCTGAACCCCTTATTTGATAGTATTATTCAACCTTTCATTAATCTGTGTGAGAGAAATCTTTTTTTAAAAAAAAGATTTATTTACTATTTATACAACATTCTGCCTGCACACCAGATCTTACTATAGATGGTTGTGAGCCACCATGTGGTTGCTGGGAACTGAACTCAGGACCTTTGGAAGAACAGCCAGTGCTCTTAACCTCTGAGCCATCTCTCCAGCCCGGGAGAGAAATCTTGTTCATGGTATCAAGTTAGGGATTATCAGACACACACACACACACACACACACACACACACACACACACACACATACACATACACACGTACACGTTATTGCTGATATAGAAACTGATGCAGGAAAGAGACATTGATCAGACAGTTGGCACGAACTGTTTGACCATGGGAGCAAGTCACTTTCTGTCTTTCTGTTTCCTCTCAGGCACCTGTGGTGCTGCACACTTTTAATCCCAGCACTCCAGAGGCAGTGAAAGGCAGTGAGCTCCAGGCCAGGCTGGTCTACAGAGTGAGTTCCAGAACAGGCAGGGCTATGTAGAGAAACCCTGTCTCAAAAATACATAAATAAATAAGTAAACAAGAGAACAAATGAAAAGAAGGTACCTCTGCCAACTGGGGAGGATGAAGAAGACATAAGGAAATAACGGACTCAGGAAGAGATCACTGGGGCTGACACACACAGATAGAGTGCTCCCACCGAAGGCCTGATGACAGCTCATCCACATTTCCTTCTGGGGCAAGGGCACACCGTATAATCATCAGGAGCTCAGAAAATGAGGCCCGTGGTGTCTAGCGGCACTTCTGTGCACTCTAAGACCGGCAAGGCCTGTCCTAGGGCATGTTCACAAGAAGCTCTTGCAGTGCTGTGCCAGGAGGAAATGTGTACCGGAGGCTGGTAGAAACTGTTCAGCCCGGTGGTGATGTCAGCGGTGGTGGCGCACGCCTTTGATTCCAGCCCTCGAGAGGCAGAGGCAGATTTATCTCTGTGAGTTCAAGGCCAGCCTGGTCTACAGAATGAGTTCCAGAATAGCCAGAGCTACACAGAGAAACCTTGTCTTGAAATATAAGCAACTTAAGGGAGAAAAGGTTTATTCTGGCTGACAGTTCCAGGTTATGGCCCACTGGGCTGAAGTTATGGAAGCAGAAGCTTGAGACAGGTGGTCAGATCAAATCGTGCCCACAGGAAGCGGAAAGCAACGGATGCTTGTGCTCGGCTCACTCTCTCCTGTTTGCACAGTTCAGGGAACCCCGGCCCAGGGAATGCGGTGGCCTGTGATGGACAGGCCTTCCCATCTCAGTTCACTTAACCTCAGGATAACCTCTCACAGCCTGCTTCCCAGCTGTTCTGCATCTCATCAAACTGACAATTGAGATTAACTGTCACGAATGTTGTATTAAGTGTTTCTAAGATAAAGTCAAGGCGACTGAGACTCAGCAGATACTTATTTGCCATTATTCATGGCAACATTTTTCACAACAACCAAAGCAATCCAAGTGTTCAACAACAGATGTCTGGGTAAGCAATATATATATGAATATTATTCAGTCATAAAAAGAAATACATTTCTGGTTCGTGTTGCGCCATAGACGAACCTTAGAGACATTTTATGTTAAGTGAGTTAAGGCAAATAATAAAGGACAAACACTGTATGTTTCCCTAACATGAAATATTGCCGTTTGGTATATAGCTCAGTGGTAGAGTGTCCAAAGTGTATCAGACTCTATGTTCAATCCCCGGTACTGCCTAAAATTAAAAAAAGAAAAAAAGTGAAACAGTAAAAACAGCCAGATTCACAGACGCAGAAGGAGGGGATGTTGCTCACTCCTAGAAAGGAGGTCATGGACAGCTATTGCTTCATTAGGTACAGAGGTCTTGTTTGAATGAGGAAAACGTTTTTGAAATAGAGGTTGTGTAATACTATAAATGTAGTTATTGCAGTTAAAGTGATGCTTCAAAGTGATTTAAGGGGTCTGGGGTGATGGCTCAGTGGAGTAGAGCACTTGTTGTGTAAGCCTGAGGGCCTGAGTTCAAATCTCCTCCTCTGGCTTCTATATTCATACACACACACACACACACACACACACACACACACACACCCCAACCGCATACCACAAATACATGCGCACACCAATACATAGACACACCGCTCACACAACACACACACACTCGCACAAGACAAAATGACTAAAATATTTTTAAAATAATGGTAAATTTGTTTAATTTTATTGTGTGTGCATTAGTGTGAAGGTGACAGATCAGATCCCTTGGAACTGGAGTTACAGACAGTTCTGAGCTGACATGTGGGTGCTGGGAATTGAACCCAGATCCTTTCGGAAAAGGAGACAGGGCTCTTAATCACTGAGCCATCTCTCCAGCCCCTAAAAAATAACTTAAGCTAGGTGTGTGGAAGGCTAGGGGAAGGAGAATTCCAGGAGAATTTTAGGGCAGCTCCAGCTACATAGTGAGCTCGAGGCCAGTCTGGACTATACAACGAGACTCTGTCTCAAAAACTATAAAAAATGAGGATAAACAAACAAACAGAAAACTAAAAGAATGTGCACAATTTTTACTTCTCATTAAAGCAAAGAAGACAAATGAGGACACTCCAAAAGCAAAAGAGACTGTCTCATTGTTCTAGAATCCAACAAGACAAAGAAAGGGGGGCTTCTGGGGTGAAGGTTCCGGATGGACACCCTCTTTCTCTGAGTGGCTTTAGTTTAGAAAACATCTTTTTGGGGTGGCGGGGGTGGGAGGAGAATTTCATGTTACCTAGGCTGGCTTCAAACTCCCTGATTGGCTGAGAATGACCTTGACCCTCCTGGCTCATGCTGTGCTGAGTTGGAAGTTGGTAGGACTTCACGCGTGTACACGACACTCTCAGCTGAGCTACATTCACAACAGAAAGCAGTCTTTCTACTTTAATAAAAATATTTTTTTTCTAGTATGAGGGCAGATACACAGGGCCTTGCACCTGCCGGGCAAACGTTCTACACCCCGGCACTTTTCTTTCATCCTCAAACCCAGAGCCTTGTGCATGCTGGGTACATCCTGTACCCCCGGGGCCACTCCTGTCATGCAGCCTAGTCCACTGGCTCTGTCACCAGGGCCTCCTGACCCTTTGCCTCATGGCCTTGCCGTGAGGCCATTGTCCAGCACCACTGTTTCTCTGCTGTGTTTGATCACAGCTTTCCAGCCACCTTCTCTGGTCTCTAGCTCAGGCTCCTGGCTCTGCGGCCTCTGGACCCAAGAAAGATGTATCCAGGGTCCTCTGCATCTTGGGCTTGTGCGACTGGATGGAAAGCGAGCTTGGTGTGTAACGATGCTAACTTGGGTTGGACCTGTTGGGTTTGAGGGTCTTGAGGAAGTCAAGCATATTACAGATGTACACACGGATGTCTGTTTTGCGGCTGGCACACAGCCACTTTGGGGCTCAGGCGCTGCAAGCCTCCCTGTCTCCTTCCCTTGAGGACCTCTGCTGTATTCTCCCATAGGACCGCTAGAAGGCAGCACACGACGGTGGAAATGCCCAGACTTGGCTCACTGGCTCTGAGTGGGGATTCTGAGTGTGCTATCCAGCAGCCCCATACACTTCTCAGAGGATGGGCTCAGCCCCGGCGAAGAGGGCACACTGTTTTCAGTGTGAATGCTGAAGCCAAAGGCTCTAGACTATGCCTGGCTCTTATTATTAACTGAATCAGTGAATTGGGTTAAACCACCAAATTTCTCTGTGCCTCTGAAATATCTGTCGAATACTGGATGGCAGCACACTAGCCCGTCCCTGCTTGCGGCTTCATTTTCTACAGTCTCAGTGACCTGTGGTCAATGACAGCATCACAGGGCCCACATGACTGGCCACAGCTGTCTATAACTCAAAGACCTCTTCTGGCCTCTGCTGGGCACATGGTACACAGACGTACATGTAAGCAAACCACTATACGCCTAAATAAAATTTAAGAAAATTTAAAAAGTATTTTTTGTTGTTGGTGGTGTTGTTTTTCGAAACAGGGTCTCTTTGTGTAGCCCGGGCTGTCCTGGAACTCACTCTGTAGACCAGGCTGGCCTCAAACTCAAGAGATCCTCCTGCCTCTGCCTCCCAAGTGCAAGGACTAAAGGCGTGCGCCGCCGCCACCACCCGGCAAAAATATTACATATTCTTAAAAGATTTTAAAAATTTAAATTATGTGTGTGCGCCCATGTGCATGAGTGCGTGCAGGTGCACGTGGAGTCCAGAAGAGACCGTTGGATGCACCAGTGGCTGACTTACAGGTGGTTGTGAGCCGCCAACCAAACATGGGTGCTGCAAGCTGAACTCCGGTTCTCTGCAAGAGCACCACCGGGTCCCTGACCACCGAGCCGTCTCTCCGTCAATTCATACGTTTGCCTTAGGTGCTGTTTTGAGTGGCACGACGAAACGTGTGCCGCTTTCTGCTTTGTGCCGCGGGCCCCCTCGTGTAGGCCACCCTCTCTTTAGTCACTGGCACAGGTCAGTGGTCTCCTTATGGCGGAGCTTACAACCCCAAGGTACAAGCGCGCAGAAGCTGTAAGGTGAAAGGGCAAGTTCTTGAGGAGCTGGAAAAACGAAAACCCGGGCTGGCGGTGCACACCTGTAATCCCAGCGCTAGGGAGGCGGAAGCTGGTGGATCTCTCTGTGACTTGGAGGCCAGCCTGGTCTACAAAGTGAGCTCTGAGTCAGCCAGGGCTCCAGAGTGAGAATCCTTCATCGTGCCTCCTCTCCAGAAAGATGTGAGCGCCCTCCTTCCTCCTCCAGATGCCACGCCTGCCATTTGGTGCCCTGCTTTCCCGCCACTGTGGATTCGACCTCCAACACCTTCCTCCACAATAGACTCTCTTCCCTAGGTGGCTTTTGGTCCAGGCGTTTCCTCACAGTGGCTGATACAACCCCCCCTCCTGTAGACACAGGGTTCAAGTATCCCAGGCTGACCTTCAACTCATTGGTAGTTTAGGATGATCTTGAACTTCTGAGCCTCTTGCCTCCACCTCCTGGGTGCTGGGGTTGCAAGTGTGCACCTGGATTCCTGGGGCTTGAACTCAGAGCCTTGAGCAGTTGAGGTAGACCCTGGTCCCGTTTGTCCTGCCTGTGATTCAAGTGTCTTTCTGTTCGGAGTGTCCATCTCTCCTAAGAGACTCAGCGCCTTTCTTTCTTGCTTTCCTTCTTTCTTTCCTTCTTTCTTTCCTCCTTCCTTCCTTCCTTCCTTCCTTCCTTCCTTCCTTCCTTCCTTCCTTCCTTCCTT
>NW_026591598.1:11628232-11664141 GCF_907164565.1 Psammomys obesus | reverse complement strand
TCTTTCTTTCTTTCTTTCTTTCTTTCTTTCTTTCTTTCTTTCTTTCTCTAAAGTCCATCATCAGGAATGAGCTTATCATGCCATCCTGGCCAACAAAGCTACAGAGATGCAGACCTTTACAGGAAGTAATAGTCGAGAGAAACTCTCTGCCTGGTGACTGGTGACTAGATGGATTATAAACTGGCTGCAGGCTCTGTGTGCCTGTGGCCGCAGGGGATGGTGTCTGTGGATGAGCCAACCAGCCAGGAGAGCCCAGAGACCAAGAGAAAGCTGGTGACTGCTGCAATTGCATGAGCTCCCCCTGCCAGCTGTGCCCTGACACTGTTCTCCCCCTGAACTTTTCATTTGGGTTAGCGGGTAAGTTCTGCTCTTTTTCCTTCTGCCTTACTGTTTTGTGAGTCACATTTATTAATTTTGTATGTGTGTGAATGTGTGCATGTGTGTATGTGGGTGCGATGGCACACAGGTGGCAGTGAAAAGACAACTTGCGGGCTGGAGAGATGGCTCAGCGGTCAACAGCACTTGCTGCTTTCCCTAGGGGACCCAGGTTTGGTTCCCAGCACCCATATCAGGTGGCTCACAATCACCTGCAAATCCAGCCCTAGGGGAGTGGATGCTCTCTGGCTGCCGAAAACACCTGCCTCTGCTTCCCTGCTCACTGCAAAAGTGATGGAGGGAGAGGGACATAAGTAGCCAAGGAAAGCCATCATGGACTCCCCAAGATCTCGACTTCTTAGTCCCAGAAGATTTTGCCAGAAGTAATGGGAGGAAGGCATGTGTGTGTGTGTGTTGGTATCTAAACAGGACCAGCAGGGGAAAAGGGAGGGCCCAGGTTCCCTGTAGAGCCACGAGCCCAGATTCTATTTAGCAGATTCCAGTTAAGGGACCCTCCCATGGCAGAGGTTTACGCTCAAGCTGAGCTTTCTCCTTCTCCAGGGCTGGGGCTTCTTTTTTGTTGTTGTTTGTTTGTTGTTTTTCCCCAGTTGTGTGTTCATCCCACGGGGTGGGCTCCTCGGTTCTCTAGATGACCACCAGCACCCCGTTACAGACCACTAGGGTTACAGACGCGCTCTAACACACTCAGCTTTACATGCCTTCTGGAGATTCAGCTTCAGGCCCTTGTGCTCTCGTGATGAATGTTTTATCCACTGAACCATCACACTGGCCTCACTCTTGCCTTCTTAATAATCTTTTAGCCAAGTGTGTTGGCACTCGAGAGGCAGAGGCGGGCAGTTCTGTGAGAATCTGAGGCCAGCCTGGTGTACAGAGCAAGTTCCAGGCAACCAGGGCTATATAGTGAGACCCTACCCCATAAGAAAGAGAGAAAGGGGGGGGGGGGGGGAAGAAAGGAAGAAAGAAGAGAAGAAATTTTTCTTGAGTTATTTTGCTTGATCAGTCCCATGGGTGTACCAAGGTGCGCCAGAATTTCATCCGGCCAGCAGGAGCCTCTGGGCACAATTCACAGCTTTGCACTGTTCTTTCCCTGGGCCTCCTGTGGCTGCCACTGGGAGCCTGCAGCCACACAAGCGAGGAGGATGCAGGGCCTGGAGTGAGCAGAGTGTCGTCTCTGCTCCCCTGTCACGGTAGAGTCTGAATCAGCATCAGATGTCAAGAAAAGCTAGCTCAGCCCATCTCAGAGGAGGCAGAAAATGCCAGGCCTAAAGCAGATGGCGGGGGAGAGCCGTGAGCTGGCACCCTTGTCAACTGCCTGTCGAATCATTTTGGGCAGATGGCAAGGCCTGGAATGCAGAACCCGATCCAAAGTCACTGGCCAAAGCGTCACAGTTGCATCTTGCTGCTGGCAGGTCCTCAAAGGGTACATGTAAGAAAAGATAAGAGGAGGGCCGGGCATAGGGGCGCATGTCTTTAATCCCAGCACTCAGGAGGCAGAGGTAGGTGAGACTCTGAGTTCAAGGTCAGCCTGGTCTACAGAGTGAGTTCCAGGACAGCCAGGGCTACACAGAGAAAACCTGTTTCAAAAAAAAGTTAGGGGCTGCACAGAGGATTTGTGGGTATGACTTGGCTGAGCAGCACAGTGCTGGTTAGAGAGGACAGAGTGAAGTTTGAGACCCCAGAAGGGCCTACAAGGCCCTACACTGTCTGTCTTGCTGGGCAGCCTGGAGCTGAGTGAATGAACTTTTCTAGGCTCTCATTTTGCCAATGAGATGAGGCTTCAGGTTCAAAGTCAACTCAAGGGGGTTACTCATGACTGTCCCTCACAGGACAGCGATCAGTGCCATCTACCAGCCACGGTGGCGTCCGTCACTCTGGTTTATCTCCCCAGCTCTGGCTTTTCTCCTAGCCCAATAGGGACATAGTACTTTGTGTAGATTGATTCATGTGTTTTTCTGTACGGTGGTGGTGGTGGTGGTGGTGGTGGTGGTGGTGGTGGTGGTGTGTGTGTGTGTTTCTACTATGTGAACTTTGCTTGGAGAGGTGAACAAATGTCTATGTGTTCAAAGGGACCCAAAGAGACAATTCCATCCCAGATGAGCCTGGTAAACCAATGAGCTTAATTAGGAGTGCTCACGGGAAAGCTGTGAGGGGTTATTTGCAGGAATAGGGAGCCTTCCAAGTGACTACAGCACTGAAGGAAATGTCTCTATATCCTCAGGAGAGGTGGCGCCTCACAAACCCTTCTCTTCCTCCTGAAGGAGAGGTGATAGGTTCAGGCCTGGGTAGGTCTGTGCCAAATACTAGCCAGCCACTGGGAGCTCAACACGGCAACACCGTGTCCTGTGAAGCCTTCTGTGAGTGTAGCCGGCTTTTGCTACTTCGTGGCTTCTTTCTTCCACCCTTCTTCACCTCGTTTCTTCTTCCCTTTCAACCCCCTAACACTAGATAAGAGAGAAAAAAGAGTAGAAGGGAAAGGAAAGAGAACCCTGAATAAAGTCGGGGGTCGGAAAGGGGGTGATGCTGCTGCTCAGGGGCGTCGAGTTCCTTGGGGAAAGTTTGATCTTCGATGCCAAGTATCTCATTTTTCTTGTTTCTTCTTTAGGAAGGACTACTTAACAAACTGTGACCAACAACAACCAACGTCAACCAACCAGCCACCCCTGTCGGTACTCTAGCGTTTCTATACCTGTAGGCGCTGTTTCTGAATTCTATTTGGGGTTCCTAAAACCTCTATCTCCCTCCCAACACCTCCTCCCAATCCTAGGTAGGAGAGAAAGAAAGTTAGAAGGGGAAAGGGATGTAGGTCTCTCTTCTTCCGGCGGGCAGAGTCATCGGGTTCCTTTTTGAGGCAATCCCAGTCTCAGTCAGCAGGGTATCCAGGCTTCCAGCTGACCAGCAAACCAGCAAAAGCAGCAAGCAGTCTCCTTTTCCTTCGAAGGGTTCTCTCCGTCTGTCTCCTCCAAGCTGCTGTGCCTTCTCTCTCTGGGCTCTGCTATTTAAACTTTCTGAGTCCAAAGAATTGAAATAACTGGGAGCTGGAGAGATGGCTCAGAGGTTAAGAACACTCTCTGCTCTTCCAGAGGACGTGGGTTCAATTCCCAGCAACCACATGGCAGCTCACAACTGTTTATAACTCCTGTTCCAGAGGATCCAACCCCTTCACACATGCAGACAAAACACCAATGTACATAAAATAAAAATGAGTATTAAAAAAAGAAAAAATTGCCTTGGATATCTCTCTTGGACCTGCATTTCTTGGTCGAGGGGCAACCTTTGCTACCTTGCCTGTACATCTCTGGAAGCCTAGGCCTTCTTTCTGGTTTGTAGTCAGACAAACCATTGCCCTTAGAGAGGCTTTGTTCATGATTTTGTTGCAAATGACCATGTTTCCCACAATTAAAGCACCAGGCATTTCGAGATCTGAGACCTTTAGCGGCTTGGTTACAGTCTCTTTGCGAATCTCCTCGAAACTGAAGCACTGGGCATTTCGCATGCCACGTGCTAGAGCCAACACTAGTCACATCCCTTATCCACTGTCCATAGGCGCTGCCCACACCTTTAATAGTCTAGTAACTTTTTTGTTTGTTTGTTTTTCGAGACAGAGTTTCTCTGTGTAGCCCTGGCTGTCCTGGACTCACTTTGTAGACAAGGCTGGCCTTGAACTCACAGAGACCCACCTGCCTATGTCACCCTGAGTACCTGGATTATAGGCGTGCACCACCGCACCTGGCTGAGATTTATCTTTATAAAAAACATTAAATATGTAAGTGAAGGCTTCTCCAGAGCCTTGTATAATCTTTGTAAACAAGCTGGACACTTTGGGTCCTCAACTTTTGGGTCTCAAGATCTTAAAGCTGCTAAGAACAATATTGTTCTTTAGTAGCATCATCAAATTGAATCTGTTCTTGTATATCAGAATACTACCCCTCGCCAAGCAACTGGTCTTTTACTATGTTCATTCGCTCTATTTCACTGTTCAATATTTTCAGCTTCTTCCCTCCACCATGAAAAGCATTGCAACTGTGGACCGGCCTCTAGTACAGCTGCCACCACTCTCTTCCAGTCTTGGGGAAGAATAGTTCTATTTTGAGTAGCCCAGTTATTTAGAATTTGTTTCATATAAGGCGCAGACATCCCACATGAAATCGTGACCTCTTTAAAATGCCTCAGATCTATCATTTTGATAGGACGCCCTCTTATCTCATCATAATCTGGTTCCACACCATTAGCAGGCATGTGCTGTATGACTCCTGGGAAAGCTGATGGTGATGATCTCTTAACCCCAAGCCACCCCTCCTCCCACTTCGAGATTAATCCTTTCTCTTGACATGGGTTGTTTCATCAGATTTTCATGGCTTTTCTCTGACCTGACTGCCCTCCAGCTCAGTTTCTTTCCCTCTTTCCTCCTGCAGGAAACTCTTTCTCTCTTGCTCAGTCACCTTTTTGTTCTCTCTTTTCTGGTGGCCCCCAAGTGCTTCCACCTCCAACCTCAACCTCTCCAGTTGCCTTGCCAATTCTGCAGAATTGAGGGAGCAGAGTGACCCCCTTTGATTTCCGATTTCAGCCACTTTTTGTTTCTCAGGCCCCTCTATTTTCAAGGCACTTTTCCAGTTGATCAGCCATTCTCCCAACCCTATTTTGAAGCAGAATACAAAAAGAAGAAAAACCAAAAACCAAAAACCAAACAAACAAAAACCAGAAAATCTCCTCTGGGAGCAAGGTGGGGATATCCCAGCAGTAGCAGCCCCAATAAATTTTTTACTGGAGTCTTGGAAAAAAACAAAAACAAAAACAAACATCCCTTCATCTTCTGTTGTTTTCTCTACTACATTTGAAATAAAATTCCCCATTCTGGGGCTGGGGAGATGGCTCACAGGTTAAGAGCACTGCCTGCTCTTCCGGAGGTCCTGAGTTCGATCCCTAGCAACCACATGGTTGCTCACAACCATCTATAATGAAATCTGGTGCCCTCTTTTGGTGTGCAGCTGTAATGCAGACAGAGCATTGTACACATAATAAATAGATAAATCTTTCCTGTTCTGCTTAGCCACTTGCGGCTCGTCTTTGCTACTTTGTGTGTTTTTCTTTCTTCCACCTTTCTTCACCCCTTTACAACCCTCTAACACTAGATAAGAGAGAGAAAAAAAGGATAGAGAGGAAAGGAAAGAGATCCCTGAATAAAGTTGGGGTCAGAAAGGGGGCAAAGTTACTGTTAGACTATTTCCTGCTGATTCTTATAATAAATAATAATTCTTATAGTAATTAATTCTTATGAATAAATTATTTTTAAAAATTGTTTTATTTCACTTACATTTTGTGTTTTGCTTCCATGTGTGTCTGTGTGAGGGTGTCAGATCCTTTGGAGCTGGAATTACAGACAGTTGTAAACTTCCATGTGGGTACTGGGACTTGAACCTGGATCCTTTGGAAAAGCAGCCAGTGCTCTTACCTACTGAGCCATCTCTCCAGTCCATAAATAAATTCTTTAAATAAATAAATTTTTATATATAAATAATTCTTATAATAAATAAAATACATTCTTATAATATTTTGTGATTTCAAAAACACAACAAAATTCCAATATTGCCACTACATACAAGTTTGGTTTGTGTTTTCGGTTTCTGAAACACGGTCTCACTTGGTAGCCAGGCTGACATTGATCTCACCAGATAGCCCAGGCTGGCTGTGAACTCACGATGTAGTATAGGCTAACCTGCCTCATTTCTCACTGCTGGGATTGTAGATGTGTGCCCCCATGCCCCAGCCCCTACTGCCTAGGCTCTGAGCTGCTTTCTGCACAGCAACCTGACCTCCCTGTGATACTGTCTCAGGAAACCCCCCCAGTTCCTTTTATCTCATTTCACTTTCTCCTGAGGCCATTCATTCTGTCCCGTGGCTTTAAGTACCACGTTGATGCCACACGGAACTTAGATCTCCATCCCAGACAATTTTTTTAAACTTTAAATTACATCTATCTGTCTGTCTGTCTGCCTGTCTATCTGTCCTTGGGGATGTGCAGTACAATGGTGCGGATAGTGGACTCAGTTCTGGACTCAGTTCTTTTCTTCTACTTTGTGGGCTCCGGAGATTAAACTCAGGAAGTCAGGCTTGGTGGGAGGCAATGGCCTTTGTTCACTGAGCCATCTCAGTGGCCCCGCCCAATCCGTACACCTGCCTGCTCACCTGCTTATCTAGAATTTTAACAAGGGTGCTCCAGGGTCTTCCTACAGGTGTCTCTATCCTGTGGGCAGAGCCTAGCTGGAAATGTACTTTCCTTCTTTGCACTCTCTCTAACTCCCTCTCTCTCACTCTTCCTTCCTTCCTTTCTTTATTATTATTATTATTTTTTTTTTGAGACAGACTCCCACGCTGTAGCTCAGGGTGGGCTGGAAATCTTCAAACTCATGGCAATCCTTCTGCCTCATCTTCCCAAATGTCTGGATTATAGATGTGAGCTACTGTGGCTGCCCATCTATTCGCCAGGCAGATACACGTATTTAATCCCAGCACAGAGGAAGGCAGTTCAAGGCCATCTTGGCCTACAGAGCAAGTTCCAGGACGGCCAGGGCTACATAGAGAAACCTTGTCTCAAAAGCCCAAGTTAAAATATATGTTTATTATTGTGTGTTTGGAGTGAGTACCCTGGCACTTATGTAGAGGTCAAGGGACAAATTTGTGGAGTCAGTTCTCTTTTTCCATTTTTTTTTCTTGTATGTGTGGGGCGTGTCAAACTCTAGTCGTCAGGCTTTTGTGTCAAGTGTTAGAGAAGCCCACTCACCGGCCCACACTGCCTCATTTCTTTTGTTGGGTTTTGTCTTTCCAGGTTAGAATGATCCATAATGAAGCTGACCTGGGTGGTGCACACCTGTAACCCCAGCACTCAGGGAGGCAGAGGCAGGCAGAGCTCTGTGAGTTCGAGGCCAACCTGGGCTATAAGGTGAGTCCAGGACAGCCAATGCTACACAGAAAAACCCTGTCTCGAAAAACCCTGTCTCGAAAAACCAAAACCAAAACCAAAACCAAAACCAAACCAAACCGACCAAACAAACAAAAAGATCCATAATGAGAACAATTTTGGAAGTCAGATACTTATTTCCTGCTGTCCAGTGACTCAAGCAATTTTGCCTGACCTGAGCTCAACCTGTAACCTGGGCTCTCTTTGGATGTGAAATCTTCCTGCCTTCCTCTATCTCAGTGATGGGCAAGACAGTGTAGACATTTGTGGTTTTTTGTTTTTGTTTTTTCATCTTGTATTCTTGCTGAAGCCATTTTAGGTTTAACCAGAATTTGATGTCCTTGGTGGAGAATCCCATGGAAAAATTACCCAACTCTATCCTAGGAATCAAAGGTCATGGTAACCTATCGGAGCTGCTGTTAGACTGCCTGTTTGTAGGACCTTCTCCAGCTAACCGCTTATCCGCCTTCTGCTAAAATTGCTTCTTTCAAACTGCGTGCTCTGAGAGGCACCCTTGCCGCTGTCCGCTGTCCAGCAAGATGCCAGAGCTGTGGTTTCTGCCTTTTAAAACCCTGTTTTCTGGTCACTCTGGGCCACACTAAGTTCCCCGAACACTTGGGTGTAGTCCCGGCCAGCTGGAATAAAGGCTTTCAGTCGACTATACACTGTGTCGGAGCGATTGTCTCTGGTGGGCTCTGGTGGGCTCCTCGTAACAAGGACAGTGTGAGCCACGACGTCCTCACGCCTCCGGCAAGCTCTGTGCTGCAATCTGCGTGTGAAGGTCAGAGGTCAATTGCAGAGCAGCTTTGGTTCTTTCCTTCCCACGGGTTCCGGGGACTGAACTCAGAGCATAAAGCTTTCATAGCAAGCGTTTTACCTGTAGAACCATCTCATCAGCCCTAACATAAATCCTTGACCTTGGCTTCTCTACCAAACCTGCTTCTCCCCCTGTTCTCCTCTCTGCCAGGAACACCATAATCCATCTGCTGTTTTGTGGGCACCCCCGCCCCCCTAATCCATTTTCAAGTCCTCTCCTTTTCAAATTGAACCCTCACCCATCCCCTTCCTCCCCTAGCCATTAGGCCTGGCACTGTCCTCTTTGCCGTGGATTACTAACTTAATCTCCTAACTCAGCCCTGGAAGCCCTCCCTCACCCCCTTTCAGGCCAGTCTCTCCACTCTACCTAGCAAAAGCCTCATCTTTCGGAAATGAATTAAATCACATGGATCCCCAACCTGTAGGCTCTGCCTGAACAGAGAAACACCTGAAATCTTCCTCCAGGCCAAAGTTTAGGCTCCATCTCAGAGCTCAGTCCCATTCCCCCCAACCCCCCACTGTGACCTGCCCCCTGCTCCTCCCACCCTCCCTCAGCTTCCTGTGTTCCTGCAGGCTCACAAAGAAGCACACTGACCTTTCTGCCCCAGGGTCTTTGCACTCGCTATTAGTTTTGGTGAGAAATTTCTCTCCCCAGTTCCTCAAGTCTATTTGCCCATCATCACCTCCCAGGTCTCAGGAAGCCCTCGCTGACTCCCTTTTCTATCAAGTCACTAGTGTGCCCATGATTTCCTGGGAGGCACCCTAGAACTAGAACTAGAACTAGATGACCCGGGGCTGGTTTCAACACTTTTTGTGCGACACTGACGGCCCCCCTCTATCTTTCTCTTTTTTCACCTATCAAAAGCCACGAGCAACAGTGTCTCTGGGAGCCATTCTGGCAGAGCAGGAGAGCACCAGATACTGCATTTTCCTTTTAAGGTACATTCCCTAGGATTTGTTTTTTGTTTACTTCTGAGACAGGGATCTCCTAGCATCACACAGTGGCTGTTTATATAGGGGTGTGCTTAATTGGGTTGTTGAATGAATACATGAGAGGAGGCATTTTGTCGCCCCTTTTGTCCTGTTTATCCTTCCACACCAGGCTGTTCTAGTGATGTGAAAACTGGAGCTCTGCCTGGGGAGCGTGGCTCAGTGGTGGAGTACCTGCCTAGCAAGTGGAAGGTCTGAGTTTGATGCCCAGTACTGCAAAACAAAAAGGCAACTAAAAAACAAAAGCAAAAACCAATGCCCTCCCTGGAAAGAAAGAAAGGAAAACAAAAACCAAAACCCAAAGAACCCTGGGATCCTAATCTCAGGGTTGAGAAGTGCCTGTGAAGGAGCACAGTTTCTACCTGTCAGCAGTGTGACAGGCTATCTAAAGCATGTGGCACCCGCTGTCTCTATCGTGAGCAGGCACAGCCTTTTATTCCGAGGAAAAATAAGTAGGGCAAAATTTTCATCACAGAAGACATTAACAACAAAGAAAGCCTGAGCGAGCGCTCTGGATGCCTCAGCAGGCAGATTGCAGGCTGTGGGCTAGGGGACATTGGCAGTGAACTTGTGGCTTGCTGGAGAAGACATCCAGTCTCCTGTCCAAGCACCACCCCCCACCCTCCGACATTCAGGAACCTGAGGCCTCATATTACCAGTGCAGAGGCCCAGAGAGCAGGGCTATGCTAGAGCCACTGTGAATGAAACCGAAGGCAGGACTGCTTTGAGCCTTGGTGGATTCCAAGGCTCTTCATATGAGACTGGGGAGAAGGAGGGGAAGAAGGATGAGGTATTCACTGGTAGGCTGAGGGGTGCTGACAGTTGTACAGGGCAACCTGAGCTACCTCACCGATGCCTGCAGGAAAGGGGAGCAGGAGGCTGGGGCCCCGGCTGCCTTATTTTCAGAACTGCTATCTTTGTCTGCATCTGCTAAATTATTAAAGTGCCTTCGCATCCTGGAGGGTGTCAGGCCAGCTTGCCAGGAAGATGCGAAGAGGGGAGGGGAGGGGAGGGGAGGGCTGGTGCTGGGGCCTGGAGAGAAGCTGATTCCTCAGGCCTTGACCTTTGTCCTGCCCCATGCTCAGCTGATGTCCTTCTGAGAGGGGCTGGTCCATGCTGGGTAGGACTCTGGAGGCTGGTCTGGTGGTCTCTTTTTGCTTCCAGTGTCTTGGACTCAGACCGCAGGCTTCGAGGCAGGTAGACGGGGACAGCTATAAGATCTTGCACGAATCTTCGTGTCTTTGTGCCACAGGTACTTCCTCTCCTCAGACAGGTGCCATTCTCGGCTTCGCAGACCTAGGGAAGGGCTGAACTCTATCCAAACCCAAGCTCCCTGCTCCCATGTCCCCTTTCTCTCTCTTTCTAATAATTCTTTGTTGTTGTTGTGAGATAATATTGTTTTGAGACAGAGTCAACTCTAAGCGGCCCAGGATGACCTTGAACTTGTGACCCTCCTGCCTCCTGAGTGCTAGATTACAAGCATGGGCCACCTGCCCTCACGCCCAGTTTTTGTGGTGCAGGGGGTTGAAACCAGGGCCTTAGGCATACCAAGCAAGCATTCCACCAACTGATATCTCCAATCTTTTTTTGTTTTTTAATTTTATTATTTTCTCTATTTTCATATAAAGATCAGAGAAAATGTAATGATCATAATAGCGCCCCCCCCCCCCCCCAATGCATTTCCCAGCTGGGCATGGTGGCAAATATGGTCACTTCACCACTAGGAAAGTAGAAGCATGCAGGTCAGGAGTTCAAGGCCAGCCTCAGGTGCCCAGTATATTTAAAAGCAGCCTGGGCTACATGAGGCCCCACATCAATAAGACAAAAACAGTCCAGCAAAGTGGCACAGAGTTGAAAGCACTTGCTGTGCAAGCCTGAGGACCAGAGCTAAATCTCTGAGATCCACAAGGTGGAAGGAGAGTACCAGCTCCCACAAGCTGACCTCTGACCTGCAAATGAAGACAGCAGCATGTGTACACATGCGCGTGTACACACACACACACACACACACACACACACACACACACACACACACGTGAGTGCTTTAAGACCCAAACATTCTACTAAATGTTAAAGGATCCCAGCGATAAGAAAAACTAGTATAGAAGGGAGACTCCATCAATAATGAAAAAAAAGTACATATATATATATATATATATATATATATATATTACACACACACACATATATATTACACATGTATAAAATACCTTATAGGATAGGAATAAAATATTGAATTCCTGATGTGATGGTAAACGCCTTTAATCCCAAGCACTTGGGAGGCAGAGGCAGAGGCAGCCAGATCTCTGTAAGTTTTCAAGGCCAGCCTGGTCTACATAGTCAGTTCCAGGCTAGCCAAGGTTAAAAAGTAAGATCCTGTCTTTAAAAAACAAAAAAAAAAGTTTTGAACTTTTAAAAAGTTGTTATTTATTATTGTTGCGTGTCTGTGCGTGTCTGTGCGTGTGAGCATGAGTGAGGCACACAGGGAGTTTCCGGGAGTGCTGCATGTACTTTTAGCTGGCCAGCCATCTGGCTGGCCCAGCTCTTCATCTTTGTGAGACAGGACCGATCAGACTGGCCTGGAACTCCGTATGTTGCCCAGACTGGCCTCTGACCCCTGGCATTCCTATTACCTAAACCTCCTGAACATTGCGATTTCAGCTGTCAGCCACTGCATCCAACTCAATTAGATGGCTTTGAGGGCTTCCGTTTCCTATTAGGAAGAAAAGCCTGCTGCCTCCAGGAGACCAGAGAACACCAATGCGTCCAGCAAACGCTTATTAACTTAGCTAGCTCGCTGTTTGCATTCTGAGATAGAGTTTTGTGTGGTCTGGCCTGGCATTTGCTGTGTCTGAGGATGGCCTTGCTCTCTCATCCTGTCACGTGATGGACCACAGGACACTTCCAGCCCCTAGTAAATATGCTCTGATCATATTCCCCTCTTAGAGAAACCAATGGCCAAGGTCTCTGAAAGGAAGTGTGTGGAGGTTTTGACACCAGATATGACAGGTTCTCTGGATCTGACCAATGTGTGGGGTTCTGTCCTGTTCCCCCCCCCTTTTTTTTTTTCCAAGATAGGGTTTCTCTGTGTAGCTCTGGCTGTCCTGGAATTCACTCTGTAGACCAGAGTGGCCTAGAACTCAGAGATCCACCTGCCTTTGCCTGCCTAGTGCTGGGATTAAAGATGTATACCACCACTGCCTGACCCACTCTCATTCTTTTTCTTAAAAAGCTAGTCTTTAGAGAAGAGAATTTCAGGTCAGATCTAGCTTGGGATACTTTGGGTCCTGTGTTCAGAGTGCATACTGTCTTCAGCCATAGAGACTTACCTTCGGCCCCTTGGGAAGCCACCAAGGCAATGGCCACAGGCTAAAATGTTTTGGGAGTTTCTTGGATTACCAGACCAACCGCTCCAATGGTGGCTTCTCAAGCTCGGTACTGGGATTTTTTCTAGTCTAGGGCCTTTGGGGTAGTATTGTCAGACTAAGTTGGGAAATGTTCATTTAAACTATGTATGTGTAGCTGGGCGCAGTGGCACAGTAATTCCAGCACTCAGGGAGGCAGAGGCAGGCAGATCTCTTTGAGTTCCAGGCCAGCCTGGTCTACAAAGTGAGTCCAGGCCAGCCAAGGCTACACAGAGAAACCCTGTCTTGAAAACAAACAAACAAACAAACAAAAAACAGGGTTTTTCAATTTTGTCCTGACTGTCCTGGAGTTCACTATGTAGACCAGGCTGGCCTTAGAACTCACAGATATTCTCCTGCCTCTGCCTGCCTAGTGCTGGGAGGATGGGCAAGGGCCAGCATTCCTGGTTTTTCTAGCCGGGGTTTTATGTAGCTCAGGCTGTTCTTGAACTCCTGATCCTCCTGCCTCCACCTTAGAAATGCTGGAATTACTGGCTGGTGCCACTAAGGAAATGAGGGGTTGGGACAGGGGGCGTCCCCCACCTCCATTAACTGGGGAGTTGGGGGCAGGTATTTCTCTGATTCATGAAACAGCAGCCCAGCTTCTCTGGGTGGGGCGCTTTTGTACTAAGAGACCCAAAGTTGGTCTCAAAACAGACCCACACTTAGGATGCCACCATGAGGGAGGGAGGGAGGAAGGGAGGGAGGGAGGGTGTTCTTTCCTGCTGGAGACAACCTGACAGTTCCTGAGCCTCCCTCTTTCTCAGTGAACCACTCTTACTCTGAGTTCCCAAGCCTGGGCTTCCCTTTCTGCGCTGTTCTCCCCACACACCACCCGAGACCGCCACGTCCCTAGGTACGCATCGATAACCAGCAGCCCTGAACGCACCGAGCTGAGCCGCCCTTCCTCTTCCTCTCCCCAAGGGTGTCTCTCCTTCTCTGGGAGCTACCCCAGTTCAGTGAGCATCTCTTTCCTACCCGTGAGTTGTCCCCCTTCTCTAAATCTAACTCCCCTCACCCTCCCTCCCTTCCTCTCTCTCTCCGGAAGCTGCCTCTCTGGAGACTCGCTGTTGAGAGCAGAGTCCGGGTCACTTAATCAAAAGGCACCTGTAGACACTTAGAGAAGGAGAGGGGGAGGGAGGGAGGGACTGAGGCTCCCCCACCCCCAGCTAGACGCCTCTTCTGGGCGCTGGCCACACCTTTGGCAGATCCTCTGAAACCCGGGGCTCCGCTTTGCAGTCCTTCTCAATGGGGTTCAGAGCTGCCTTCCCGCCCCCCTCTCCACGACCTTGCCCCCTCCCACCACGGACCCCTTCCATCTCCGATGGTACTCTCAAATAGATAGAATCGGAGGCAGAGCCGTTGGCGTTGGCCAACGTTGGGAAGAAAAACAGCAGGGCTATTTCTGCCTTGGGGAGAGAAAGTGGGCAGAGCCAGGATGATTAAAACCCTAGATATGGGGATTGGCGTGTACCAAGCTTTTCCAAGGGCTTTCTGATGGATGGTTGAGCCTGTTCCTTTCCGTCCAGACTCAGCCACCAGCCGGCAGCCTGTCCTCGAGCAGGCCATCGCGTCTTCAGAGTTTCTTTCCCCCTCCATGTGGAAGGCATCGGGGAGGTGACTTGCGTGCTCGCTGGTGCACACACACAGGCAGGGTTGGAGCTGGAAAGTAATTCTGCACACCTTGGGGTTCTCTGAGGGCCCCACGAAGGTGGGTGGACCCAGCAGCGGCGGCTGTGGCTTTTGTTTTGCAAGCCAAGTCCTTCTTGGTGAGCGAGTAATCCAGTCACAGGCCCACCCTCCGGTGGGCGCCAGTGGTCCGCCTGCCTTACCCACCCCACAGATGCAGAGAAATCGGGGAGGAGGGCGTCCTAGCCAACCTTGTGACCTACGAGATCCGGAGCGCCAAGTTCTAGGCCGTCTTGCGGCCGGCGTAGGGAGTGGGGGTGACGCCCAGCCAAGACCTTCCTCTGGGTGGAGACTGAAATGTACGACCGTTAAGCATTACCATCGGAGTTTACAGAGAAGAGTCCAGGCGAGAAAAGCGGCCGCCGCTCATCCACCCAGAATTTGGGGTGATACTCAAAAGGGGGCTACTCTGGGAGAAGGACAGGGAACCCGAAGTTCCTGGGGGGACACGCTCTGCGGTGGGAGGCAGGGCAGATTCAGGACATACAGGTCTGGGATTGGCTGTGCCGCCCATCGCCCCGCCCCATGTGCTATAAGAGGCTGGGATGCGCGTGCGGCCTGGGTGTGTGCTCTGCGGCCGCCTCTCCGGGTCCCGTGCCCGGCGTCTCTCCTCCCCGCGCACCGACAGCCCGGGGCCGCCGCGGGGCTGGGGGGGATGCCGGGCTGCCGCATCAGCGCTTGCGGCCCAGGGGCCCAGGAAGGGACGGCAGAGCCGGGGTCGCCCCCGCCGCCACCCCGGGAGCCCCTGGCGTCTCTCCAGCCCCCGCCCCCATCTCCGACCTCGACCCCGACCCCCGCTCAGTCACCGCCGTCTCCGAAGGCGGCCGAGACACCCGCGGAGGGGCAGGAGCTGCAGCGCTGGCGCCAGGGTGCTAGTGGGGGAGCGGGGGTCGGGGGACCGGCGGGGATCGGGGGCGCGGGCGCGGCGGCAGGGGCCGGGGGCCGCGCGCTGGAGCTGGCCGAAGCGCGGCGGCGCCTGCTGGAAGTGGAGGGCCGCCGGCGCCTGGTGTCGGAGCTGGAGAGCCGGGTGCTGCAGCTGCACCGAGTCTTCCTGGCCGCCGAGCTGCGCCTGGCGCACCGCGCCGAGAGCCTGAGCCGCCTGAGCGGCGGCGTGGCCCAGGCCGAGCTCTACCTGGCGGCGCACGGGTCGCGTCTCAAGAAGGGCGCGCGCCGCGGCCGCCGGGGTCGTCCCCCCGCGCTGTTGGCGTCCGCGCTCGGCCTGGGGAGCTGCGTGCCCTGGGGCGCGGGGCGGCTGCGGCGCGGCCACGGCCCCGAGCCGGACTCGCCCTTCCGCCGCAGCCCGCCTCGCGGCCCCGCCTCCCCCCAGCGCTGACCTCAGCCCCCGGGACCCCTTGCCTCCCGAGACGGGCGGTCCCCCGGGTGCGCAAGGAAGGACGGACGGACGGATCCAGGTGCTGGGTAGATGGACGGCGTCATCTACGCGGAGGAGGCCGCCGGGGGGCCGGGGGCCCCTGAAAGTGAGACTGAGGTGCGGTGGTGTTGTCTGGTGATTTCTGGGGTACAGCGGGTGTCTGTGTCGAGGGTGCAGTGTCCGGGCTCTCCCGTGTCAGGGCGTCTGCCATCTGTGGGACCCTAACAGAGCTCTCCGTTTGTGGCTTCTTCATGATGGCTTAGATGGCAGTTCCAAGTTCCCTTACAGAGCTGACATAGTAGAGAGTGTTCGTTTCCGGGGTGGGGGGGATTTGTGGCAAACTTTAACCAGCTGGAGCCTGCTGCAACATTGTAACATCTGCCACCGTCGCCTGCGCTCCTGTGGTCTCTCCTGGGTCCCCTGCACTGTAAATCCCTGCCCTTGAAGTTGCTGGTTTCCACACAGCCCAGCTCCATCTCTTTCAGAGGGAAGAACAATAAGGTCCCCGGATGAGGGGTGGGAGGACGGCTGGCTCAGGGCTGTATAACTGAGTTCTCCTCTTCTGAGCCCCTCCCTGTCTCCCACTGGGGGAGACAGAATCCCGTAGAGGTTGAAGGTTTGTCCCCATCGTACTTAGGCCTCTCTGCTGCTAGGAGACAGCTTTTCTCATATTTGTAATAATTTTTTGTTACCTGTGTTTGGAGCATGATGGAGATAACCAGAATTGGGGTGTCTGTCACCTGCTCAACCATCAGCCCCTCCCCAACGCATCCCTAAGATGGCTCTCCCGGGGATGGAGCCATCCCCAAGGGGGCAAGCATGGCATCAACTTCCCTTAAAGGGCCAGACGAGAAATGCCACCTACTGCTTCCTGCCCAGATGCCCTTCAGCTATGTCCCCACTCAGCTATGAGGGGCAGTCGACAGTGGGCATAACTACCTCTCAGAAGGGCTGTGGGGAGGCTAAGTCAGGGCACAAGACTCATTTTCCCACTGTAAGTCCTGGTAGGATGTTTAAATCACACCTAGAGACAGGCGCAACCTCTGCTCAGGGGCTAGGAGCTAATTAAAGTTCTCATTTTACAGACTGGAAAAGGGATTTCTCAAGGTCACATGCCAGAGGGAGAGGAGAGAAGAGCCTGGTCCTAGGCCTCTGTGTGTCCCCTTTTCATCGTTATTCCAGTTAGGGAGAGCTGACCCCTGAACCCTGTCTACAGTGACCTAGAACAATATTGTCCCCTCTCTGGGCCATCTCCTCACATCTCTGACTATTGTTGTCCCTCCTGTCAGGCTTGAGAAGGGAAAGAAGAGGAAGGAAGATGTCAGAGCCACAAGTATACTGTAATTCTGAGAGTCAGGTGTATGGCTGTGATAGGCAGGAGTCCTCAGCTGCCCCTGTCCCCATCAGGCAACCAACTTACTGCTGGGTTCTCAGAAGGCCTTCCTGAAGCCTTCTTAGTTGGAGACTCAGAGCTTCTGAGAAAGCCACAGCCCAGGGGTCGTGGGGGGACTATGGCATGTTCTGATCTCCCAGAGACAGGTCGTTTTGAGTCCTCAGGGCCAGAGAACAGAGGACTTCCTGGAGGTGACATGGCCGGAGTTCAGGCTGCAGCGCTGGGCTGCCGCCAGGACTGCTAAGTTTCTGGTTTGCAGGAATGGGGCCTTTCATCTGAAGAAGCTTTTAGCTAATGGCATAGGGTACTTTCTGTCACCACAGTTAGGACTTTCTCTGGGATTTATTTTAATCAGCTTTGACGTGACTCAGAGGTGGAGTGGGTAGGTACATGAAGAGTCAGAGATGACACTCGATGGAAGAAGGGTGGGTGGGAAGGTGAGGGGACAGGCAGATCTGGCCCCTCCTTCCCCTTCCAGATACCAGGCTGCTCTCCCTGCAGAGCTCAGCGACCTGAATCTCAGGCCGTGGGTTGTGGGCTTCTCAATCAACTAAAAGCCGCCTTCTCAGCCTGCCTGGCCCTCCTAGCACCTTGTGTGGAGATCTCAGGTCTGCCCCACCCTCCCCTCCACGGGTTTCAGGAGGAAGCATGCCAGAGGGCCTCTGCTTTTAAGGGCTGGCCTTCCAGACCTCTTCCAGGCAGCTGTCCCTGGACAGCACTGTCTCAGGAGACCTAATTGCAGCTCAGATTATTTTATTTTAATTTTATTTTTTTGAGACAGGCTTGCCTTAACTTCCATATATTAGCTGAGGCTGACCTTGAAAGCTTTTTAACATTCATTATTTATTTGTGTGTGGAGGAGGGGGGGTTGTGGATCAGGCATGCGCCAGTGATATGTTGAGGTCAGAGGAAAACTTGAGGAATCTGTCCTTTCCTCCACCAAGGGGGTTCCAGAGATTGAGTTCAAGGGGTCAGCCTGGGGGCAGGCACCTTTAGCTGCTGAACTACCTGTATGGTCCCAACAGTGAACTTCTGATCTCTTGCCTTCACCTCTCGAGTAATGGGGTTCCGGGTGCACACCCCACCATTCTGTGTTTATGTGGTGTTGGTGTTGGACCCAGGGCCTGGTGCATGCTGGGCTGTACCCTGCCCTACCGACTGAGCTGTATCCCTAGCCCTGAGAATTATGTTTTAGACTTTGGCTGATATTACTCCACCCCTGAGCAGAAAACACGCTTGCCACGCAACTTCCTGAACACTTTTTGTGTGTGTGTGACAAGGTCTCACTGTGTTGCTCTGGGTGAAAACTTTCTTGGTGGCCTCTAGCCTGCAGATGGGGCACAGTCAGGGACCCTTGGAATCTGTGCACGGAGGACACTCTGTGTGACCCAGTGAACCTGGGCGCTCAGTAAGAGAGGAACAAGCCCCTTTTCTCTTGGCCGGGCCCAGCTTAGCAGTGCCACCAGAGGGCAGCGTAGAGCTGCTTCGCGAGAGTTGGGGGCGTGGCCGGGGACATGCTGGGTTCCGGGTGGCCCGGACCTCAGTCACCCTCGTCTGCGGTCCCGGGGATTTCTGGCTTTGGGCTGTAAGGGTCCACAGAATAACTGGGCGGTGGTGGCGAACGTTTTTAATCCCCGGCACTCGGGAGCGGTGGTGGCGGTTCCCGGAGCCCATTAGGAGAGGCGCAGGAGAGATTCTAGAACGAGGCTTCCACCAGAGGTATTCATAGATTGGTTCCGCTAATGACAGCACCGGGTCCTGCCACCACCCAACGACCAAGGTGGCCTCCCAGAGATTAGGCTGAAGCGACAAGTCCTGGCTAGGGTGTTGCAGACGTGCAGTGGGCAGGGTCCTGTGCTGACAGCTCCAACTGTTGAGAACCACTCAGGTGCCCTGGCGTCTCAGCAGGCGAGGCGCCAGGCGGGGAGGAGGCCTTTAGGAAAGCTGGGAAATCCCCAGCCGATTTCTTCCCCTGTTACTCCTTGACTACACCCTGGCCAGAGACGAGAACCCTTGGTTCTGGGCTCTGAGTTAACCGCGTTCCTCACACTGGGCACTGTGCTAAGCACTCTACACAAGCTCAGTGGGATGATGGCAGCATCGTTTGGGGGGCACTTCCGGGTCCTCGCTTTTAAGGGGTCCGGTTCTGGGGAGGGAGGGAGAAGATGCTGGAGGGGCGGCAAAGTATGTCTTGTGCCCATCCCCCCGGACTGGACAACACATCCTTGCCGGGTTGTCTGGGTTCTGGGGGTGAGTCAAGCTGACTCAACATACCTACCTGGCTTATGGCAAGGGTGAGCCAGAGATGTACAGGGCTGCAGGGCTGTCCACCCTCCCTGAAGGCCCGGGCAGGAATGTCTGTCTGGTATCAAGGGAGCAAAAAGCCTGGATGGCAGGAAAGGCGCTGGGACTAAAGCTGTGAGGTACCACCACCAGGCCTTCTTGGGGGAAAAAAAAAATATTTTTACTTAAGTAATGTGTATGTGTGTGCAGGTACCTTTGGAGGGTAGAAGTGTTGGATTCTCCCGCCCCAAGGTGAAGTTACAGGCTTTTGTAAGCTGTTTGATGTGGGTACTGGGAACTCAATTGGCTCCCGAACAAAAGCAGCGCAAGCTGTTGACCTCTGAGCCATCTCCCCAGCCCTCGAATTTTGAGGGAGGCTGGGACACTAGGGAAGAGCTAACTTGTGTGTATAAGAAGTCCTACTGAACCAGGCGGCCGTGGCACACACCTTTAATCCCAGCACTAGGGGGCGGAGGCAGGTGGATTTCTGAGTGATGCCAGCCTGGTCTACAGAGCACGCGCCAGGACAGCCAGGGCGACACAGAAAAACCATGTCTCAAAAACCAAACCGAAAGAAAAGTAGTCCTACTGAATACCTCATGGTGGGGCTCTGTGAATGCTGGGACCACTCTTCAAAGGACAGGAGAGAACAGTGTAGGCCTCGGTGTCTCTAGAGGAGCGGTTCTCAACCTGTGGGTCCCGGCCCTTTGGGGGTCGCCCATCAGATATTTACATTATGATGTATAATAGTAGCACAGTTAGTTTTGAAATAGTAGCAAAATCATTTTATGGTTGGGGGGTCACCATAACACGAGGAGCTGAAGTAAAAGGTCGCAGTGTTAGGGTGCGTGAGAACCACAGCTCTGGGGCATGACCATATCTGGGATCCCTGGAACAGCCCTAGGGAGCTCCATAAGGGGAGAAGTGGAGGAGGGGCGGCCTCTTCATTACAGGAACATTCCATTCCAGCTGCTCAGACTGGTGGGGATCCCAGCCAAGGACAAAGACCCAATGGGACCTCTGCTTCTCCGAGCCCCTTTCCAGAGCAAACCCTCCTCCCCTGCCTGCCCACCATGGTCCTTCTCGGGGAGACAGATGTGGTAGGCTCTGGGTGGGGTGGAGCAGCTTCCGGAAAGGGTAATTAAGGCTCTGGCATTGTTCTTCCAGCTCCTCAGAGCCGCCACTCCATGGGTCAGGACTTCTGCATTCTGCTCCTTCTCTGGATACCGCCTTCAGGAAGACTTCCAGGACTGACTGTACCCGTCTCGGCGCCCTCCTCTCAGGAGCCCTCACGGTGGCAAGGGGCTGGGTCCTGGGAACTTTCTGTACTCTGAATTGCTTTCCGTACACTGCATTTTCCATACTTTGCTTATACAGAGACCCAAGATGCTATCCAATTAGCCAAGACCACAGCACACATTGCTGGTGTGACCATGAGGAGAATTCTTATTGAAGACAGACTCCTCATTCTTAAGTCCCAGTGAGGCCGGAGTCCCTGTTGTCACCACTTCTTTGTCCAATAGCTCCAGGAAGCCTATTTGAGGCAAATCACTGCTGTAGGAAACCCCCATTTCCCCCACCTAGTGCCCTTGTCCTCCCCGTGTGAGTGAGGACATACCTGGGTCTCCTTGCAGACAATCAGCTGCTGCCTCCTAGGGGGACACCTCTTTCTCAGGATGAGGTAGTGGCAACATCAAACATCCAAAGCCAACGTAACCGCACAAAGGAAATCCCCTTCTTCATGTATCCTGATAGAGGGAAGGAGGCACATTTACGCGCACCGCCCGGAACCCATAGGCTTCTGTACAGTGGCTGTATAGCGACTTGGTCCCCAACTGTATACAGCGCAGGAAGAATAAAGCTCAGTAGCGTGAGGATGGCGCGTGTGGTTTTTGAGGTTCACGGTGCCAGTGTCCTTGCCACCTTGCCTCTGGGTGGATGGGTCTCTTTCAGTTGACAGCTCCTGAGGGGCTTCTGTTGGGCTGGCAGTCAGCCTGGGGACTGGTTTACAGACTGATTTTTCCCCTGACTTGGCTCAGAGCTGACCCTCAGGAAGTCTCTCTGTCACCAAGGGTGTGATGAAGCCCAGAGTGCCACCTGGTGAGGCCGGGGCACTGTGGTGGTGGATGGCAGCAGCCTGTGGTGTGGGGTTGTGGTATCTGCCTACTGAGGTCTCAGGAGCCTGGTGTGTTGAAACTGGGATGAGTTTTTTGTTGTTGTTTCGTTTTGTTTTTTTCTTAAAGGACTCGTTCTAAAGGTGTGGGGTGTGCCTAAGAAACTACCAAAAGGGAGCCAGGCTAATCACATGGCCGTAATTCCAGCCTTCAGGAAACTGAGGTGAGAAGGGAGGGGGGGAATTCAAGGCTAGCTTGGGCTACACAGGGACACCCTGTCTCCAAGAAAAACAGAACTGGAGATACAACTTCTTCAGTAATAAGGTTGTCTGCCTAGAATGCGCAAAGCCCTGGGTTCTAGAGACAGAGCTCAGGAGAGTAATTTCCCCACTGTCGGGCGGCAGGGAGGCAAGTTTTAAAGGGCTGCTGCCATGGCCGGAGGGGTGTGGACCGTGGCAACCTGGGAGGGAGGGAGGGAGCAAGGACAATGAACACCGGGTCCTTTCAGGCTCCTGCTGGAGAACAGCAGGAAACCGGGGAACAAGGGGGCCATTGATGACATCCAGCAGTCTCCCCAGGGCCCTGAGTACAAGGGTGGACATCATGTCTGGGAGGGGCCTGCCTGCCCCCATGCACCTGCCTGGGCTTACTCTTCCTCACAGCTACTGGCCTTGCTTGGCACTCTGACTTGCAGGCTGGTAGGTAGGAAGGGTAGGTGGGTTGTCACCGACACAACAGTTGGAAGGTGAAAACCATGGCTCTCCCCTCAGCTGCGCTCTGGCCGACTCCAAATTCCTGATTGCCTACACGGCAACACATTCTCGGGTGGCGCCAGGGATGATGGTCCAAGAGAACAGTGTCTTGCACAGTGTTTCTCTCACACCAGGAAACAACGCGCCACACCCACAGGCTGTCAGGGGTGTTACCACAGGTCCCAGACAGTCACCACAAGCCATGACTGTTGGCATAGATACATCAGAATATGTATGTCTTGGCTCATCACTACACCCTGCCAGTCATTCAGAAAATAGCCCGAGCCTTGCCACACACGCGCAGGACACGGCTGTCACCGCCACTCACGTGGAATTACACTGCAGGGGTGGAATGCCACGTCCTGAGTCTGACCAACCTCTTGGACCACTCTGGCCTCGTTTTTGTCTGTAAAATGGGAGTTGAATACTGTTCTCTGGAGTTGTGACGGGGGTGAAGCTCGAAATGTTGGGGCATACCTAAGCGTGCATCTGGCCTGGGATGAGTCGTGCTTGACAACTGTTGCTATGAACTCCTGCCACTCCCCCCGGCTCCTCACTTCCATGCGCATGTATGTACCGGCTCCAGAGAGCACCCACACCCACACAGGACTGCCTGACATCCTCAGGCACAGGCGCTCTCCTTCAGACATGCCTGCCAGGACACGGGTACATTCGGAAGAGTTCCCTTGGCCCAGAATACTTTCTCCAGACAGCCAAATGGCTCGCTTCCCAGAACCTTGAAGTCTTTGGTCAGTCGAATACCATCTTTTAGTGAGGGACACCTTCCTTGTGTTAGGACCTTGTTATGTATATTTTTATGCATTGCTGACCTTCTAAGACCACATTGTTTGTCTGCCCCATCAGGGTGTAACCGTCCCAAGGGGAGGGACCCTACCACCCAGAACCATGACGTGGTGGGCCCAGACCATGGATACAAAAGGTCAGGACTTACGGGCTTCTCGTCTGAACTGAGCATGTCCATGAGCCCTCTGCCCAGCTCATTGAGCCTGCTGTTTCCAGTGTTTCCTGCTCCTGTTCAGGCTCACACGGCTCAATCAGGAGGTAGGATAAGACCTCGGTTAGGTGGCCGCAGCTGGGTGGGATAGGAGAGCCCTTTCAGTTGCCTCCCTGGCCATGAAGGACTCAGGTGAGGCCTCTAGCCAAACCCACAGGGCAGGTGAGGGCTTCATCTGACGACCTGAGGTCTCCTTTGCTGCATTATTTTTTCCACCCTGGCTGAAACCATCAGTCACCACTTCAGAGGAGCCTAATGAGGCTGAAGGCTTTGCAATCCCCAGATCAAAGAGGCAGGGTAAACAGTGGGCAGCGTCCAGAGGTGAGTGGCCAATGCCCCGAGGAAACAGCTCCCCACAAGCTGCTTTCCTTGACCACTTGGCTGGCAACTATCTGGCTTCAGAGAGACCTTGGCCCTCTCTAAGGGACCTGTTTACAATAAGCCAGAGCAAGCCTATGCTCACTTATCAGGGAGAACGCACCAGGGCTCTGGGGAACGCTCCAACCTCCCCCTCCCCCTAGCAGCTTTCTTTCATTCCAGAGTCACCCTGCTTGCTTCCAGGAACTGAACTCCAGGACTTTAGGACTCAGGGACAGATGAGAGATGGATATTCTCTTTAACAAGGTCTGGACTTGCGGAGGCAACACTCCAGCTCACAGCTGCCAAGCTGTGGGCAGTACATTGCAGTCACTCCTTGGCCCCTCCCACAATACGAGCCAAACTCAGCCTGAGGAGGTAGTGCCAGCCCGAATCCATCGAGCACCTTTCCCTGGGAGAAAGATACAGTTATGCTCAGTGTAGGCAATCTTTATTGGTGGGAAGAGTGCAAAATAGCAACAAATCCAGAGGAACGGGAAAAGAGATGGGCCGTGACTCCCTCCACTGTGTGAAAGGCCTATAACCAAGCAAGTGGGGTCAGAGTAGTAGACTGGATTGTGGCAGCTTTGAACTTAGGAGCCTCCAACAGAAGCGCCCAGACAGCAGGGCTCCTGGGAGGCACAAGGGAAGGGAGAGGAGGTGACACCCTGGGGGAGGAGGGGTTATGGGTTGCGCCTATTCTGGCTGTTTGGAATCTGTCCACTATTTACCTCAGCCCACAGGAAGTCCTTACAGCCTAGGGCAAGGACACAAGTTTCGGGAGACTGAATTCCCATCCCTGCAGAAAACCCAGAAAGCTGCCTCACGACTTAGTTTACCTCTTCCTAATGATCAGCGAGGTTGGACCACTAGGCTCTCTGATTGACTCAGCTGGACCCCAAGAGAGTAGTCCTGTTACATGGTATCATATTTTAGCCTGTGTAGGAACTTCTGGCCCCTGCGGGCTGACCCCTTCTAGGCCATGGGAATCAACCCACCGTGTTGCTTCTGAGGCTACCGCCAAAGCTGTCTTTGTCTTTTCAGGACAAGTAGCCTGTGTCCCCACAGTCATGCAGGTCCAAGAGTGTGGTACCAGGCCAAAAGGGCCTTCTGTCAAGAACCCTGACTTGGTTTTAAGCCCATAGATGCCTGGCGCAGGAAAGTCAGGTCTGTTCAAAGGCCCAGCCCTACAGTGCCGGGCCAGCTGGCACAAGCGGCCTGTGTCTGGTAACATCCTCCACACATACCTGATGACCCCCCCCAACCCCCCACGAAGCTCATTCCCTCCTGGCCCGGCTCAGAGTCAGTTGCAAGGCAGCCAGGTGGGGTAGGAGTGAGCCCGGGGCAGCAGAGGCTGCATGGGGGTCACATAGTAATTAACGGGGGCTGCTGGCACAACCCCTTCCGAGCCGAGCCGTCGCCAGGCCAGGGCAGCCGTGGCAGCGGGGCCCTGCTCGGCCAGCGCCTGCAGGGCTAGCATGGCGATGAGGTCCAGCGTCTGGCGGCGCTCGTGGCTCATGAGGCACACGGTGCTCTCGTTGACCACCTGGTGCAGCGTCACGAGGCAAGCGTAGCGGCGGGCCACCTCCGCTCCGCAGAAGTGAGCCTCCAGGTAGCGCTCCAGGACGCGCCTCTGCTCCACCAGGTCCGGGAAGTCGATGAAGAAGCGCGAGCACATGTAGCGCTGCAGGGCGCGGGCGTCCGTGCTGGGCCGCGGCCGGAAGCCCCGCACCAGGAGGTGGCAGTACTTGAGCAGGCCGCCGCCGCGGATCTCCTCGGGGCTGCGCGTGGCGATGACGCGGTGCTGCAGGTGCTCCAAGGCCTCGGCGAAGTCGCCGTACAGGCTCTCGCCTGTCACGGTGGGGTGGAAGGCCTCCGACATTGGCGTGGAGGAGCACTGGCCAAAGAGCAGCATCGAGTCCAGGACGATCTGGAAGGAGTCAACGCTGAATTCGAACTGGCGCCTCACGGAGTCCACGAACTTGAGTTCCACGTTCTTACCACTCTTGTTGGATAGCGAGATGAGGCTCCAGCGGTCCAGGTCCGTGCACACTTTCACCAGCTTCTGCACATAGGCTTCCTTGAGCGTCAGCGGTGTGATCTTGGCCCGGCTCACTCCGGCTGGCAGGAAGTCCAGCAGGCAAGCCAGGACCACTGCCTTGGTGAGCTGGAAGGAGGCCTCGCTCTGCAGGTCCATCTGGAACACTAGGTCCAGGTCCTTGTAGCCGAGGCCGCTCTCAGGGTGCAGCACGTGGCTGGCAGCTGAGCCGTGCAGGCGAACGCTGTGCACCCGCAATCCCTGTTCTTCCAGGCTTCTGCGGACCACCTGCAGGGGATTGGAGTGGGGGAGAGGGTGTCAGGTGCCTGGACCCCAGCTTGTCTTTGTGAGACCTTTTAACTGGCAGAGCCTCCATTGATTTGCCAACCCCAGTTGAAAGGAATGACTCAGAAGAGCAATAAAAATAACAAAGGTCAGCAGAGAACTTACTGAGCACTTTGCATTAAAATACAACCTCACTTAATCTTTGTAATTAATCTGATGAGGCAAGGTTTATTCCTGCTTCACAGGTTGGGAAATAGAGGCACAGAGCAGCCTGAGAGCTACCAGAGTTACACAGCTGGTAAATACAGAGCTGGGCCTTCAGTTCGGAGCCCAGGTTCTTCCCACTGCAATAACCAACCTTCCTAACGCTGCAAGCCAAACTCTGTGACTAACTGGCTCAGGCGGACTGCTAAGGACCCCACGTGGCTTCACACATTAACTTCCGTGAGAATCCTTTTGAGGACTACAGTTCCCTGACAGATGGAAGGCCAGAGATACAGAGGTGTAAAGAAACACGCCCAAGGCTGTAGATTACAGATTACCCAGGCTAGGCCCAGAATCTTGGTTGGTTGTTTTCAATATTTAATTAGGAAAAAAGTTTTTGAGACAGGGTTTCTACAAGTAGCCCTGGCTGTCCTGGAACTTGCTCCACAGACCAGGCTGGCTTTGAGCTCAAGAAATCTGCTTGCTGAGTGCTGGGATTAAGGGCAAGTGCCACCACATTAACTTTTTAAGTTTTCAATTTTTAAAAGATTTGTTTTTATTCTATGTCCGTGTGTGTGTGTGTGTGTGTGTGTCGCCTGTATGCACACATATGCACCACCCACAGAGGCCGGAAGAGGTAGAAGGAGTTACAGGTGGTTGCGGGCCACCACGTGAGTGCTGGGACTAGAAGCCAGTCCTCTGGAAGAGCAGCCAGAGCCCTTACCTGCTCAGCCTTCTCCCAGCCCATTCTTTCTGTGGACTGACACACACTCCTTCCCCTGCCCCCATCCTCACCAGAAACCAGGGAAGCAAAATACCACACGAGCTTTCCAGATGAGGAGACTAAGGCTCCAAGCAGTAATCCCCAGCCACTTAGAAGGCTGAGGCAGGAGGATATGGAGCCTCATATCCAGGAGAGCCCTGGAACACAGCAGGGACACCTAAGCCTTCTGGAACTCGGTTCTTAGCTAGAGCCCTGGGCAGTGGCACCGTGGGAGAGGAGTGAAGCCGGGGGTGAATACAGACATTAGGTTTCTCAGCAACCCCAAGCCCTTCTCCACACATGGTCCTGAAAGTGACCAGGCAGCATTCCTGCCCTCAGTGACTCTGCAACCCCACCTCACTGCCAAGTCAGCGCCAGCTCTGGGGCAGGCTGTTCTCGGGCTCCCAGGGAATTACTGCGAAGAATGCATCTAAATGCTGAGGAGGCAAGCTGCGGTGGGGCAATCCGGCGGGCGGCTCCTCCAGGAAGACTTCCTGAAGGGATTGCCATGGTAACGGGGGTGGGAAGGAAAGGACCCGCCGTCGGAGCTTTCAGCCAAGGGTGGGGGAGGGAGGAGTCCCACAGGCAGGTATTTAGTAAGCGCCAGATGCAGGACCTCAGCAGAATCTACCGTGGGGGAGGGGACTGGGGTGTGGCTCAGCTGCTGGGAAACTTAGGTTCACAGGTGTAAAGACACATCAAACCCAGGTATGGCTGATTCCAGACCTGTCCTTCTGTTTTACTGCTGGGTGAGGAGCCTAGAGGTCCCAGTCATGGATGCTAAACTCCCTCCCTCCAGCTGCTGCCTGCCTACCCTCTCTCTACCACTCAGACTGAGGCTTCAGAAGCAGCAGATCATCTGGTCCCCCTGGCTGCCCTTTCCAAACTTCAGCAGGGCCTGGTGGAGAATGCCTGTCACCCTGGCACTTGGGAGGCTGAGGCAGGAGGATCACTGAGAGTTGGTTACCAACCTGGGATATTACAGCAAGGGCTGGCAAGACTGTGTGTCAAAACTGAACCAATTTCTGCATGTCTACAGATCTATCTAATTTAAAAAAAAAATTTTTTTTTTTTTTTTAAAGACAGAGTCTCAGTAGCCCAGGTTGGCCTCAGAGTAATTAAGGTTAACTTTGAACTTCCAATCTCCCTACCTCCATCTCCTGAGTGATGGGATTGCAGGTGCAACACCACTTTTTTTTTTTTCAAGATGAGAATAAATGTCAAATCACTGAAGCCCTGAGCAGTTAGTTGATGGTGGGAAGGTGGCGGCTGGGAAGTAGCTGGAGCCATCCTATGGATCTTTCATTGCACACCCTGGCAACTGTCCCCAAGTGGCCAATGAGAGAAGACCATCCCTTCCCCGAGTTCCAGGTGAGCTGACTGGGCCTTAGTGCCAACTCCTGCCCTCCAGCTGGTGCCCACCCCAGGGCATGGCATCTGGCCTGGTAAGTAGGTAGCAATCCCCTCATTAAATCCCCTGCGTCAGGGCTATGGGACCAGTGTTGTCAGCCAACCATTGGCTGCTGTCTCTTTCCCAGGTCTGACTACAGCCAGTTTGACAGGCGGTCACCAGATACTGCCACACCCGAGGACTGCAGGGCAGCTTGCAGCCTCCCAAATCAGACTTTCCAGCCACGGGGGGCGAGGGGGGAGTGACTGTAGCTTGCTTTCTCCTGTGCTGAGGTGCCCAATTCCCCAAACTGCTCTGTCCAAGACCTTGCAAAGACTGAAGACTTGCAAAGCTTGCAAGAGCAAGCCCTCTGGCTGCAGCTGGAGAGATCAGCTTGTTCAGTTCAATTCTCTGGACTCAGAGAAGTCAAATGACTTGTTCAAGATCACAAAGTCAATAACTGAGTTGAACTAGAACCCGCTCTCCAGAGCTAGAGCTGGGGGGGTCTCAAGTGGGTCCCTTCAGCCAGGCACAGCAAGCGAGGATGCGTTTGTTTTTGCTGTGGGGAAGACCTTGTTGGGTGTAGACGTAGAGGGCTTCCATTCTGGAACCGTGAGACAGTTTAGCACTGGTGAGAAGCCATGACAGGCTCCTCCCTTTCCACCACCCCTCATATCTCAACAGCTTTTAAAGCTGCTAGCTGCGGCCTCCCACAGACAGACCAGCTGCATAGGCAGGTGAAGGCTAGTGTTCCCTTGGGAGTCTGGAACCAAAAAGAATACTGCTGAGTAGCCAAAGCCACCCCCATTGAACAGATGGGGCCACTAAGACCAGACCAGCAGGGGGAAAAGGGATAAACAACGAACCCAGAAGCCCAGCTTTTCAGTGTGGTCTCAAGGCCTCTGCCACCTCTCCACTCCACAGCCAACAGCTTCCTCTTCTGGGATGACTGTGCCCCTACTTTAGGAGGACCATGCCATGAAATTGACTCACTCTCCCTCACTTGACCGGGAGACAGGGGCTAGTACCCAGCCACATTTGTGCTTGGCGTCTGTTTAGATACTTGTCCCTGCAGAGAGGTGTACGCGCTGGGCACCACTCTCCTTCCCTCCATGCCTGGGGTAATGGCATTTCCTCAAGAGAAGAGCCAGCACGGTGGCAGCATACTCCTATAATCCTGGCTCCTTGGGCAGCTGGGGCAGGAGGATCATTTGAGACTACGGGTTTGAGAGGAGCCCAGACAAAACACAGGAAGACCCTATCTCAAAAACAAAACGAGCTGAAGCTGGCTTACTAATAATCCAGAGGACGGCGGGAAAGGAAGGAATGCCTCAGCCAGCACCACTGGGACAGCCAGTGAGTCAGCCCCGGAGAATCTGACCCCTCCCCCTCCATCTCATTGCTTGTTCCTAGGAAGGGAGGGCATGACCAGGCCCCAGCAGCCACCCTCCCCCTGTTGGAGGCTACAGTAGCAGGTGGTACGGGCAACTCTACCTGGAATTCTACCTGGAATTCGTGTAAAGCCCACGCAGGAACCGTCACTAGACTCTTCTGGTTCTCATGATCCGGGGACTCCCCTAAGATATACATGTTGAGCTTGGGGGCCAGGGGAAGGGTGGGAAACTCGTGAACCTGTAGCACCTGCTCCTGGGGCGCTCAAGGGTTCCCTGAGCTCGATATCCCCCCCGCCCCCGTAACCTCAGGTAGCTCTCCATCACCCCTCGGTGATGAGGGCCTCGGCTAGAAGAGGGCCGAGAGGGAGCACCTTCTGGTATTTCAGAACACCGTAGTGCTGAGACTATAACCGGAAAGAGTTAAGTGTGGGGTCGTACAGGGTTAGGTAAAAGGAAGAGCTGGGTTTGATGGAGCAACTCCAGAATCTGATCCTCGGAAGGGAGATGGTGCTTTGGGGTCTAAACCTTGGCCTGGCCTTCATTCCCAGTCTTAAGGGAGGAGGAACACCTAAAATGGAAATTTGATGCTATCAGGGGTGGGGTCTCCGGTCTGGCCACAACACGTGGGAGGCGGGGGAGTCTCCCCAAGGATTTGGCTGTTTCACCTAGCCAAGGTTTCCCGAGCCAAGGGCTGTGGGAACACAAAAGGGCGGAGTGCGCCTAGAACCCTCAGGGAGCAGGAGGTCCAAGGATGCGGAGTAGAGGAAGAAAGCTATTTTGGAACCCAGCACACACACTTCCCCATTGGAGGCTGCCAGGGCAATCCCCCCTCTGGTGCCTCCCTCATCTCCACCCCATAGCCCAGCCAGCGTCTCCGTGAGTGGTTCCCACGGACTAAGGGTTCTCCAGAAGGCTGGACAGGCAAGCTCAGCAGGCTGTAGTACGAGCGGAGCTGACGGCCCGGGTTCCCGTTCCTTAGTTTCCCCAGCCACCGGGCCCGTCTCGGCAGAGCGCCACCCCGCGACCCTCCCGGCGCCCCCTCACCTGTACAATCTGTAGGGGCTGCACGCTCAGCGTGGGGAAGTTGCCCCGCCCGTGGATGGGGATCGGCTCTTTCAGCAGCGCGTCCAGCCGCTTCACCTGTGGCCAGCTCAGCCGGCTCTGATGCCGCCCCAGGGAAGCCGGGGAGGCCTCCGGGTCCGGGCCGCCGCCGGCCGCCCCGGCTGTGACTCCAGCCGGGTCCTCATCCGTCCCCACCTGCGCCGCTGGCCGCTCCGGGCTCTCAGCGCCACTCTCCGACGGCATCATTCGCCCGACCCCGGCGCCCCGACGGCAAAAACCCGGGAGTGGTGGAGGCGAGGAGGGCAGGGAGAGTGGCTGCGCACGGGCCAAGGCGGGGTGCGGGGACCCGGCGGCGGCGGCGGCGGCGGCGGCGGCGGCGAGGCAAACCCAGGAACACCTCCGACGGCGACGGCGGCGGCGGCGAGGACTAGCAAACCTTCGAGCCAGGTGGATGGGACCAGCTGACACTTATAGGCCGCGGGCCGCACGCCCATTGGCCGGCCCAGCTGTCACACAGGAGCTGCCCCGCCTCCCGTCCCTCCCCCTACCGTTGGCAACCAGGCCTGCTGGCTCCCGGGCGTTTCTGATTGGCTGGAAGGCACGCCTCTTCCCCGCCCCCTCTCTCGGGCTGGATTCCCTCCTTTGGTCTTTAAAGAACTTCTGCTGCTTGTGATTGGCCGAGCCTGCCCGGACTCAGAGGCACAGCGCCCTCCAGCGGCAGAAAGGAGGGCGCTCTCTGCAGCGTCGCGTTGCAGTGTCTAACGAAGGCGGCTGCTCGCTCAGTTGTTCCCTGGCTTGGCGCTTCGAGCCGCAGCATGCCTGGCGCGCACGTTCCATTTTAGGTGAGGTGAAATCTGCTCAGAGAGAGAGAGGGCGTTATCTCCCATCATCGCATAGCGTGTGGGTGCCCGTTATGGGCCTGATGGAGGTGTAAAAATCGATGCGGCGCCCTCTCTCTGCTCCATCTGGGCAGACCCAGGATTTTTTCTGGAATGGAGATTTCTATTTTTTTTTTTCTCTCTCTCTCTCTCTCCAGATCATAAAGGCCGAGGCTTGTTGCTACTTTTGAATTAGCCCACCCTTTCAGATAGTAAATATATATGACGTGGAGAGGAGCGGGAACTAAAATCCAACCACCCTGTTTATCACTGCAGTGATTTTTCTTGTCATTACCTGGCTAAAAAGTAAAAGGGAATGAAGGAGGAAGCAGGACTTAGGAGTAGCTACACCCAGTGTCTGACAGGACACCGCTCTGGTCGCCTGGTCGCCTCGGACCAGAACGCACATTTCTTGTTTCCGAAAGTCCTTGTTTTCCTCTGCTGGAAACCCCAAGAGAAGGTGCCATGTGCTCAGCCAGGTGGGTTTTTTTTTTTATTTACTGATTAATTAATTAATTAATTTGTGTATATATATATATATATATATAAATTTTTTTTTTCCAGAGCTGAGGACTGAACCCAGGTCCTTGAGCTTGCTGGGCAAGTGCTCTGCCACTGAGCTAAATCTCCAACCCCCACTCACTATGCAGATCAGGCTGGCCTTGAACTCACAAAGATCTGTACAACTCTGATATTCAAGTTCTGGAATTAAAGGCTGTTCCTCACATTTATTGACTGCCTGTGTGGGTGGGGGGCGGGGGTGTTCAGGGATTAAATTTAGGTTCTCAGCCTTGGTGACGAGTCTCTTTACTCCCCCAGCAATTTTGACAGCCATTTTGTTATGTACACCTTTTCTTTTCTTTTTTCTTTCTTTTTGTTTTGAGACAAGATTTCTCTGTGTAGCCCTGGCTGTCCTGGACTCACCCTGTAGACCAAGCTGACCTGGAATTCTCAGGGATCTGCCTGCCTCTGCCTCCCGAGGGGAGATTAAAGGTGTGCACCATAATGGCCGACTATGTTCTATGTCTATGAAAGACATAGAACAGATGAAGGGATGGGAATGTGGCTGGACTAGTAGAGGTCTTGACTAGCATGTATAAAGCCCTGAGTTTGATCCCTGAACTACACAAACCAGTCATGTAATCTCAGCATCCCAGTGGTGGGGGAAGGAGGATAAGAAAGTCAAGGTTATCCTTGTCTACCTGTTGAGTTCTTCAGGGTCAATCAGGGCTATAAAGTGAGACCCTGTCTTCAAATAATAATAATAATAATAATAGAGATCTAGTGAGTGACCAGTTGCCTGCTCAGTGTGCTTCAACCTCTGGTGCCACAAAGGGGAGAGATAAAGAAGAGGTCTCCTTTGGATGAGTTGTCTCTGAACCCTAGACCTACCAAGATCCCTGAAGCTACTGAGTCCAGCCATAACCCTCTCCTGTGTATGCATTTAGCTCAGTAGCACAGAATGCTTGCCTAGTGTGTGCAAGAGCCTGGCTCTAATTCCCAGGTACCAAAAACAAAACAAAACAAAAAACAAACAAACCAAAACCCAACCCAAAACAAACCACCCCAAAGCTACAACATAGCACTGCTATTCTCTTCTCATCCCCCAGCAGAAGGGGGGAGAGAAAACTGAACATTTCTTAAACCTCTAGTAGGCACCAAATCATGTTACATATGTAAGCATTCATTCCTGAAAATATGCCTCAGCAGGTGAGATCATTTTTCTAGATATGCAGATGAAGAAACCAAGGCTGCAGAGGTCAAGTGATGTGCCCAATGGTAATATAACCACTAATTGGCAGTATAGGACTTGAAAATTCAGGTCTCCTGACTCTCTATTCAACCTCTCCTCTTAGAAGTTGGCACAAGTCACAGGGTCATGCTTGGCACAGCCCTGCCACCACCCACAACATCCATCCATCCGTTTAATCATTCTTTAGTCAACATATGTACTGGTTACCAGGGGCTGAAACCTGAGCTACAACAGGCAAGGCCCTTGTTCTTCCAGAACTCCCGACCGTACACAGACAATAGTGAAGTAAACAAGACATTTCGGGTGGTATGCTAAGAGGAAAATAACATGGGGCCACAGGAAGGAACAACCGGAAGGGAAAGGAGAGGCCTTAGATGTTGACCTGGCAGCTTCTTGGCCTGGTGAATCTCTCTGTCCCTGAATAGCCGAAGCAGCTAGAGAGATAGCAGGCTGCATACTCCTAGAAGCCTAAAGGCTCCAGCAGCCGGGCTCGGTGGCGCACGCCTGTAATCCCAGCACTCTGGGAGGCAAAGGCAAGCAGATCATTGTGAGGTCAAGGCCAGCCTGGTCTACAAAGCAAGTCCAGGACAGCCAGGGAGACAGAGAAGCTTTGTCTCAAAAAAACAAACAAAAACCCTTTAGCTCCAGCTGAGAGGGCTATTATCTTCATCTTCTTAATTCCCAAGTGGAGAAAGTGCGGTATAGAAAGCAGGAGGGATTTGCCATGGGTGGATCAGCTAGGCTGCAAAGACAGGCCAGCATAGTCCCCCCTAACATACTTGATCAACTTTTCTAAGGAAACTCAAATCTCAAGTTTTCCCTCTCCTTCTGTCTGGGCTAGGGAGAGCAATTAGCCAGCACATTTACTATGAATTACCCTTCTGTCAACACTTCCATTGCAAAGCTCATGCCTTTCATGTTTGCCCCGTGGGACTAGGTTGGTGTGGGGATGTAGGAAGTCGAGAGAGAGAACACAGATGTGCCCCGGGAAGCAATTTTGTTTCCGTTAACGCCAGCTTTGAAGGATCCAATGAACGGAGGGAATGCACTGTGGATGCCCCTTGAGTCCAGGTGGCTTCGGATTCCTGGTAAAGGTAAGCCTTTACCAGGAGCCTAAACCCATTCCCCACCTTAATCATGACTCCAGCTGATCTGAAAAGGGAACTTGTTCTCTATGGTAGAGTCTTGGCCATAGAGGACAGTCTCTTTGCCTGTCTGGACCCCAGCTTCTTCTGTAAAACGGGAGAGAACTGAAGTGGGGGTTTCTCCCATTCATACCATCTGATCTGAGGACTAGAAGCGAGAAGCTGATTGCTGTGTTGGCACCTCAGCTCTGGGACCCCAGAAGAAAGCATTCTGGGAAATGCTGTGTGGCTACTGAAGGAACCCACATCCCCTCTGCCGTATGCTTGCCACAACGCGTCAGATTCCAGAACTCAGTGTCACGTCACAGGAGCAATGGTTAGCTTTGTTGGAGAGGAAATGGAGGCTGGGGAAACGAGGTCATTTGTGTAGGGCCTTGGAGTTGAAAAGAGCGACTAGGTCCGGCCGAACCCCCCAGGCCTAGTCCTCGTGAGGACCACACTTGGGAGGGTGGCTTTGGGAAGCCAAATTATACAGAGGTGACCCTTCCCTGCAGAGGTTCGCCCAATCCCTCTTTCTGTGGCTCTTGGCTGCCAGCCTACTTCATGTGCTCATGGCCAAGGTAATGGACATTGTCATTAGTGGTAATTGTACCCCCTGCCGGCATCGTGTTCGTATCAACATCACCTCTCCTCTGTTCTCCTTACACGCACAACCCCAAGCCGTCAGCTTCTTCACCCGACAGCTCCTTTAACTCACCCACCTTCCTTCCTCTCCCTGATCCTGGACCCCCCTCGTGGCCTTGATTTCCCCCTTAACCCACTCAGAGTCCACGGACGTCGCTGCAATTTCTTCCTCGCACACACCCTCAAACCCAGTGTTCCCTGCTGGCTAAATTGTCTCCACCTGGCAATACCACGCCCTGGCTAATCCTCCGCAGCTGACTGAGGCTCAGGAGGGCCACAGACCTGCTGACCTCACTTGTCCTCGGGCCCACCACCTGTGTGTGACTCAGCCATCTTATTTCTCTCCCCGCAGCTCCAGCATCCTCCTGTGTCCTTTTCCTGGGGAATGACCTTGCTTCTCCCTAAACAGTGCTTCTCAGCCTTCCTAATGCTGCTTCCTTTAATACAGCTCCTCATGCCGGGCGTGACCCCCAACCATAAAATTATTTTTGTTGCTACTTCATTACTGTAATCTTCCTATTGTTATGAGCTGTAATGTAAACATTTGTGTTTTCCAATGGTCTTGGGCGACCCCTCAAAAGGGTTCACGACCCACAAGTTGAGAACCGCTACCATAAGAAAACAGATCCAGGCCAGGGGCTGGAGAGATGGCTCAGAGGTTAAGAACGCTCTCTGTTCTTCCAAAGATCCTGACTTCAATTCCCAGCAACCACATAACCACTTATAGTAAGATTTCCTGTGCAGGTAGAATTTTGTATAGATAATAAATAAATCTTTAAAAAGAAAAGGAAAGGAAGGAAGGAAGGAAGGAAGGAAGGAAGGAAGGAAGGAAGGAAG
>NW_026591598.1:11620110-11628222 GCF_907164565.1 Psammomys obesus | reverse complement strand
AAGGAAGGAAGGAAGGAAGGAAGGAAGGAAGGAAGGAAGGAAGGAAGGAAACAGACCTGCGTCCATTCCAGCCTCTGTCCTTGGGTTCAGCCTCCCTTCCTGCTCTAAGCACGCACCTGTTTGCTCCTCCCTTGAGCTTCCCAGGCCCCTTCCTCTCACCTGCAGCAGGACTTTCCAATCTGCATTAAGACATAACTTCCCAGAAGCCGGGTGTGGTGGCACATGCCTGTGATCCCTACACACAGTGGGGAGATGTTTGGTTCTGCCTTTCACCTAAACTTTCTCTGTTTTTTTTTTTTTTTTACAGCCAACATCCCCAAAATAATGTAAAGAACAAAAAGATGAAGGAGGAAAAGAAAGTGCTTCCTGGACCCGCCATCACAAGCCTGGGCAACCTTCCGGATGCAGGGGTTGGACACTGACTAATACAGAAACCACAAGCAGACTGAAGGACTTTCAACAGACACCTGGACCCCTCGTGGAGTAATGCCGCATCCTAAATCTTTGAGACCTGATTATCAGCTTTCACTGCTCCTCCTACCTCCAGCTGGTGGGGCAAGGGAAGGAGGCAAAGTCAGGGTCTCCTTTTGGCTCCTTTGGCATTTTCTAGCAACATTCCTCTCCACACGCTCCTGTGTTTTTTGCTAAGAGTGTGCTCTTTTAAATTGCTCCAGGCATCATGGTGCATGCCTTTAATCCCAGAACTCGGCAAGCAGAGGCAGTCAGAGCTCTTTGAGTTTGACGCCAGTGTGGTCTACAAATTGAGTACCAGAACAGAAAGCGCTTACACAGAGAAACCCTGTCTCAAAAAACCAAAAGGAAGAAAGAAAAGAAAATACTACAAAATAAAATTAAAATTGTCCTTTTACTAAGTCTTGGCTCTGGATAGCACTAGAACATAAAGCTTTTTCAGTTTGGACTGCAAAGTTCTGGATCTCAGAGACATTTCTGTGTGCGTGGAGTCTAGAGTCGCATCTCATATGTCAAGGCCAGGCAAGCTGTCATCATCTGGATAACATGGCAGACTCCAGGCGATGAGATAGCAACACAGCTGCCCAAGGCAAGGATGGAGCATACACAGGTCCCGTCCCTTTCCCAGCCTGTGGCTGACAAAGCCTTTCCATCAGCACACAGTTCTTTCTTTTGGTTTTGTTTTGATTGGTTGAGTGTTTTTTGTTTTGTTTTGTTTTTTTTGTTGTTGTTGTCAGAACTTTTTAATTTTTTTTATTTTTTTGAGACAGGATTTCTCTGTGTAGACTTGGCTGTCCTGGACTCACTTTGTAGACCACGCTGGCCTCGAACTCACAGAGATCCGCCTGCCTCTGCCTCCCAGAGCGCTGGGACTAAAGGCATGCACCGCCGCTACCCAGATGATCACAGGTCTTATAAATGGAACCCGAGCACAGGAGAGCTTCACAAACCCTCAACCCAGGACCTTGAAACTATGTATGCAGAGGTGGTCCATTGTGTGGTGCATACTGGCATTCCTGGCCCACAGACACCTTATGAGTGACAGGAGCGGAGCAGGGACCCAGCACAAACAGACATGGACGCTGCATGTGTGAGGCGCACATCAGAGTCAACCTGCCCTTGTGGCTGGCATAGCAGTCTCTGAAAAGGCCGTAAGACCAAAGCCAAACATTGGATTCAAACATAAACTCCAGAATAAAGCAGAAACATGTTATTTTAAAAACCCAGCTGTAGTATATAGCATACAGGTCCTTGTCTTGTTCCCCAGTGCTGAGGATCGAACCCCTCCCCCATCTTTCCTCCCGCACACTCCAGTTCGGGGGTTTTCCTTTCCTGGGGAATAGATTTGACGGATACGGGATAGTCTGTGTTTTAGTTGCCCGTTCAGCAGTTGATGGACATTTGGGCCGATTTCACTTCCGGCCTATTGTGAAAAGCGCCCTGACCGCATCCGTGTGCTTTTGTGTTACCTGTTTTTATTTCTTTTGGGTGTGTTCTCAGAGGTGGAACTGCCACGGCGATTCTTGTTAGGCCTCATGAGAAGTGCCAGACCTTCGTCCAAAAGCAATTACGCCCTCTAACCTTTCCGTTAGCCCTGTCTCTGAGGCTCTAACGACTCTTGCCAGCCCTTGTTATCACGGATCTCTTTTACCATAGCCATCTTAGTCCGTGTGAGATGGCATCTCATTGTTTTAATTTTTTTTCAGTAAATGTATTTATCGAGGGGAGGGCTTCATGTGTGGGGGCCACAGGACAACTTGTATGAGTCCGTTTGCTTCTTCTATTATATGGAACCTACAGATCAGACTCGTGTGGTCAGACTTGATGTCTCTCCCCTCTGAGCCATCTCACTGGCCTTTTGAGATTGTTTCGATTTGCAATTTTTTTTTTCTTTCCTGTAGCTGGTAATGCCTTTTCAAGTGCCCATTCGTCATCTGTGGTTTTTTAAGGAATGTCTTCAGACCCTTAACCTGATGAGCCATCTCCCTCCTCTCTTTCCCCCCTCCCCATTTCTTGAGATGTATGTTCCAGGCTGGCCTTGAACTCACTAAGTAACCAATGCTGGCCCTCAGCTTCTGACCCTCCTGTTTCTACTTCCAGAGTGCTGGGACTGGAGGTGCGTGTCTCCAGGCCTGCTCTCTTTTTTGATATTTTATTTCTAGGGCACAGGCTGTACTTTAATATGTGTATGTACTTTACAATGATAACATCAGTTTATACGTCACATGCAAAATTCCTCATTTCTTTTTGCTGAAATCATTTGAAATCCTCCTCTTATCTATCTGGAAATATCTATTACATAATCTAGCGGGTGGTGGTGGCGCACACCTTTGATCCCAGCACCCGAGAGGTAGAGGCAGGAGGATGTCTAAATTTGAGGCCAGCCTGGTCTACAGAGTGAGTTCCAGCACAGCTAAGGCTACAGAGAAACCCTGTCTAAAAAAACAAAAGCCAGAAAAAAAAAAAAAAAAAAAAAAACAACCAAACAACAACAAAAGCAAAACCATAATCTAATACATAATTATCTCATATTCTGCCAGCTGTGGTGCACATCTGCATTAACAGAATACCAGAGCTTAATTCTCCTGTAACTCCTGTAACTGTTAGCCTCCTATCTCTTCTTCCTTCCACTTCCTCTAATCTCTAGTAACTACTGATCTGGTCTTTCAAAAAAAAAAAAAAAGATTTATTTAATATTTATCTATCTATCTATCTATCTATCTATCTATCTATCTATCTATCTATCTATCTATCTATCTATCTATTTTTGAGACTGGGTTTTCTGCATAGACCTGGCTGTCCTGGAGCTCACTCTGTTAGACCAAGTTGGTTCTGAACTTACAGAGATCTGCCTGCCTCTGCCTCCCAACTGCTGGGATTAAAACACCACCACCGCCACCACCTGGATAAGGTTTACTTAACTTTTAAAATTGTGGTGTGTGTGTGTGTGTGTGTGTGTGTGTGTTTGCACACGTTCATGTGGTACCCACGGAGGCCACAAGAGGGCCCTGGATACCCTAGAGCTGGAGTTACAGGAAGTTGTGAGCTGCCCTGTGTGAATTCAGGTCTTCTGGAAGCTCAGGCAGGGCTGTGAACTGCCAGGCATCTCTCCAGGCCAAGGACAGCTCTTTAGGGTCCATGTTATGAATGAGATCACGAGATTCTGTCCTTCTATCCCTATAGTGACAAAGACGGGGTTTCACCTTTCTATAATATTTTACTGTGTGCATATAACCGCCTTTTACTTATCCATTCTGTGAACGGCTCTTTGAACAGTGCTACAGTAAGCAGGAAGGGCTACAGATGTCTCTTGTGCTGATTTCAATTCCAACCCCGCTAGTACTGGGATTGCTGTTCCATTTCTGGACTGCAGTTCCATTTATGGATTTTTTTTTTTACATTTACATGTGTTTTTCATGTGTGTGTGCGCGCGCGCGCGTGCAGTAGGTATTTATGTGGGCACGAGTGCCCTACTCCTGTAGAGGTCAGAGGGCAATTTTTGGGAGCTGGTTTTCTCCTTCTGCCATGTGGATCTTGTCCTGAGGCTGTGGACTGAGCTCAGGTTGTCGGGCTTGCTAGCACGAGCCTTGACCTGCGGAGCCATCTCACCAGCCTATTTAAATTTTTTTTAAATTCATTTTTATTTTATGTGTATAGGTGTTTGTCTGCGTGTACGTGTGTGCAGTACTTTCATACCTGGTGCCCGTGGAGGCCAGAAGAGGGTGCCAGATCCCCTGGAATGAGACTGTGGTCAGTTGCCTCTCGGTTTTTGGAATCAACCCTGTGTCCTTTTAAGCGCAGCCAGGGCCCTTAACTACTGAGCCATCTCTCCAACTAAATATTTGTAAACTTCCATTTTTTTTTTTTTTTTTTTTTTCTTTTCTCCTTCTTTTGGACAATCTCCTGTAGCTTAGGCTGACTTTGACTTTGCAGATAACCTTGCATTTCTGATCCTTCTGTGCTGGGATGACAGGTTTGAGGGTCAAGGCTGGAACCCAGCACCTCAAAAGCGCTCTACCATCCCCGGCCCCTGATCTTGCCGGATGTGGTGAAGGGCAGCTGGGTGGGGCTTTGCACTGGGCTCTCCTTAGCTGACTGGTGTTTTCCCAGGGAGCCTGGGGCACTGGGAGTCCCATTCTTCCGTCCTTATCTCTCACTTTGACCTCCCAAGGGTCGGCGGCCTGGGTGCAGATCGCCTGCCTTCGCTGGGCCTGCGTTTTCTCCTCTTCACCGGACTGCTGGCAACTTCCAGGACTGGTGTGTCTTCCTCGTTCGGCCCACGCTCTCCAGAGAAGGCAAACTTGCTAATCTGGGGCAAGTTTCAGACAGGTGTGGTGTTCCTGTTCATTTTGGTGCAGAAAGTAGGGAGAGGGAGAGGCACGAGGGCCCTGAGGGCGCACAGGAGGACTGAAGACTAGACAGTGGAGGACAGGAAGTAACCTGACCTCACTTCCCTCCACCAGGCAGCCTCGTGAAGACCCGCCTCCCCATGAGCGCTACTCAGGCCAACCAATCAGAGGAGGCAGGTGGAGAGCCTGGTTGAGTAAGGTGAGGAAACTGAGGCTCCTGAAGGTGACACTTTGCACCCGTCTCCTCCGGCCTCCCCTCACCCCCACCATAGACCCTCTTTAGGCCCAAGGGTTGGGTGCACTCACTTCTGCCCCCCCCCCAAACCCCGGGGCCTGGGTGGCTGACTGAAAGCAGAAGCCAGGGCGCAGTGACCCCAGCGTCCCCCTACTCCCCCTCTCCCCCGCGTGTCCCGGAACTTGCTTTGTAGACCAGGCTGCCTCTGCTTCCCCAGTGCTGGGATTAAAGGCCTGTGCCGCCACACCCGGCTCCACTGCCCCTCTGACAGAATAAACCGCAACGCGTCTTTCATGCAATAGAACTCAGTTCATACATGACAGCTTATGGATACGCCCCCAATTTGGGGTGTGGGCTGGGGGTTGGCAGGGTCTCAGGTGGTCCTACAACTTTGGTACTTCTGCCCCCAATTCCCAACTTCTAGGACCTCAGGCTTGTATCACCACACCAGGCTCCATAAAGAGGGATTGGAGGAGAGAAGAGGGGGGAAGGAGGAGAAATGTAAAAAAACAAAACACTGCAAAGTAGTCACAGTGGCCCTCTGTCTCTGACCTGTATGTACTCAGGCTGACTTTTTGCCACATGCGTGCCTAAGAGTCACGTGGGGACCGACTTCTGCAGCTTCTGAAGTTATCAGCCTGCGGTGGGAGCGGACAGTACATTTCCACTCGCCGCTGCCCCACCAGCCCACCCCACCGCACCCCAGTCCCCGAGCCGTGGGCGGCCAGGCCCCTGTGTAAGGCCCTCGGGTCACAGACGACCCCTCCCAGACCCGAGTGAGGGGCAGCGCCGCGCCGCGCCGGGCCCGCCCTGCCGCTCGGCCTCATTCCCCGCACCCACATGGCTGGGCACCAGCTGCAGACGCAGCAGTTCCCACGGGACTCGTGGGTCCTGGAAACGCACCGCGGGCGAGGGAGGGAGACCCGGGCATTGACGTCAGAGGGGCGGGGTCCCCGTGCTGGCGTGAATTCCCTTGGCACCCTTCTCTCGCGCGTCCTCTGCCCTCTCTGGTCCAGGTCCCTGCATTCGGAAGTCCGAGGAGACCTATTTGTCCTCCTCCTGATCTCCCTGCCGGGAGGCGACCGCAGACGCCTAGTGGCGGTTGGTTCTGGGTGAGGGTCGGATGCGTCTGGGGAGGCCCTGAGCTCTCCAGAGCCCGGAGAAGAAGGATCCCCGCCCTGCGCCCTGCCCTGCTGGCGGGTGAAGCTTTCGCCCATACTAACAACGCCGGCCGCTGTCCTTCCCTGCCGGGAGGCCTGCACTCTACAGTCTATAAGGTGCTTGTTTTGATTATAAAAAGCCTTCGACGGGACTTGTACACACTTGCAAACACCCACAACAAATACATACAATTTGGAAAATAAGATAACTCTTAAATTTTTTTTAATTTAAAAATATTTTTGTTTTTGTTTTTAAAGTGGCTGGAAAGATGGCTCAGCGGTGAAGAGCACTTGCTGCTCTGGCAGAGGAGCTGGGTTCCACCCCTATGACGAGTTACCCGGGTAACTCCAGTTCTAGGGGATCTGGCACCCTCTGCTGGCCTCTGCCTGCACCAGGCATATGAGCGCTACCGGTGTTTACAAGCAGGTGGAACACCCGTAAGATACAGTCCCGCTTTACCTCTGCCTTTCACCTGGCTTTCAGCCCTGGACCTCGGGTCCTCAGGCTTGTGTCACGCGCTACCCACTGAGCCATTTTCCCGGCCCCGAAGTGCTCTCTTGCTCCCATCACATTCATAGATTTGCTGTTATTGCCATTTGACAGAGGGTGGGTCTCGTCAGGCTTGGAGGCTGCCTCCCACCAGCCCACAAAGTCAGGAAGGATGAGAAGCGTCCCGGGATGGCTGGTAATCGCTGTTCAGCGATCACACCCCCAGCCCCAGAACCGCTCCAGGGAGCTAGTTCATCTTTAACTCCAGAGAACGAAGGCTGTGTCCACCTTGGGAAGTGTGGGTGGGGGCTCCAAGAAGAGGTGCACATGATTGGTTAAAACTAGGCACTTCAAGGATGTTTGCTATGCGTCAAACAGCACGCTCATATCACGTGACCAGGAACACAATACCTAATTATCATATAGGCGGGGGTGGGGGGAGGGAGAGCTAGCAGGGAGCTGTGTCAATGGCCACATATCAAATGTAGTTAGGGGTGTCTGTGTCTAAAGCCCCTTTCCAGATGAAGTCAGGCAGAGAGCCTGAGGCCTGCCGGGGAAAGGGAGTCCTGCACTTTAATGCTGAGCTCCGAAGGGCTCTCTGGACTGGGAGAACTGCAACCTCAAACAGCAGGGTCCTTCCAACAACAGATGACAAAACTGAGGCCCAGAGAGGCCCAGTCACTAACACAAAGTATGTGAGCGAGGAAATGGGTCCAGGATTTGAACCTTATATGCTGGACTGTGCCAAGAAAAGTTTCCTGGGTCTCCTGGGTTCCCGGGGTCTGCCTTATCCAAGAAGTCAAACCCTTACCCTTTCAGTTGGGACCCTCATGGCCCAAGGAGATCTTTAGGTTTGGCTGTCAGAGCTGGAGAGGGGAGAGAGAATCCCACTCTCAGGTCAGGTAAGGCTCTAGATGACACCATCCTCATCCCTCCCTCTCAGACAGTCCCCAGAGCAGTCACAGGACTGTCTCCTGCCCACCCCAGGGGGCAGTTAGATCCAGGAGGTCAGGGTTAAGGGTAAGAGTTCTCCAGATCAAAAAAGGAGTCAGGCCAGGAGGGAAGGGGCCTAATGCCTCAGAAGATGTACTTGGGCTTTAGGCTTTATTTCCTAAGATCGCAAAGTAAGAAGGAATGTGAGGGGTTAGTTGGTGCTTATTTGTCTGTTTATTTTGTGGTGCTGGGGTTCAATCCCAGGACCTTACCCAGGCTCTAAGCCCCAGCCCCACCCCTAGTTCTTTTTCAGACATAGGCTTACGATGTAGCCCAGGCTAGCTAGTCTCTACTACCAATCCCCCTGCCTCCATCTCCAAAGGGCTGGGAGTACAGGTGTATGCCACCATGCATGGTTTTAATATGGATCTATCTATCTATCTATCTATCTATCTATCTATCTATCTATCTATC
>NW_026591598.1:11601423-11620100 GCF_907164565.1 Psammomys obesus | reverse complement strand
ATCTATCTATCTATCTATCTATCTATCTATCTATCTATCTATCTATCTTCCCCATTTTTGGTTTCCCAGGCAGGCGACTCAGGCCTGGGCTGCAGAGGTGACAGATGCTGAGCCAGTCACCCCTGGAGCCTGTTTGGACTCATGGGCCAGGTGTTGTCATGACTGATTGTTGGGAGCCTGCTTTAGGTTCAGATGGAGGAATGACTCATCAGGCCCCAGCCTGAAACAGAAGGAGCTAGGTCTGGATCTCATATGATCCCTGTCCACATACTTAGGCTCAGTTCAGTGACCAGGGCCAGGGTTCATTCTAGGTTCCCAGAACAGGGAGGCTCAACCTTGCTTGGTCCTTCCCAGCCCAGGATTCCTGCTCCGGGAGACTGAGTCAGGAAGTGGCTTGGAGCCTATAGCCTTAGGCTCCTGGGCTGGCAGGCAGTCGGGGAGAGATGGCTCAACATCAGGGGAGGGTTAGGAACCTCTCCCACCCCAGAACACACCTGCTAGGACTTAGGCATGTGGTTGGCATCTTATTCACTTTCCCACTCAAGGTTCTGCTGCTTACAGAGGCTGGTGGCACCGCTCAGGCTCTGCCTAGGGACAGCTGCAGAAGCCCAGCTCTGCCATGGTCTGCAGTACTCCGCTGAGACAGAGAGTATGCATCCTGAAACACCGCTGGTGGGTAACTGAGAATCGCCACCATAGCTGATTTCTGCCATCACACCCTGCTGTCCCAATGACAGCAGCAGCCAAAGAGCAATGGTGCATCCTAGGAGCTGGTCATGTTTGGTGACCATCCTCACTCTAGCCATTCAGTTTTTGAGGTTGGAGCCCGGTGACCTGCCTGGCCAGGGTGCGGTCATCCCATGCTTTTTGGTGGGAAGGTAGTCATCTCCACTTTACTAGGGTTTTAGTTGCTATTGTGGTTTTGATTCTTGAGGCTCTCCTTTCTGGTCCCAGTGACAGTCCCTGTCACTCAGCTGACAAAGTCCAGGAGCATAAAGGCCAACTGAGAGCCAAGTCACTAAGGACCATATTACGTCTCCAGCTAAGACACTTGGCCTGATATGACCTAGTGACATTTCCTCTTCCCTTTCTGCTCTGTGCAGCGACGATGCCCTGGCCTCACCCCACACTTGGGAGACCTGTGTGGCGGGAGCCCCCCTCACTCCGCCCCCTTAGAATCCACGTTCCCCATTCCTAGCTTGTTCTTGCCCACCTTTACATGAGGACATGCCCTTCGTTTCATCAAAGGACACCCAAAGGCTCCCAGTGGACGAGAATAGAATTCTAGTGTTGGCTTTCTCTTCCTCTCCTCCCTGCTCGCAGCTCTTTATGCTCTGTGCTGCCAAGTTTCTGCTCTACAAATGCAGCAAGCTTGCTCCTGCTTTGGGGACTTGGAGACACACCTGCCCCTCCCCCCAGTTCCCTACCTGTCTAGTTCCTCATTCTTTCAACCTTAGCTCAGAAAGGCTTGTCCAACCCTGCCCTCTCCACAGGACGCCCCTCCCCGCCATCTTCAGTAATATCATTACTGTTGGCTCAGCATCATGGGCTGTCCTTAGTCACTGGGTTCTTTATTGCTGTTTTGGAGACAAGACCTACCTCTTTAGCTCAGGCTAACCTCTAGCTTCTGATCCTCCTGCCTCAGCTTTCTGAAGAGCTGTGATTCCAGGTCCTGTTGGTAGACAACAAGTATTTAAGCCAGGGAAGTAGGGACTCACACACTAACCGGGGAGGCTGAATAAACCAGATCCCTTGGCAGTGAACATGAGACCACCCAGCACGGACCCACCAAGAGATCACTACAAGCAATACCAGAGCTCCAAGCTGATGAGCACCCCGGAATGTCACTCCAGAGCCCCGAAAGCTGGCTCTCCAAAACACCCGCCACTCTTCCCCCCCATGCACCTGGAGCTGGGCAGCAGGCAGGAAGCTGGACGCCTAAATGTCCACTGACGTCACTCATAGCTGCTGGGTGGCTCTGCAGAAAGGCCTCCTTGTGTTACTGCACTTGCTGGCTGGTAAAACAGCTAGAGGGTGGCAGGAAATGAGAGAAGATAAAATCCCAGTGACAGCGGCAGCCAAGGAGCGGTGGCTTTGTAGGAGCAGGTCATGTTTGGTGACCATCTCACTCTCACTCATTCTATGTAGTTGAAGACGACCTTGAGTTCAGGATCCTTCTGCCTCCACCTCCTGAGTGGTAGGGTTGTTTTCTGTGGTGCCGGGGATAGAATCCAAGGCTTCATGCATGCCCAGGCAAGCCGTCTCGACCCCTACCCAGCTATCCCTGTTTCACAATGGAGAACATAGCAGAAGGCTAGAGCCCCAATTCAGCCCTCTCTGCCTCTTGCAGCAGAGGAAATGGAATTGTCAGCTGTCCAACTCTCCAGTCTGAAGGGCATCATAGGAGAGTCAAACCCTGAGCTGCAGTGCCTGCCACACATCACCTGTCCATCCAGGCTAGGGTGTGCCAGCAGCATTTACCATCAACGGGACTCATTACCCATGTCGTCCCTTCTCCTGCTGACACCGGGCTCTAACAGCCCGTCACCTTTTCCACCACTGGCCTGCGTCACCTTTGATGTCATTACTGCTGCTGCCATGACTGCTCTTCACTATGTCCCTTCACAGCGGTGGTGCTATCCAGCTGGCAGCGAGGCCACTTCCTGGCCTTGGCACACACAGGGTAATTGCTTAATGAGATGGTCGTGCCCCAGCATGTTATTTACCTGAGCAATGTGGGAATCCTCACAGGCTCTTGGCTCAGTGGCTGTGACTTCAAAGATCCCCAGAGCCCCCGGGAAGTTCATTCTGTCCATCCTCCTGCCTCACTATCACTTTGGTTTTGTAGTAGAGAAAAGCAACATCCTGGGACAGTTAAGAGTGCTAGCAGCGTGCTGGGCTCGGTGGCGCACACTTACAATCCCAGCACTCAGGGAGGCAGAGGCAGGTGGGCCTCCGTGAGTTCAAGGCCAGCCTGCTCTACAAAGTGAGTTCCAGGACAGCCAGGGCTACACAGAGAAACCCTGTCTCAAAAAAGCAAAAAAACAAACAAACAAAAAAAAAAGAGTGCTAGCAGCCGTCAGCTCTGGTGACTCATGTCTGTAATTCTAGCACTTGTGAGGCTGAGACAGGAGGATTACTGTGAGTTCCAGGCTAGCTTGGCCCATAGTGTAAGACCTGTTTCAAAACCCCAAACCAAAATGACGAACAAAGATTACTGGATGAGTTGCTCTAGACCAGCAGGTGACCCCATCTTGAAACCAGGAACGCAGCTTCTGTTAGCTCATCTGTAAGACTCGGACTCAAAGAGCTGACATACAGTGTGGTAGGTGCCACTTGGGGACAAAAGTGAAGAACCTGGTCTGTCACCAAGAAGCCCTCAGGTAGACTCTGCTCCCATAACTTTTCCATCTTTTGTCAAAAATGTAAATTTTTGGTCTGGTTTATTTTTGGTTGTTGTTTTGTATTGTTTTTTGAGACAGGGTTTCTCTGGGTAGCTCTGGCTGTCCTGGACTCACTTTGTAGACTAGGCTGGCCTCAAACTCACAGAGATCCATTTGCCTCTGCCTCCCAAGTGCTGGGATTACAGGCGTGAGTCCTGGGCTTGTTTTGTTTTTGAGGCAAAGTCTTACAATGTAGTCCTGGATGGCCTGGAACCTGCTCTGTAGATCAGGCTGGCCCGGAACCCAGAGATCCACCTGTCTCTGCTTCCCATGCTGGGACTAAAGGAACATGCCACCACACAAATTAAATTTCCTTACTTATTTATTTGAGTTTTTTTGAGACAAGGTTTCTCTGTGTAGCCCTGGCTGTCCTGAAACTTGCTTTGTAGACCAGGCTGGTCTTGAACTCAGAGATCTGGCCTGCCTCTGCCTCCCAAGTGTTAGAATTAAAGGCATGCATCACCACTGCCTGGCTTTAAATTGTATTTTTTTTTAAATTTGCTATAATTACTGTGTGTGTGTGTGTGTGAGAGAGAGAGAGGTGCCACAGTGTACACGTAGAGGTCAGAGGTCAGCTCTGTGAAATCAGTTCTCTCCCTCCACCTTTCTGTGGGTTCCAGGAACTGAACTCATGTTGTCAGACGTGCATGGCACATGGCCTTACCCACTGAGCCATCTTGCCAGCCCCTGTGTGTCAAACGTTTAATGGTGTTCAAGTTGTGGCAGCCACTGTCCTGAGCACTTTGCCAGTTCACCTGGGATGTCTGAACGGCGTAAGGGCCCTTGAGACAGGATGGATATTGGCTCCTGTTTATAGTTCATAGGAAGCTAAGGATGGGAGCACTCCCCTGGCACTCTAGAGGTGGATACAGGAGGATCAGCAATTCTGTTTCATCCTGACGATACAGAGCGTTCAACCAAGGTGAGCCTGGGTTACTTGAGAACCTGTAGAACCGAACAATTCTGCATCTCCATTACATGTAACAGATGAAGAGACGCTCAGTGAGGGCAAGTGTCTCGGCCAAGGAGACACAGCTGCCTCGTGCTAGAACTGGGATTTTAACTTGGGGAGTCTAGTTAGAGGCTCTGTCTCTTCATGGTTAGCAGCTGATGCCTACCTCGCCTCAGGCCTGTGAGTCTCCCCTTCCTGTCCTGCGCAGGTGGAGCGTGGCTCTTCCCACCTGGCCTGTGTATGGAAGAGAGCCTCCAGCAGTCCTTAATCTGGTTCCTTTTCTTGGGACAGCTCACCTTGTCTAGGCCTCTCATTGCTCCCAGTCAGGAAGGCCTTCCTGTCGTCTGACTTCAATATGGGCTGAAACAGTTTCCAGGGAGGCAGCTCTCAGGAGCCTCAGGAGGCTGGGTTGTGGGCTTTCAGGGATCCGTGGATGTCAGGAAGAGCAGAAAGGGGTTCTGGACATTGGCACAGGGGACGACACTGGGGGAATGGCGTGTGGTTGGCTGTTCCCGGAGGGCCTTGTTTCTCACCACTCCCTGACAACCCAGCAGAGTCTCAAGCCTCACGGAACCTTCTCTCCGTCCAGCAAGACCCACCCATGCAGCACGGGACTGCTGTTCTCCTTCCTGTCCTCACGTCCCTGTCCTCACAGGCGGCTCTCTAAAGTGTCCTCTCTAACCCCTCCCTCTCTTTGCTCTGGTACCTCTCTGCCCTGCCCCTGGAGAGCCCCTGGAGCGCCGACTAGACCATCCTGGCCCAGGCATGCCCCAAGCCTACTTCATCTTCTCTCTCTAACTTGGCCTCCATCTTGGCCGGGGGAAGCCAGGAGTCTCCTGAGACTGGTCTATTCCTGTCTATCCTCTGTCCCAGACTTCTGACAGTGAGAGGGTGCTCACCTCGGACCAGGCTGCGTGGCGTTCAGAGGGTGATGTCCACGAACCCCCCCACAAACATGGGGGCCGAGAGAACTTTGCAGTAAGACTGCAAACAGCATGTGGCCCTGGGGCCGCATATGTCCCCGGATAGCTATGACCATGTCCTAACACATGGGTAGATGACAATAGCTTGTCAGAATTGTAAACGATTAGACACCTCTGGTAGTCTTCCTCAAGGTTTGCAGGCCTGGCTTCCTCCCTATCGGGGTCACTACTGAGGGCCACTCCAGCCTTACAGCTTCCGCTGCGGTGGCTGAAGGCCTCCCCACAGGGACCCTGGGCGCTGTAGGACCATCTGACACCCCGTGGGTCTCCCACTGCCTTGCCGCCTGTGGAAGCTCTGTCTTGGCCCTGGTGGAAGATTCTTCAAGGCTCCAACTCCCCGCTTCTTCCCCTTCCTCCTCAGTCCACACCCTTCCTCCTGCTCATGAACCTCCCAGCTTCCCAGTGCTCTCTCTCTCCCCTCAGCCCAGCCTCTCCCGCTTGAAAATAAAACTGTGCATACAGGTCAGGGAGAGAGGTACCCATCTTTAATCCCAGCACGCCGAAGACAGAGGCAGGCAGATCTCTGTGAGTTCAAGGTCAGCTTGGTCTACAGAGCGAGGCCCAGGCCAGCCAGGACTACCCAGTAAGACCCTGTCTCAAAAAATAAAATGGAATGAAATAAAAAAAAAAAAAAGTGTGTATAACTCTCATGCATACATACTCACGGCTCTTCACATTTAATTTATGGACCTCGCTGGACCTGGCCCTTCCAGGAATTCTCCTGCCTCTCTTTCCCACCTGACCACGTGATCTCGGAGATTACAGATGTGTGTCGAGGCATCTGTCTGTCTTCGGAGTCCGGGGACCTGAACTCCAGGCTTCAGGTGTACACACTAAAGTGCTGGATCCCTAGGCCCTCTCTGCAGCCAGCCCTTCTTCGCTGGGGATGCCAAGCTGATGCCCCTCCCCCCAAAGGAAGCCCCTTCAAGGCTTCACATTGATTTGAGGGTAAACTGGGCTCCTGAGTCCTGTTGCCTAGCCCTTTCTTAGCCGGTTTCTGCCACCTGCCTGTCCGTGTCGTCGCCAGCCCTCACTCCCCCACATGTCCCCTCTACCTGCAAGGGGTAGGTAGATTTTATCCTTTAGATTTCAGCTCAGCGTCCCTTGCTCAGGGACAAGGGCACATCCTCTTCCCCAAGGACAGTATAAGACAGGGCACCTCCTGTGTTCTCAAGCCCTGGCCTGTTAACACGCGGGAGGCAGGGGCCCTCCGCTGGGCGAGGTTTGTGATCACCAGAAATGGCATAGCCTGGAGCCCAGAGCGAGCCTAAGCTTAGAGCAGCGACGGGCAGAGGGCAAAAGGTAGGCAGGGGTTGCTCATGTCGGTGCCCATGGGAGGGGTACAGACAGCTTCCATCCTCCCTGTCCCTACCCCCGCTCCAGCCTCCCCGCCAGGAGCCACAAAGGCAACATGGAGGGGACACAGAACTCCAACCTTCCTTCTCGAAGGTTCCGCAGGCGTTTGGGGGGCGGGGCGGCTGACGGGCCTCTCTGGGCCTCTCTGAGACCCTCTCTCTCCGGCAGCCTCTGATTTTCTCCACCAGCTTGTGTGCCTATCAGCTCTCTGGCAGCGGGGACAGTGCTTGCCTGTGCTCTCCCGGAGAGGAGAGCGCGGGACCCCCAACCCCCCATTGCGGGCTTCACTCAGGAGGCTCTAGGAAAGGACTGGAGGATGAGTGAAAAGCAATGAGGCGACAGCGGCTGTGGCGGTGGCTCAGTTGCTAGGGCGCCTGCCTAGCGTGCTGGCAAAGCCCTGGTTCGATGCCCAGCACCTCCTAGACCGGGCATGGGGTACACCGGGAGGCGGAGACAACCGGACCAGGAATTCAAGTTCATCTGAGATCCTGCGCACGGGAGAGCTGGTGTCAGCTCTCTTCTGCCCCTTCTCTACCTCATCTCCTTGCCCTGCTGAGGATGGAAGCTCTGGAGTCATCTGACCGGTTGCTTCCTAACGCTTCCGGCTCAGCAGCTAAGCTCCCAGCAGATAAGATACCGCTCAGATACCTCAGTCTACCTGTCTGAGAAACGGACACACTGATCTCTGCCCCTTTTGTAGTTAAGGATCACGAGTCGTGTTAAAGGGTCAAGGGCTGGGAGGGAGAGAGAGAGGAAGATGCGGTGGTGGCTTGTCCAAGGTCACCCTGAGCTGGCCAGGGGCTGGGTCTCGGCCCTCAGCCCTGGCTGAGCTCTGTGTGTGAGGGTGAGAAGCTGTGTGTTGGGGGTGGGTGTGAGCGCCAGCCTCCTCCCCACCCAGGGCCTCATTTTAGGTTTCCATGTTTTAAATGTTTGCATGGAACAGGTGAATGCTTGGAACAGACATCCACCGTAACGCAGCGTAATTGTGCTAGTCACGGGATAATTACAGGATTTTATAGAAAATATCAATTCCCCTGTGCCCCAGGAGGTGTGGTCGGGTAAGGGGACCTGGAGGCAAAGCCAGACACCATCCTGCGCCTCCTCTCCAGTGTGGGTCTTTATCACACAGGGCACAGTTTCCTCCTGGGCACCCACTGGCCAGAGAGGCCTTCCCACCCTCCTCCTGCCTCCACCCATTCGTTACCGAGTTACCCCAGGGCCTTTGCGCTTGCTACCCCCTACCTGAGACACCCCTCCCTCAAAGATAAGGTGGCCAGCCCCCCCACCCTTCACTATCTAGTCTAAGGCCTCCTCTCTTTCTCTTTTGGAGACAGAGTCTCACTATGTAGCCCAGGCTGGCCTGGAACTTGTTACGTAGCCCAGGCTGGCCTAAAGCACACAGAGATCCACCTACCTCTGCCTCCCAAGTGCTGGGATTAAAGGCATGCATCACCTACTCAGACAAAGATCTCTTTGCGATATGTCCTCCATGCTACCCTATTGGAAACTGCAACTTACGTCCCTTCCCTTCCCTTCTTCTTTCTTCTTGAGATTGTTTTCTATACTTTCCTCTCTCCCCTCCCACAGGTTCCTGAGTTGAAGCCCAGGGCCTCAAGCTCATAATTTTCCTGCTACGAGCATTTATGTGTCTAGCTGGTCCTCCCTGTCTGTTGAGAATCTGTCAGAAATACAGACAGGCTGGCTCGTTGGATAAAAGCTGCTTGCCTCCAAGCCTGCCAACCTGAGTTCAGGTCCCACGACTCACTGTTGTGCCCGATTAGAGAGACCCCAAAGAGACCACCAGGAGTCCAGTCAGTTGAAATCAAGCTTAAGCTCGGGCTGCCAATCTTCCCTGACTTAGCGGGTTAGACAGTGAGGCCCTGAGTCTCAGGGGGGCAGAGTTTTTAAAGGGAAAAACCTCAGGGAATTCCAAGCCTTGCAGGGAAGGATAAGATGAGGTGGGCGGGCAGGTGGGTTCAGCAATCAAAGTGACCTTTAGGCTAATTGTTCCAAGCCCCCTGGCCAAGCCGACAGATATCTAAGATATCTGTCCCATAGCCTGCTGGGTGGAGGACCCATTAACACATTCTGTGGTATTTATGACAACCTGTGGAGCGGAGGCCTGGTTATAGTTATCTCTTGACACATTCTGTGGTATCCAGGACAACCCTGGGGGTGGAGGGCCTGGTGGCCCTTCTTGAACCTGAAGGTGGGGGCTGAGTCACTCCAAGGACAGGCAACTTTTGACAGAGTCTGAGAAACAAAATGGAGCCAGCCCTGCCCTCCTCGGCTCCTTCCCCACACAGTGGAAGGGGAGAACCAACGCCATAACGTTGTTCTGTGACCTCCACGCCAGTGCAGTTGCAGACGAGACCCTCTCTTTGGCATGCACAAAATAAGCCAATAGAGTGTAATTAAAAATAAATAAAATACTTTGGGCACGGTGGCACACACCCACACGCCCTTAGTTCCAGCGCTTGGGAGGCAGAGGCAGACAGATCTCTGTGAGTTCAAGGCCAGCCTGGTCTACCAAGTGAGTCCAGGAAAGCCGTGACTCTGTTACAGAGAGAAACTCTGCCTCAGAAAAGCAAACAAACAAGCAAACAAATAAATAAACAAACACAAAACCCCCTCCATCAGGTTGTATTTTTTAAAAAAGAACTGTCCGGAATTTACACGTTACAGACACACACACAATGAGTGTGCGTGCCCACCACGCACGCATGGTTGGATTGTCATCTGCTGAGTCTCCTGTGCTTCTGACTGTGGGCGCATAGTAGGTGCTTAAGACATGCGCACAGGTAGAAATGAGCCACACTAATGTAGCAAAGGTCTCCATCCCTCTCCTGGGGCCCTCTACTGGCCCCTGGTGGTCATACTGTGGAAGTGCATCCAATTTTTGTGACCAAAGTCTCAGGGTTTTTTATGCTATTGGAGCTCATCCTCAGGACAGGAGTCACAGCACTGTCAAGGGAAGACTTTGATTTTTACGGCTCTCTAGATCCGTCCCACACTGGTCTTCTCTTTTTGTCTTCCCTTTCCCTGGAATTCCTCCCACCCTTTCCCTTTTAACGTTATCTATTATTAGTGTGGGGGTGGGGGTGGAGAAATGGCTCAGCAGTTAAGAGGGCAAAGCCCGGTGTGGTGGTGTATGCCTTTAAGCAGGCAGATCTCTGCGTTCGAGGCCAGCCCGATCTATAGAGCAAGTGCCGGGACAGCTAGGGCTACACAGAGAACCCCTGTCTTAAAAAAAAAAAGTCTTTGTCTTTAAAAATTACAGTGTTTGGTGGGAGGTGGTTCCCACCTCCCCCTTGTGTTTGAGGCAGGGGCCTTTGCTGTTTCTGCTGCTGGACCAGGAGCTGCTGGTTGAGTCTCCTGCTCCGGCCTCCTGTTTTGCCGCAGGAGCGCTGTGATTGCAGATGTGTGTCAAGACACACACACACACACCCTTGCGCCTTGGTTTCAATGAGCTGTTCCCCACAGCCTCAGGCTTTTGAACACTAGGTTCCCAGTTGGTGCGGCTGTCTGGGGAGGCGTAGGGGACATGGCCTTGATGGAAGCCGAGACCTTAGAGGCCAGCTTTGAGAGGTTAAAGACTCACCCAGCCTGGGTCTGTGTGTTCTACTTCCTGCTTACGGTTCAGGGTTCAGCCGTGAGCTTTCACGTTGCTGTATCCACGTCTGCCACCAGCTACCACATTTCCTCTGGAACTCTAAACCTAAATAAACCCCGTCTTCTACCGTTGCCTCGGCCACGGCGTTTAATCAGAGCACTAGAAAAGTAACTAGAGCAGTGTGCATATGTGTGCAGGCCAGAGGGCGACAGGGGTTGCCTTTCCCAAATGTGCGCCACTTATTTTTTTAAGGCGGAGTCTCTCACTCAACCCTTAGCTTCGGTTGGCTCCTGCCTGCCTCAACCTCCCCAGCACTGGATTATGGGCGCATGCTTGTGAGGCACACACATTACCCACCCCCCACCCCCGCCACCTCCCCAGAGCTTTACCTTTCTCTATAGGCCTCTGCTCCACTCTGCTGGCCTCCAGCAAGCCTGCCCCAAAGGTCCTGCGCCCCATCATGTCTCTTCAGGCTCCCAAAACTCCTGACCCTCCCTCTTGCAAAGCACTCTGGGTTATGTGGGTGTTTGGTGCCTTCGGCAGTCTGTCCTTTTCTAGACTCTGGAGGCCTTCTGGGCAAGGACCAGTCTCCTCTTCTTCCTGTCACTGTTTAGCTTATGTGTTTTGGTGTTTGTTTGTGGTTTTTGGATTTTGGTTTTTGAGACAGGGTTTCTCTGTGTAGCCTTAGCTGTCCTGGAGCTCACTCTGTAGACCAGGCTCTCAGAGATCTACCTCTGCCTCCCAAGTACTGGGATTAAAGGCGTTAACTGCTGCCGCTTCACAAACACCTGGCTATCTTGTTTATTCACAACGTTTATTGAGAACATACCATGGAGCCTGAAAGTTTGGGTTTGGGGGACACAGGAAGGAAACAGATAAACCTCCAGCTCTCATAGTGAGATATTATGAGGTGATTACCAGGGTGTGAGGCCAGATGGCAGAAGATCCGGTGTCCAGGTCAGGGTCTTATATGACACCCCTTTCCCTCGGATTTGGGCCAAACTGTCCAAGCTCAGACCTGCAGGATCATTGCCCATTTTTTTGCATGTGCTTGGGAAAACCCCGACTTTCTGTGCCTTATTTTCCATATCTGTAAAGTGGGAGCATCGCTGGACTATAAGGAAACTGGGCTGTGATTCCGTTATCGCTGTTCTGAAGGAAACAAGTGTGCACAGAACCTAGCCTGTAGTCCGTGCACAATAAATAGAAAAGAAGGCTGAGTGGGAGGATAGCTCAGTGGCTGAGCACTTGTCTGGAAAGTGAAGAGGCCTGGGCCCGGGGATGCAAGTAAAATGAAAAGGAGAACAGGAAATGGGAAAAGAGAAAACGGGCGCGAGGAGGGTATGTATCCTGACCATTGGAGGATTGTCCTGGCGTTTTCTTGCCCTTGGTTTGCGCTGGCCCAATCTGGATGCGCAGTTCCAGAAAAAGCCACAAGGTGGCGCCAAGATCCCAGTTGGTGTGGGATTCGGTATGTCCTTGGAGGAAGTTTTAGTGCCCAAGAAGAGGCCAAATAAGTAGATAGCGGGCTCCCGCTAGGGTGTGTCGTTCTGGGTCCAGGAAGGCGTGCAGCCATTGCAGCCTCTCTCCCCCTGCCAGTCTGTCCCCTGCCATCCAGTCCCCCAGCTCCCTCCTCAGTCCTCCAGCGTGGAGGCCCATTTTCTCCTGAGCAGACCCTCCCTAGCAAGCATGCCGAAGTTCCGTCCCTTCCGAGGGATGTTCAGCAGAGCCACGCTGCGGAGTCCTTCAGGACCGAGGGTCTCAGCACGTAACGTAAGCAGAACCTAACCTCCGTCCTTTCCATCTTTTTGGAGTCCGTCTTGCGTGTCTGCGTGTTTCACCTACCTGTACGCCTGGGTACCGAGTGTGTGCCTGGCGCCCGTGGAGGTCAGAAGGCCACCACGTGGGCGTGGGAACCAAACTCTGCGAGAGCAGCTGGTGTTCCCAACTGCTGAGCTGTCTCCCCACCCTCCTTTTTCTTTCTCCTTCAGTTGGAGAGACAGCGTCGTACGTACCCCAGGCTAGCCTCTACTTCCCTGTGCAGCTGAGGACGGTCTTGAGCTCCCAATTCCCCTGCCTTCACCTTCCAAGTGCTGGGCTTACAGGTGTGTGTCACCACACCTGACTCAAAAATAAATATGATCACAACAGCCCTTATACAAATAAAACAGTGAACTCATGCCTAAGACGGCTGTGAACTCCCCAGTTAATAAGGTGCCAGCAAGATAATAAAACAATTTTAATTTTAAATGAGAATTTGACCTTTCTGATATGTGTGTGCTCTCTCCTGGGAAGGAGTAATTTGCATTAGGATTTTAATATTAATTAATTAATTAATTAATTAATTAATTAATTAATTTTTGAAACGAGGTTTCCCTGTGTAGCCCTGGCTGTCCTGAAACTCCATATCTAGATGAGGCTGGCCTCAAACTCAGAGATCAAAGATTAAAGGTGTGCCCCACCATACCTGGTGTGTGTGTGTGCCTGTGCGTGTGCCTGTGTGTATTGTGTGTCTGTGTGTGTGTGTGTGATCCCCTGAAACTGGAGCTACAGGTGGTGTGAGCTGCCCAGCATGAGTGCTGGGAACCAAATTCTAGCCCTCTGCAAGAGCAGCTCTTAACAGCTAAGCCGTCTCTCTTCTCCATGCCAGGATTTGTTTTCTATACGTTGGTTCTATCCCTACCCAGCTGTAGGACTCAGTCAACCCCAAACACATCCTCTTGTCCAATAGAATCAAAGTACTGAAGGTCACCAGGCTGATAGCCAGCCCTTTCCAGGGGGACAGGCAAACCTCTCTGCCTGTCCTAAAGCGTGTATTTGTTTTATTTTTTGCTTTAGGGTCAGCCTCACCGGGTAGCCCAGACTGGCCTGGAACTCATGACCCTTCCTGACTTCCTGGCCCAAGTGCTGTGATTATAGGCATGCACCGCTGCGCCCAGTTCTCTCGTTTGCTGTTGGTTTTGTCGGACTCTCAGGAGGGTCGGGATGAATCAGGCACTAGCTAGTTCTCAGCGGGCAGGCCATCTGCTCCCAGCCCCACGGTCCCCAAAACAGACTTCCAGTTCGGGCACGGTCAGCGCCGGCCAGCAGGTGACGCTGTGGGAGACGCCGCTGGGCCGGAGGGCGGGCACCTAGGAGCCACCTGCCTCCCCTTCCCGCTCGCTCTAAGATACCGAACCCCGCCATCTAGCGGCGCCACCCGCTCCACCTCTGCTTGCCTCCTTGTGTCTCTTTCTGGACAGTTCTCCTCACTCTCCAGACCAGCAGACTTGACCTCTGGAACTTCCCTCAAGCCCTTAGGATTCCGACCTCACAGGGGTCGCGAGGCCTCCTCCTCCGTTCCTCCTCGGCCATCCAGACTGCGGGAGATGCCACCGCAGGTATGGGTCTCCAACTCACAGAGGTGGTCCAGAGCTCACAGCAATCCTCCTGCCTCACTTCCCGAATGCGGAGATTACAGGCATGAGTCACCACCATCTGTGGTCAGAGGATGGCTGCAATGTCCCTTGTGTCTCACCGTCTGCCTGCCCTGGCCTGTCCCTGAGCTTCGTCTCAGCCTACCCAGGGACGGTGGCACCAGCAGAGGTAGGGGGCAGCCATCGCTGAAGGGCTCTCTAGCAGGCCCAAGCGTGGCAAACATGGCGCTGGCTCCCCTTCCCCCGCCCTCACTCAACCGTTAGATGTTAGATTACATCCCTGAAGCCAGCCCCCAGAGTCCGTTCCCTGATCTGGCCCCCGACTCATCCTTGAGACTGAAGACCAAGGTCCAGCTGTCAAACTTCGTCATTTGCCTACAGCGGCCAGCCTGTCCAATCAGGACTTGCCGACTCCTCCTGGCAGACCTTCCCCTTGTCCCCTTAAAAACCGCGCACACCTGCCGCTGCCTTTGTCCGGTCCAGAGGCAGCGCCCTTGCTCCTCCCTTGGGGTGATAAATCTCCTTTGTGCTGAGAACTTGGTGTCTCGCTGTGCTCTTAGGGACTCTGAGACACCACACACACACACACACACACACCTGGGATAATCACAAGGGTCCGAGGGCAGCAGCAGAATGAGGTGTTCCTAGAGGAGGCATTAGTTAGCTCCCTGGGGGGTGGGGGGCTGGCCAGGGTTTCCTTCAGCTTCCTAGTCCTTCCCTGAATACCGGACTTTGGGACACAGGGAGAGAAAACCTTCCCCCCACCAGGGGAATGGAGCGAGTTAGGGTGAGTCCATGCCCAGTGACTGTGACAGCAGTGTGGCAGTGGTCCCCGAAGCCCTGTGGCCAGGCCTCAGGAATTTCCCACAAGACGAATGCCTGAGGAAAACAGGAGGGAGGTTATCTGGGAAGTGAACCGCTGGGCTGGAGGGAGGTGACGTTGCTAAGAGGCCTTAGGAAGTAAGACCTGGGAGAAACAGCAGCCAAGGGGATGAAGGGCATTCAGGTGCTGGTAGTCCTAGCCCTCAGGAGGCTGGTGCAGGAAAATTGCTCTAAGTTTGTGGTCAACCTGACCTACATAATGAGTCCCAGGCCAGGCAATAGATGGAGACCTTGTCTGAACACACACACAGACAGACAGACACACACACACACAATCACATCTTAGACACACATCCCAGAACCAGAAAGATTTATGGAGGAGGATTAGGAGGCCGTCGGGAGACAGGGATCATGAGACTCTGGGCCTACATTTCCCTGAGGGAATGGCGCTAGCCCATAAGTGTTCTCATGAGGAAAGCGCAGCCTGAGCTTGCTTTCCTCCCTGATGGAGGCAGGAGGCCAGCTCTGGCCCAGAACCTGGCTCCTCTGTGGTTTGCTTTCATTTACAGCGCTGGGGACCGAACCCAGGACCTAACGCACACTAACAGGTGTTCTACCACTGAGCCGGACCCCAGACGCCCACGAGGAGAGTCCGTGCGTGTTTTGCAGAGATATTTAATTTCTTCAAAAATGTCCTTAGAAACTGCTGGAAGTTCTGGTTTGGCTTCTGGTCTGGGCTCTGGTCTGGGTCCTTCAGTGGACTAGATGAGATTTTTTTTTTTATTATTTCTGGTTTCTTTGCTTAGAAAGGCCACATTGGATGGCATCTTTGCAGGCCACGCAGACTCCTCGCCGCCGTCCGTGTCAGGAATCCTGGCAACTTGAATGATAAAGGGATCGGATCGTTGGTTTATTTTGGCGCCTGAAAGGATGAAGCAGGACCCAGCAGAGGAGGAGGAAGTCAGCATTTCTTCTGAGTGGTTAGGACCCTTTCCCTCCCTCTTCTCCCCAAGACAGGAGAAGCCGTGGTGTCTGTGTGGCTGGCCTTGGTCCCTGAAGTCCCGCCAAGGCCAGCCTCACAGCCTCATCCCACCCCCCGACTGTGATCGAGTCCCAGAGATCCTAGCCCTTCTGAGCCTGGCTGTATTAGTTACCCACAGCCGGGGCACTGGCTACCCCACCCTGTGCTGCGGAGCAGAGCACTGGGAGTCCATAGCTGTGCTGCAGCCTGGCTACCGTGTAAGGCAGCGGGAATAAGAGAACCTTCTATGCCGTGTTTTCACACCTAGAACCATCTGAGTCCTCTTATCTGCATCTGTTTCCTGCTAGGGACACTGAAGAGGGATAAAGCGGCCCACACCCAATGACTCTCTTCTTCCTGCCCTCCCTCCTTCCCTCCCCCAAATCATTACTTAAGGCTTTGAGTTCCGGTTACCACCTAGATGCACAGCCAGTCAACGAAGCCATCGACTCACTAACTGGTCTCTGCTAACCTGGTCCAATTCAACAACAGGCCAGTGACAGGGGTCCACAAGAAACCGAAAAGCCAGGAAGGGCGGGGCGCTCTCCTTCAGGCATGGCATCAACAGCCAGAGCCTGTGTTTAGAAGGCAAGAAGGCCAGGCGTGACAGGGCACACTTGCCAGCCCCTCGCTGGAGAGGAAGAAACAGGCGGATCCCTCAGGCTGGCGGGTGAGCCAGCCCAACTCCTGGTCTCTACATGCACATCCATACACACGTCCAGGCGTCCCCCACACACACGTGCACCTGTACACTCGTGAACACACACACACACACACACACACACACACACACACACACACACACATACACACACACACACACACACGAACTACAGGAGCACGCTCAGGACCCCCTCCCCCGATCCAGTTTACTGGTGGAGAGAATCTGATTGGTCCACCAATCCGCAATGACCTTGATAGCTAGCGAACAGGTGGGAACAGGTGCCACTGCCGAGGCAGCTGTGCAGAGAGCGGGTCGTCCTCTCCGCAGCCACCAACCATCCGTCAGCGTGCACCCAGAGCATGTTCATCGCTCGTCGCTCGCCCTTTCTCCAATCTTCCTGGCTCCCGAGAATCACTCAAGTCATTCTCGATTCTCTCCCTGTGAATATCCTTCTCAAGTTCTAGCATTCTTTCCTGCCTCCCTCCCCGACCGAGACAGGGTTCCTCTGTGTAGCCCTGGCTATCATAGACTCGCTTTGTGGACCAGGCTGGCCTCGAACTCACAGAGATCTGCCCACCTCTGCCTCCCTGAAAGTTCTGGCATTTTTCTAGGCATCTGAAAGTTTCTTAAAAGCCGGAGGTGGTGGCAGATGTGGCAGTACAGGCCTTTAATCCCAGCAGAGACAGGTGGCTCTCTGAGTTCAAGGCCAGCCTGGTTAACAGAGTGAGTTCCAGAACATCCAGGGACATACAGAAAAACCCTGTCTCAAAACACCCGCCAACCCCCCCCCCAAAAAAAATGGTTCAAAGAATAACCTCTTCAGAGTTCCCTTGAAACTGTGTTAAAAAGTACAAGGATCTGGGACTGCAGAGATGGCTCAGTGGTTAAGGCCATTGGCTGTTCTTCCTGGGTTCAGTTCCCGGCACCCACATGGCAGCTCAGAACAGCTTGAAACTCCAGTTATAGACGACTGATGCTCTCCTCTGGCCTCTGAGGTCACCAGGCACACTCATATATGCACAGACATATATGCAGACAAAACAGCCATGTGCATTGTCTGGAGCAGCTTCTTGTCGGCCTGATACAAGCTACAGTTGTTTGGATAGAGGCTAAGAAAACTTCCCAACCAGATGTACTAGCGGGTAAGAGCGTAGGTAAGCCCATGGGACCTGCTTCAGTGATGGGGAGTCACCCGAGAGTTAAGACAGACCTTTTCTTCTGCACTGGCTGCTTTTGGTCAGTCATTACCACAATGATAAAAACGTGACTGAAATATACATGAAATAAATAAATGTTCTCAAAATACACGAGTCTGGCTTAGACCTCAGCTGTCCTGGATTCTCTTTGTAGATCATGCTGGCCTCGAACTCACAGAGAACCTCCAGCTTCTGTCTCTCTGAGCACTGGGATCACAGGCATGCGCCACTGAGCCCGGCTTCATTTGGGACTCCCAATCTACCTCTGTGCTCCTCTTCTGGCAAGAACATGCTCCCAGCACCCAAGCCTTTTGTTCTGACCCTCCTGTCATCCGTCTTTCCTAATCATGCTCCCATCTTGATTTTATTTTTTAAAATTATCTTTATTTAATATTCTAGGATTTTTGCAAACAACCTGAAAATGGTGTTTTGGAGCTAGATAGTAAATAACCAAATAAAGGTGTGATGGCTGTTCGTGGCTCTCAATTTGACTACATCTGGATTTAAATGAAACCCAAGCAATGGATACACCTGTGAGGGTTTTTTTCTTTTCTTTTTTTAATTTTTATTTTGTTTTGCTTTGGGTTTTTTTGTTTGTTTGTTTGTTTGTTTGTTTGTTTGTTTTTGTTTTGAGACAGGGTCTTCTTACAGATCCCCCTGCCTCTGCCTGAGTGCTGGGATTAAAGGCATGCTGTTGTAGACAGTTTTAAAGCATTATTTTTCCTTAGTTAAATCATTTAAACTGGAAAGATCCACTTGTAAGCCAGGTCTTTTGAGATGGGAAGATCTACCTTTGATCCTGGCCACACTTTTTGCTGGCAACCTGTGTCTAAAGCACACGGAAGAAGGAAGCTTGCTCTTTCTCTCCCTGGCAAGCCCGTTTGTCCACTGGCATTAGGGCTTGTTTCTCCAGGATTCTGGCGTATCTGAAGACATCCAGCCTCATGGATAGAACAACTATTAGATTCTTGGACCTTCTGTTGGTAGACAGCCATTGTTGCCCTAGAGAACCCTGACTAATACAAAGGAAATGAAAAGTAATTTGCTGCCACCTGTATGGCTTTGGATTTGGGCCGCAGGGAATGAGGAAGCTACAGGCATGCATAGGAGAAATGCCAATATGGGTGGGGCAGGTGCTCTGTGGAGGTGTACCAGCAGAGTGTGTGTGTGTGTGTGTGTGTGTGTGTGTGTGTGTGTGTGTGTGTGTGTGT
>NW_026591598.1:11598043-11601413 GCF_907164565.1 Psammomys obesus | reverse complement strand
TGTGTGTGTGTGTGTGTGTGTGTGTGTGTGTGTGTGTGTGTGTGTGTTGGGAGTCGGTGCTGAACCACTTCATTACGTGCTAATCTCAGTGGGGAGCAGCCGCCCCTACTGTCCTCCTGGAGGCGGAAGCTGCTGTTAGTACTTTCTGCCTGTGCTGTAGAAATCCAGGACTTGGACCCCAGGAAGGTTTTGCCATTCCTGAGCCTGACCCAGGAAGGCCTTGCCATTCCTGTTTTGTGTGTGTGTGTGTTTGAGAAAGTGTGTGTGAGAGAGAGAGCATGGGGGGTATCTCATATTCAGGCTGTCCTTGAACTCTTAACATAGCTTCAGATGAACTCAAACTTCTGATCCTCCAGCGTCCATCTCTTGAATGGTGGTCCCACCATTTGACGACAGAGCCGGAGCGTTCCCATTGCCTGGTCATGCCATCCCTATTATAATGTTGTGGCACAAGGCATGACTCACATGTCGGGGACATAAACAAGCCTGAGCTACATCATGGGAAAGCACAGCGCATTCCCTCACGTATCATTCATTATGCTTGTATCATTCATTACACTTGCTAATGGTACCAGAGGCCAAGCTACTGCTTAGCAAGTATATTTACTGATGGACCCTTTTTCATTGCTGCTTTATTTATTCTCTACTTTCATTTTTATTTCTTTATCTGGGTTTCTCGAGGCAGGGTCTCGTGTGTACCCCTAAGGTGAGGCGAGAGGCACAGGAAGGAGAATTACCGGAAGTGCCCAGGCCAGCCAGCTTGACACATGTGCTTAAAGAACACAGAAGCAGGACAGTTGCCCTCACCTGGGCACACACAGAGCATTAGAAACACAGACAGAACCAGGCGTGACTACTTAAGAACAACTAGCCGTCAGCGCCGTGGTCGTGGCCACCTCTGGGGTACGGCTTCTCAGCAATAAACACGAGTGTCACGAGTGTCCCATGGAGTGCTGGCTGGTGGCTGTGTCTGCCTGACACAGGCCTTACTGGCCGGTGGGCACAACTGTGGTGCATTTTCTTGATTGAAAGTGGCCCCCAGGAGCAGTGACTCACAGTAGGGGGCTGAGCAAGCCACAGGGAGCAAGCCAGGAAGCAGTGTCCTGCCGCCACGGCCTCTGCCTCAGTTCCTGCCTCCAGCCTCCTGCCTGGAGTGCCTGCCTGGGCTCCCCTCGGGGATGCGCTTAAAGTTTGTGAGATGAAATAAGCCCTTTCTTCTTCCCCAGCTTGCTTTTGGACTTGCTGTTTCAGCAGTAGAAAGCCTGAGACATCTTTGGATGGTGCCGATGATGGACTGTGATGCGGAAGGGTATGTGAAATTAACCCTTTCCTCCTGTTTACTGCATCAATAGAAACCCTATCTAGAGCCAGGCGGTGGTAGCTCGCACCTTTAATCCCAGCACTTGGGAGACAGAGGCAGGCCGATCTTTGTGAGTTCAAGGCCAGCCTGGTCTACAGAGCAAGCTCCAGGACAGCTAGAGCTGTTTTGCAGAGAAACCCTGTCTCAAAAAAGAAAAAAGAAAGAAAGAAACCCTAACTAGGGCTGGAGAGATGGCTTAGTGGTTAAGAGCACTGGCTGCTCTTCCAGAGGATCCGGGTTCAGTTCCCAGCACCCACATGGCGGCTCACAGCTGTCTGCATTGCCAGTTCCAGAGGATCCGACACCCTCACACAGACACATGGGGCAAAACACCAATGCATATACAAAAAAGAAAAAAAGAAACCCTAAGACAAATGAATTCAGTCATATTATTTCTTAGTATAGAATAATGGAAATCAAATACATACGAGTTAGCTAGGACCCTTTAGGCTGCAGGTTGCCTAGTGAGGGGATTTCACGCTCTTCAGAGGTCTTGAGGAGGCCGTCTTCAGATGCTCTCTCCTCCTTCCCTTGCTTGTCCCCGTCTCCCACCTGTCCTCTCCTTTTTTTCTTCTAGAACTTGGGGTCTTTGGACAAAGGTGTTGTGCCTCTGAGCTATACTCCTGATGTCACCTCTCCAAATGACCAAGCTCTAACAGCGACCCTGAGGAAACCACCCCGGAACTGTGCAGCCATTTCATCTGCGTTCGCCCACTGGATGTGCACAGCAACCAGAGGAGGAAGACTGCCAGAAAAGGCAGAGGCGCCCTTTAACCCCGAGTCTGCCTGGGGAGCCTCTGGTGTGAACTGCTCAGCTGTGTTCCCACGCAGTCTCCCAGAAAGGGAAGGCTGGGGCGAGGCTCCTGCCTTAAAATGTTTCTTTTGACAGCTTTCTGAGTTTGAGGCCAGCCTGTCTACAGCGCAAGTTCCAAGACAGCCAGGGCTACACAGAGAAACCCTGTCTTGAAAAACATAACAAACAAAAGTCTCTTTTCACTAGGGCTGAGAATCCTTCCCAAGAGCCCCCACTTGCTTCTGTCTCATTTGCTAGACAGTAACCCTGGACCAAGAGTAATGACCTTTGACTGGTCGTCTGACCCCGGGTAGGTGCCTTGTAGTCCCCTCACTTGAAGAAAAACAGCCCTGCTTTAGGCAGGCATCAGGGACAAGCACCTGCCCTATGGTTCCCAGGGGAACCAAGGGTTAGCTGCAGCCTGCCTGCCAGCACACTGAGGTTACAGCCTGGCGTTAGTCTTCCAAGTCCCTCAGGCTTTGCGATGCCGGCTCCGGCTTCTTTGGCTGTTGTCATGGTTCTCGGCCTTGGAATGGACTCATTTATACCATGTAGCATTTCTTCTTCCAGGAAGCCATGAAGAGCAGACTCTCACTGGACCTGGTTCCCAGGAATCGGAACAGCTGCTCAGCCCACAGTTCCACAGGGGCTATCCCTCAGTGCCCGGGCCATCCCACTCCATCCATGCAGAGCCTGAGGGACCATCAGGCCTGCTTCGTATCTTCACAGTCCTGCCTGCCACCATAGCCCCAGGCCTACCAAGCTCTCACAGGAGACACCAACCCTGAGCCTCCCCCAGCTTCCCTGTCCTCTGATACTTCCTGGCTAGGCTGTCAAGACAAACAAGGCCTCAGGACAGAAGGGCCTTTGAGAAGCAGGACTCCCCCCAGGAGGAAACTGTGGTCCTAGTTAACAAAAGTCCCCTCTGCGCTGCTCTGCAAATACCGGGGTGCATGCACACCTGTGAATCCCAGCACTCAGGGAGGCAGAGGCAGGTGCATCTCTGAGAGTTTGAGGCCAGCCTGGTCTATAAAGCAAGTCCAGGGAGGCTACACAGAGAAACTTTGTCTCAAAACTCCGCCCCCCCCAAAAAAAAAAACGAAAAAAAAAAAAAAAAAAAAAAAAAAAAAGTCCCCCCCCCCCCCCTGGCCCCCCCGGGAAAAAACCAAAAAAAACCCCTCCCCCGAACCCCCGGAGGCCAAAGCATACCCCACAGA